>NW_012109375.1:1524466-1579473 GCF_000951045.1 Mandrillus leucophaeus | reverse complement strand
TGGGTGCAGCACACCAACATGGCACAAGTATACATATGTAACAAACGTGCACGTTATGCACATGTACCCTAGAACTTAAAGTATAATAATAATAATAATAATAATAATAATAAAAGTCAAGAGTACTTTACAAAAGTCATACTTTCCCTTCTAAGTCAGTGTTTTCTGTACTGTGAATTTTTCATGTACCATCTTAAAGATTTTCATCGAATCCATGAGCTACTCCCAGAATTTCTTTCTTAATATTTTGTCTTTAAATATATTCATTATTTTAAATTAATAATTTTATATTTCAATAAAAGTTTACAAACTGGTCACAATGGAAAGTGTGAATCACTCAATGAAACAGAATGTATCAATGTAAACCCTGAGTCAAAAGGGCCTGGAGATTCCTGAAGCTCCATACAGGAGAAGATATTTTTCTTTTTTGAAAGAGAAAAGAAAAAAAAGTGGAATTAAAGTAACACTAAGATTTATTCCTCCATTCTGAAAGATAAATTATACATACTACAACAGGAAAGAAAATATGTACTATTTGGGGAATACAATCTGAAGAATCTTTTCAGTTAAGAAATTACACTTTGTTGTTTTTATTTTTATTTTTAATATTATTATTATTATTTGAAATGGAGTGTCACTCTCTCACCCAGGCTGGAGTGCAGTGGCACAATCTCCGCTCCCTGCAACCTCCACCTCCCGGGTTCAAACGATTCTCCTGCCTCAGCTTCCCATGTAGCTGGGATTACAGGCATGCGCCATTATGCCTGGCTGATTTTTCATATTTTTAGTAGAAACAAGGTTTTACTATGTTGGCCAGTCTGGTCTCGAACTCCTGACCTCAAGTGACCCACCCTCCTTGGCCTCCCAAAATGCTGGGATTACAGGCGTGAGCCACCACAACTGGCCCACTTTGTTGTTTTTAATATTTATGTTAGTTAATTGAGAGTAACTCTTTCCCAAAGTCAAGACCGGATGACACTATGACTAAAATGAAGACCGAAAGGTAGGATAGAATGTCACCCAGGCTCAGGGATTCTGCCTCCAGGGGAGTAGTAAGGGCCCCTTTGTATCAATTGTCTGATCCTTCTCATTTAGCAAGGCTATGGATTGAGAGTGTGCTTTTCCCTACTTCAGGGGCCTATAATTGAAGCTATCCCACTCTGACCAAGGAACCAAGACAGTACAGCTAGTAAAACCCAAGGAGCAAGGCAGGAGGGAATTAAAAACACAAGTTTCTTTGACTAATCTGTATCTCTTCTCCTCTAGGTTCATCTCATTGAAATCAAAAGAATAAAGGCAGGGCTTATCCCAAAGAAGGAAGTCAAATTTGGTTTTGGCATGTCCTGAAAAAATCTTAAAAACAAAGTAATGTTTCTTAATTATGGCTAAATATTTTTACCTGGACAAGCTTTGCCACTGATATTTGCTTGTGCTTTCTTTACAAAAAAAAAAAGAAAAAAAGAAAAAGAAAAAAAGGGACTATCAAGTGTCACATAAGCATAAAATTATACAAAGAATAAACATACTGGTTCTCTTTGCTGTAATCAAGGTATTGAAAGAAAATTGCAAAGAAATACTTGGTAAGGCACTGCTACTTAATGCTGTAGCAGGAATGTGATCAAGTTTGTTAGCAGCGGTCTTAGTGTTGTTTTTTGAGGGTGAGGGGTAGGAGATAATTCCATAAGCAGTAAGAACAATCCCTGGTGTCAGGGAGTTTATTTTAGGAAGCTATTATAGAAATGCAAGGAAGAATGAGACAAAAATCTAACAAGATTAGTAATGAAAAAAGGAAGCTGGATCACCTGAAAAATATTTTAGTGAATGACATGGTGGAAGTGAGACAAAGAAAGGATTAAAGAGGGTACAGAAATTTCTAGATTATAAGGTTAAATAATGTTGTCAATGCAAACGAAGACTACAGGAAGCTGAACAGACTACGTTTTGAATGGAGACCGTATTTTGTAACAGAAATAAAATTTATTACATTTGAAAAGCATGTGGAACACCTTATTGGATGTATCTAGGAGGCAGTTGATAAACTGAACTTGGAAATGCTCAGACCTAGTGGTATAAATTTGGGAATCAACACTTTATGCTACCTGAAATCCTGGAAGCAGATGAGACAACCCACAGAGAGATAGCAGGGCAAGAATACAAGAACACTAAAGGCAGATTCCTTGGGTAATCCTACAAGTAAGGGGAGAAAGTAGAAATGAGGAGCAGTCAAAAAAACAGAGAGGCAGAAGCAGAACAACAAATGCAGATGACACCATCAAATACAAAGAGGTCAGAAACAAATGGCTTGAAAATCACTAACACAGAAGAAGTGAAATAAAACCTACGGAGATACTGAAAACAGAAGGACTAGTGTAAGGGCTTCATATCTCTTCCTGCTTTTTCAAATTGTGATTCTACCAGTCTGGATGAAGCACCTATTTTCCCTCTTCTTCCTGGCTAACCTCTGCTCACACTCACTCTTTGCCTACCTGCTCACCCCGCCTAAAATGCAGTTGTGCTACTGTCCTCTGATAACACACTATACAATCCTCTGTCATGCATTTCATTTAATACCCTAGATGGCTGGTCTACTTATTTATTTTCTTAACAAAAAATATGGGCTCTTGGAAGCAAGGATGCTACATCTCTTTTTAAATGGGGACAGTATTTGGCACACTGTGGATGCTTCTAGATCACACTTCACAACCTCTTGATTAGAAATGAGAGAAGTTGATTGGAAGAGACTTATCTCAATATATCTAATGATAGTGATTGTACATGAAGAAGAACTTAAGCAAACACAATTAGGAAAAATTATAGCTCATTAGTCAAGTGCTCATAGTGAGAGTGGGCTTCTAGGGAGAGAGAGAGAGAAAAAAAAAAGAGTAAATGCCTAATTTTGACTTTTAATGCAATGTTCCCTGGTTGTTTGACCACCAACTTCTGGAAACTTCCCATAATCAGCATATTTCTTATATGCTTCTAATTTGTGTTTCCAAGTTTTCCTTGGCTCCCTCACTCCTGGCTTGCTGCCCTTAAATGTCCCACTGCCTTATGGAACACTGCTCAGCACATAAATCAGTGACACTTTGTTTCCCAGCATGAGTACTGTGAACAGTTTACTCTTTGAAGAACCTCAAAGTGAACTGAAGAGATCAATGAGTCCCACTTCCAAGGAAGTGAATGATGTTTTATCTATACTGGGTTGCTGCTAAATTTTTTTAAAGATAGCCAGGAAGAGAACCTCCCAATTATTCTCAGTGTGAATTGTGTAATAACTATATGAGATAAAAATATATACCATTTAATTCTGTTTTTCTTGAAGGTGACCTAACAATACCTTTCATTGACAATCTGGGGACAAAAATTTAAATCAGTTCCGATCATCTCAAGAAACATTTGTTATTTCAATAAATAGGTACTATACTGATTTCCGAGAATTCATGGATCCAACCTGCATATTCCTTATAGTCTAGCAGGGAAATAAAACTGAGTTTTAACTATCGAATAGCTTGGTCTGTTCAGGCAGCTACAAGAAAATGCCATAGACTAGGTAGCTTGTAAACAGCGGAAATGTATTTCTCACATTCTGGAGGCTGGGGAGTTTAAGATCAAGGTCTTGACAGAGTCAGTGTCTGGTGAGGGCCATCTTCCCACTGTCTTGTCACATAGCAGGAGAAATGAAGGACATCTCTGGAGTCTCTTTTATACAGGCTCTGCCCTCATGACGAAATCATCTCCCAAATGCCCTTCCTTCAAATACCATAGCATTGGGGATTAGATTTCAGCATATGAATTCGGAAGGGACACAAACTTTCAGTGTATAACATAAAATAAATAAATGACCGTGTAAAGAATAAAATTTTTAACATATTGATTTGATGATTGAATATTCTGCCCTTAAAAAGTGACTTTAAATATCTTAACAGACTTTATTAACTCCAAAGACCTCCGCAGTGTTCTCACTGAGCAAGAAAATTGTTGAAAGGATACTCAAACTCACCTGTTCCTTTCATTCATTTACCCTCACTTCTTAAGTGCCATATGATCATTTCCCTGCTTAAATATTTTCAGTGGCTTCCTGTCACCCAAAGAATAAGCCTAAATTCTTTAGCTATGGATTAAAGAAGCCCATGAGTTCTGCATTTCTTGTCATTTTTAATCATTTAACCACTAACTGTGTGCTTCTACCTCTATTTCTACATATATCCCACTCACCCTGAAAGATACACCACACATATACACACATTTCACACTTCATAATCTGAAACTGAGAATTCCCTAAAAGTATAATGGTGGTTCACAAAGTCTGCCTTGTGCAAGCTATTCTCATTGCCTAAAAGCCTCCCTCTAACAGTTCTGTTTCCCCGCATCCTTCTGCTGCTACTAAATGCTTCTTTCTTCTTTTAGACTTTTCCTTCTATGCTCATCCAAAAATGTTGGAAGGGTTCCTACTCCCTCTTAATGCTCTCTGTGTTCGTGTGGACTCTTATGCATGCTTCTGTCTCAGCATTTGCCACGTGGGGTATGTTCATGGATCTCCTTAATCAGACAACAAGAGCTTTAATACAGAGACGGTTTATTTATCATTTTGACATCCCTGGTGTATAAACCAACACTTGGCATAGTACATACTCAATATACATTTACTAAATAAAGCATTTATTCACAAAAATGTGTCATTAACAATAATAAATATTTCATACAAAGCAATGATGTTCAAAATAAAAGGGTAGTAACAGAACATAATTTTAAATTAGTTTGGCAGGAACTGGAATTCTATTTCTATTTAAAAAAAAAGTCATGTGTCAGAAGGTAATCCAGGGCTCAGCAGGTGCAAAGGTGTAATCATGGTTCTTGAGGAGCATTACAAAGCATCAGTAAGTAGCTTTTTTTTTTTTTCCCCTTGCTCAATAGCTATGGAGATAAACGTGTTTTAAATACTCTGGCCTTATAAGGTTGTATATTATACCACAGACTAACATTTGGTTGGTCCTTTAAAATAATGTGTTTTATAAACATTAGCTTGCACAACACTAAGCTGAGAATTGATAGATCAAGCCATATTTACCGCAAACCTGAAACCTTATAGAATTTCCATGTTCTAATTAAAAAATATATTTTACAATAATCTTACCATGGTCTGCACTCAGATCACAACCTGTAATAGTCCCTGATTTTTATGGCTGGTTTTGTGTGGCATACCTAATGTACAATGAAGTCTTAAATGCTTGCTTAATAAGGAATTTTAAATACAGATTATGTGATTCTTCCTTTGCAACACTTTCTGCCTAATGCCCTTGTTCTGCAGGGAATTTCATTAGCATGTGCCCTGATCTTGTCCTCCAAGCCTTCATTGCTTCAGACAAGCATGAGTTTAATTGAGAGAAAACCAAGCTGTGACTGTGACTCAGGTTTAAAGGCTGTTTCTCTGAGCAAATTAAATCCTGTAGAATGACTGAGTGTTCTGTTCCATACCCTTCTGATTTAATGCTGCATATTAATTGTTGTTCTCCTATCTTTTACTCTTTGATTGTTTTCCCAAGGATCCTATTGAGGGTGATTGATGTTCAGATAAATTTGTCGGTTTCATATAGAGAAAGGAAGATTAACATGTGCTAGTAAGAACACTGGATTACAAGATTTTAGATTAACCTAAATATTAACACAATATTAGCACATTCTTTGGCAGATTTAAAAAGGAAGAGCATGGTAAATAAAATACAAAGCTGATAATCAAGAAAAAGAATCCTGTTTTCTTAAGGACAGTTTCTAACACCTCCCTTTATAACATATAAACAGTTGTGCCTTTTGGTTTATCGGTTAACCCTTGATCATGTTCATAGACACTTGCAAAGAACTGAGGAGAAAAACAGATTTTTAAGTGTTTATTCCCACTACCGCCTCACCTTCATGTAGAACTATAAGGTTCTGCAGGACAGGAGTAAGAGCCATACCTTGCATTGGTTATAGGCTCCAAATGTTTCTTAAACTTGAATTTTACTGTAACATCCAAGTGTACTCAGAACAAGTGCAAAGGTATCAATTATTAAACCACTCCTCGTTTTCCTTTTTCCTCAATTTTTTTTTTGTTTTCTTCTTCTTATTGTTGTTGTTATTATTATTATTATTGATCACTTACTTCTCTAAATAGCCTCAAAACTTTCTGGAATATGGCAGAACATAAAAACAGGGGAAAATGATGAAAGAAAATTAATTTGACATTTTCACAGAGGGAGAAAAGAAAATTGTTAAACTCATTTTTGTAATTACATTTCTAGTTTACCATTATTATCAGAGTTTCATTTAACTGAAGACTTCTGCCTTGTGCAGCTAATGGTTTATGTTAAATGTATTTGCCAAACTGGACTCCATAGGATGAAGCAAGTTTGCTTGTGAAATCCAACTACATCTTTACCAACTAAAAGTCACTATGAATGTTAAATTTTTTGCTGAAAAAAGTCATCTCGGGTATGATGCTAATATATAAAGCCTACTTCATGAATTTGCTTATTTTTTTCTTTTCCCTTCAGACGTTAGCCAGCTAAAGTTGTTACACATACATTAATTACACCAGTTACTCCCAACTGTATATGTACATGCATTCAAGACTTGATTATCTGAGCTAAAAGAAGTGGTTATGCATGGCACAAATAATAAAAATAAGCAAAAAATTCAAAATCCATGTACATTGAATTAATAAATGCATTATATATTTGTGACACAGTTAAGTTACTTTATTATGTTTTGCTTAATTTAATAATTCAATTACCTTGCATTTCCTTATTCCACCCAGGTAATGACAGGGAAAGCAGGTCCAGATTTATAATAAGCACTGGAAAAATCCAGCCTACAATTTAGGGATTTGGTGATAGTCTTCTATTTCTTCTCTATTTTCAAATTTGTCTTTTGTATTTTTGTAGCTAGATGTTTCCCATAATGTTGCTTTAATATTCTACAATGTCCAACACATATGAAAAAATTATCCTCACAGGTATCACAGTAAAGATTCATTCATTCATCTCCTGTGATTAACAGAAGCTGGAAGAAAGCCAACTCCTACCTAAGAGTAATTCCAAATTTAATTTCTTTGGAGTTTAGGGGGGTACTCAGTTCTTTGAGTTAATCTTTACAGAAGTTTCCTAGTTTAGATCAGCCTTTGTAAGGCAGCATGGTGTAATGCAGTGGTTCTCAAAATGTAGTGTGCAAAACAGAGTAACTTAGACGGTTTGTTGAAAGACAGATTGCAGGGCTTCCGCCCACAGGTTTCTGATTCAGTAGGTCTAGGATGGGGTCCAATAATTTGCATTACTAACAAGTTCTCAGGGGATGCTGATACCGCTAGTTTAAGATCTCATATTGAGAGTCACTAAAGTAAAGGTTAAGTTTAAACTCAAATTCAGCAGTACAAGCTATGTGACCTAGGGCAATATATTTAACCTCCCACCGCAGTTTTCTTATTTGAAACCTAGGGATAAAAATAGCAGCCTACATCATAGAGTTTTTTGATGATTAAATGAATTATATATTTAAAATGTCTATAAAAATGCCAGACACCTACTAAGTACTGAATTAGTGTTATTGTTGTTCTTGTTCTTTTTACTTACAAGCATAGGTTATCCAGCATAATCATAAATGAATTAACATCAGAGAAACAAAAAAAAAATTCTTTCTCTGAAACATTTGGCTGAGTGCTGGACACTGGGAGAAAAATAATGTGATAGGCTTATTCTCCAGAGTGATCTGGAGAGGAAGATTCCAGAGAAGAATGTGAGTCTTGAATATATTATGATAGATCATCACAAGGCAAGAAAAGAATGCATGAAAGAGACAGAGGAAAGGGCACTAAGGTGAAAGCCTTTTATTTATCTTTGATATGTCAATGCTAGGCTCATATAAAGGGTTCAGTGAATATGTTTTACATGTCTAATATTTGTTTATTAAATCTCGAGCTAAAATTGAGCACACAACTGTGAGCAAAAACAGGCTGTTCTCTGTTCTCCTAGAGCTAAAAATTAAGTTTAAAAGTTATATAAGACCATGTAGAAGAGCCAATGTGGCAAATGCCAAAGAGGAATTTACTGTTTTTAAGAAATCAGGAGACACTTCTCTGAAAAAAAACTAAGGATTGAGCTGAGGTATGGACAGTGTAGGCAGGAGTACAGTTGCAGCCTTAAACATGGTAAGTTAAATAAATAAAAATTTCTTATTTTTTAAGGTAGACAGATAGATAGAAGATAGATAAATGGTAATCCCTCAATGCCCATTGAATGAATGCATTACTAATTAGCAATTATAAGTAATATAAAAATAAATAATTCAAATTCAGATATGATTACTATAAATAACTACATCTAAAAGAATGCTTTCATGGCAAGTTATAGAAAATTCAAATTTTTAAATAAACAGGAATTAATTTTCCTCACACAGAAGAAATCTGGAAATAGGTGGCTTCTGGGGTTGTTGGTTCAGTGGCTCATCACCTGGAGACCTGTGGTTCTCCAATTCTCTGCTCTTTACATCCTGATTGCCATCTCATGGTCATAAGATGGCTGCTATATGCAAGGAAGGAGAGGAATGCATTTAATGCATTTTTCACTTGCATTCCTGATAGTCTCCTAACTGTCCCCCAAACAGATTTCTCTTTAAGTATCATAGGCCATAATTAATTCACCAGATAACCCAAAGGGCAAGGTAGTCTATGTAGGTTGGAAATGTAACTGTAATGACTTCCTTAGGCTAACCGTGACCCCCTTCCCAAAGAAAAGTCTGGGTACAAAGTCAGGATCTTTTTAACTAGGAAGGAGGAGCATGCATATTGAGTAGGCAATTGACAGTTCATGCCACAATAACATACATAGTTTTGGTTCACGGGTGCATTTATACTTCTGGATTGCAAATCATGAAGTTTGGTGAAGAGGACGATGAAAGCTGATACTCGCCTTCCGTAGTCTTTTATCCTAGGTCGGTGGAATTCTCAAAATCCACAGAGGCATGGCGCCGTGGCTCTCAACAGTAATCCCAGCACTTTGGGAGGCCAAGGAGGGCAGACCACGAGGTCAAGAGATGGAGACCATCCTGGCCAACTTGGTGAAACCCCATCTCCACTAAAAATACAAAAATCAGCCGGGCGTGGTGGTGCGCACCTGTAGTCCCAGCTACTCCGGAGGCTGAGGCAGGACAATCTCTTGAACTCGGGAGGCGGAGGTTGCAGTGAGCCGAGATTGCGCCACTGCATTCTAGCCTGGCGACAGAGGAAGACTGTTGGAAAAAAAAAAAAAAAAAAAAAAAGCCATGGAAATGTTTGTTAAGGCTTTATTTTAGAGTGGTGATTTTTTTTTTAAATATGAAATGGAATTTTCTTTGGTTCCTTAGAAGACAGGATGGAAATTAAGCATTTATTGATAACAAATTATGATTTTTATTTTGGAAAAATTTTTAAAAATTGTGAATTTATTATTCACTTGATTCATATGATTGTGGAAAATTTGGCCATTTCAAAGAATTGTTTTGAAGTGAAAAATCAATATTTTCAAGTGCCAGGTAATATAATGAGTTTTCCGTTTGTTTGTTTTATGTCTAATTCTCACAATCTCCTTTTCCTGTTGGAAAAAAAAAAAAATGCAGAAGTTCAGATATGTCAAATAACTTACCTGAACACATATAAAGAGTCAGAAATTCAAACCCATGGTTGCCTGACATCATCTAGAATTTCTCTTTTTTCTACTTTTCTGTTATATAATTTAATTAAAGAATTTTTCCTGGAGGTAACGTTTTTATATCTCTTGGGGAAAAAAACACTTAAAAGGCAATTATTACTGACCATATCAGTAATGTTTTTATTTGAAAACTAATTGGAGGTATTGATGCTTAAATACACTTTTACTTTTCATTTTAAACATGGCAATGACTGCTTTAAGCAGATGGATATTTCGGTAAACTTTTCCTTTTGTATAAACAGTAGGTATTCAATGTATGTTCATATTTTAAAAGGTGTTCATTGTATTGATTTTTTACTATCCTTATTTTTCCTATTTATTTCTTCTTAAAAAAAAATCAAGCCCAAATTTCCCATTGCATAGAAGGTGATATTTCCAACATAAACCTGCAGCCTGGGGTCCTTCACCTCATATACCCAGAGTCCACAAGCAATTATGTAATCACTCCGTTTTTCCACTTCCTTTTCTACATCTTCTTTGTCACAGGGATTCACATACTATGTTGGAATCATAGACTTTCTTCTTTTGTTCATTTTCAAACAGTAATTGTGTCAGACTTGTGACATGCCAGGCCATATATGCTGTCTTTCCCTACATGAGCTCATTGAGGTCAAGGACTGTTTCTCATTTATCTCCTGTAACCCTGTTCCCAGCACATATGGAGGAGGGTGTGTTGGTCAAGAAAGAGTTCGGCAAATAAAGCTGTAGAAGTCAGTCAGCTGAATGTAAAAAGTCAACTGGAAATGGGATAGATGATGATATTATCTGATGATAAAAACAAACTGCTAAAAGGATGCCCGTTGCTGCTCTGTCTTTATGACCTGTGCAATCAAACCCAGAATAAAAGAATGTAGTGTATTCACTAGGGAATCATTAAATGCATCTATAGCAATACCAAAAAAGAAAGCCTCTAGACAGTGGATCTTTCAAAAGGGCAAATATGTAAACGGATCTCTGTGTCTATCAGTGGAAAGTAACTTGCTATTTTAATTAGGGGTAGAAAGTATTATGAGGTAGGAAAGACGAAAAAGGAAGAAACCTAGTTTAATAATTATAAGAAAAGAGGATAAAAAATGCAATGAGAGAGAAAGATCTTCATGTTAGAATCCCCAGTGTGCACAGAATTGTGTATAGAAAGAAATTCCCTGTAAAGAAAATAATATTATGAAATAACTCAAATGGCCACCAGTTCCAGAATAATTAAATAAATATGGTATATCCATAAAAAGTAAGACCACTCAGTTACTAGAAATATGTGTGTGTATATATGTATATATAATATATATACATAGAAATATATATGTGTATATATATTTTTATATAAATATAAAAACTGTCTGAGGTTGCATCCCAGTTCTTCCACTTACTAGCTATGTAATGTAACCTTGAACAAGTTATTGCATGTTTCTGTGGCTTTGTGGAATCACCTATAATATAGGGATGATGATAGTAAATTACCCATAAGGTGGTTATGAGAATTAAAATCATATGAAGTCTGACACGAGGCATATGAATGTGTGTGTATGTGTATATATATGCACACACATATACATATATACGCACACTACATATATGTATACATATACATTATACATCGTATACATATATTTATAGTATACATATATGTATATATACATATATGTGTATATGTATTTATATGTATATATGCATGTATACACATATATGTATATGTGTTTATATATATACACACAAACACATTCATGTTCCTCGTGTCAAATTTCACATGATTTTAATTCTCATAACCATCTTATGGGTAATTTACTATCATCATCCCCATTTAATAGGTGATTCAACAAAGCCACAGAAACATGCAATAACTTGTTCAAGGTTATATTACATAGCTCGTAAGTGGAAGAATTGGGATTCAAACCCAGGCAGTTGTATACTTATGCACCGAGCTACAGTAAGAGTGAGATGGCCAGAACTCACCATTATGTGAAATTGACAGGTCATTGAACAATATTTATGCTAATTGTCTTATTTTTGCAAAGGTAATGTAAAGCTACAACGAAAGAGTGAGTAGAACAAAATCAAGAGTTAGGAAAGAAAATGAGGCAATCTAAAACTCTCTGGCACATCCCCAACTAATTACAGAAATCATTAAATTGTGTTTGGAAGATGCAACATTCTGAAAGTTCACTAAAGCACTTGGCTCTCTCTGAAACGTCCCTTCAGCTGGTAAGAGAAGATCATTTCATATCCCTTCTACTGAGCCGCTTGATTGCATGTCAGCTCTTTTAAGAAGTTGCTTCTCACTAATCCAAGCTGACTTTTTATTAGCCACTTAGACCTCAAGCACCAAACACATGACAATTTTAAGGTTTAAAAGCTGCCCTCACTTAGATCTAAACAGAACTTAGATCTTGGCTATGACCGAAATACATCATTAGAATCTGAAGTTTAACTTAACAGAGTGCACTATTGTTTCAGATTCTTTGCTTTTTACTATTGGCTTTTAATTCTGTAAGGAGAAAACTATGGAGAATGAAACAAATCAAGTGACCACAAGCAAGTGTAGGGGAAATAAGAGACCAACACTTTGCAATATAAGATTTCTCTCCTTTGTGTGGGACGTTGGCATGAACCAAAAGATAAAAGTGCCAAGGTTAGTCAGCAGCTCCAGGGGTTCTTTCCCAGGTTGGCCAGTCTAGGATAATTACCTTCACACAGGAAAATTACCTATTTTGTCCCTCGGGCACAGAGACAAAATAAATCAAAGCAGTTGCAAGGCTTGGGTTTGTCATGCTGCCACTTTTTTTTTTTTTTCAGTGTTTGATACTCTCTGAGTGATTTATTTATCTGTGTAAATTCTGAAAGTAATTCATTAATATTAGAGAAAGACTGGGACTTGATCTTTAGTGGGAGAGGGCTTTGGAATACAGAGGACTGCTCATTAATGTATTCAGTATTTCCTCTCCACCCTCCCAAAAGCTTCATTATATTCTGACACGAATTTCTCAGATCTGGGGCGGTGGCAGGGGGTGTCACTGAGATGTTATGAAATTTAATCTCCAATCCTCAGTGAAATTTGAGAGCTATGTATAAGAGAAATTCTTATACAGGGTATTAGACGTAATTTTTCATAAGTTATTTTGTATCTTGAGAAACTTCAAAGAACATAAAAATGAAGGCAGAGAAACTATCAGAAGAGGCTAGAGGGCTAAGGAACTGACTGGAAATACAACCTCCAGGTTTCCATCTCTGACCCTGACATGCAATTTACTCCAAGTCAAATTGCTTAATCCTTATTGGTCCAGAATTCTTTTTCCATATACTGAAAACAAAGTAAAACTTACATTATTGAAATACAGAACTTTGGAACTAAAACAAAGGATGCAGTTAATCCCACAAGGTCATCATCTTATGAAAGAAACACTAGACACCCTGGGCTTTTGTAAAGTCATATGACTAATTTTTGAATGATGGAGTGCAAGAGACCAGGTATCTGGCATTCCTATGTGAGATGCTTTTCTATTACCTTGTATTGACCATCAGCCAAACAGCCCATGAGGAATTTATGATGACAAAAAATAAATGTAGGCCAAGCGCGGTGGCTCATGCCTATAATCCCAGCACTTTAGGAGGCTGAGGTGGGTGGATCACAAAGTCAAGAGATAGAGACCATCCTGGCCAACATGGTGAAGTCCTGTCTTTACTAAAAATACAAAGAATTAGCTGGGCATGGTAGCACATGCCTGTAGTCCCAGCTACTCAGGAGGCTGAGGCAGGAGAATCACTTGAACCTGGAGGCGGAGATTGCAGTGAGCCAAGTTCGCGCCACTGAACTCCAGCCTGGAGACAGAGTGAGAGTCTGTCTCAAAAAAAATAAATAAAAATAAAAATAAATAAATAAATGTAGCTTTTTATGAAAAATTGGGGGCTCTTTTCTTCATATTTCAGAGCTTCTATTTCTCTAACTAGAAAATCAGGAGGCTAGATTAGCAGTAATGATATAAAAACTAACACATATTAGTTTATAATATAAACTGTATATTAAGTTTATATTATAAACTTAATATAAACTTTGACTCTGACTGTATATTAAGCCTATTGTTTTTGCCTTTTACATCTATTATCATATATTATTATTATGAGAAATCCAGTGACAGGGACACTCATTGCTCTCATTGGATAGATGAAGAACTGAAGCATAGAAATGTTGGATAATCTTCATTGACCTTTCTCAATTCCCAAGCTCCATAAGCAACGTCATTGGTGAAGCACAGGCAATTCTGCTTGCTATGGATGAGCTCATTAAAATTGGCAATGACTCAGCAGGATAAGTACTTTGTCATCCACATTCTACAGAAAGAAAACATACATGGCACCTATTACGTGGCAGAAACTGCTCTCAGCACTGTCCACATATATTTAACCTTCTCTGCCACCCTATGAGGGGGAGTCCACTTTGCTATGCTTAATTTGTAGATTAAAAAAAAAAAACTGAGGCACAAAGAGGTTTTATAACTTGTCCAATGTCACATAGCCAGGGGGTGGTGGGGTTTGAACCCAGGCAGTCTGGCTGCAGAGTCAGTGTTTTTTGCCACTCTACTGTATTGCCTCTCTAGTAGAAAGAGACAATTATGCTATGAATTCTTTATACTTTTTTTTCAAATCCAGTGACCGTTCAGAAAAACCAGCAATGCAACAACAACAAAATATATGTGACAGTTGAGTGGGAAGCCCAGTTGGAAAGTCCAATGATTTAACTAAGGACACCCAGCAAATTATTAAAGAAAAGTTCATCTTCTCTAAAGGAAGCAACATACAGAGTTCAGGACCTAAAGCTGGGTTTTCTAAAATTAGTGCTTGTCTTACGAAATATTCTGTAAAAAAGAGGGCTCCATAATTAAATATCTAAGGCTGGACACACAGCATAGTATATATAGCACTTTATAGATGTTGCATGCATGATAGTTGAATACTTTGAAGGCCATAAGAAATCCAAGTAAAGAAGCCTGTTTATCCATGCTTAATACAGCATTTATTGAGCAGAAATAACCTCAAAATTCTTTTTATTCGTGAACTATTAATATGTTGTATAATGGTTCCTCATAACAAATGTTGGGAAACCCTGGCCAAAAGCCTAACCACAGAAGATCCAACATTGCCCATAGCCTCAGCCCTTTGCTCAGTTCAAGGTATCTCCTCAGCCCTAGACCGTACTTCACAACCAGTCTTCTTCAGGTCTCTGTCACTTCTTGCCTTAGGGTTTCAGGGTTGAGGGCTGTGTCCTGAACTCCTTTCCTCTTTGTGAGTTGGGGTAAAACTTAGAGCCAGACAGAAAGAGATGGGAGCACTCTTGGTACCAAGGGACAAAGGAGCTGTAGGTAACCAATTGTCCATTCTGCACAATGAAAGGGGGCTGGATTAACAATTACACCACTACAAAAGTTATAAACCAGAAGCATCCTCTGGTGAGACAGTATCTGTGACCGCCTTATGAGGAAGAGTTTCTTATTGCTCCAGTGGTGACTTTGAGACTGCCACAAGCCCACTGGTCACCACAGGGCACTTTAAATACCAACTACCTCATCACTTCAATAGGCTTCTCCTTTTTTTTGAGACAGAGTCTCACTCTGTCACCCAGGCTGGAGTGCATTGGTGCGATCTCGGCTCACTGCAACCTCTGCCTCCTGGGTTCAAGCTGTTCTCATGCATCATTCTCATGCCTCAGCCTCGCCAAGCAGCTGGGACTACAAGTGTGCTCCACCATGCTCGGCTATTATTTTAATTTATTTTATTTTTGGTAGAGATGGGGTTTCACTATGTTGTCCAGGCTGGTCTCAAACTCCTGACCTCAGGTGATCTGCCTGCCTTGGCCTCCCAAAGTGCTGGGATTACAGGCATGAGCCACCAGGCTCCCAGCTGCTTCTCTCTTTCTTTCTCCTGATATAAAGCTATCAGTGTTTCTATTGAGAATTCATTGCTTCTTTTTTGAAGTTTCCTCAGATCTTTGTTTATATGTGTTTTATGTATATAAGTATCTATCTATCTATCTATCTATCTATCTATCTATCCCTGTTTTATAGCAGTAATTTGCTTATCTTCCTTTCCAGTGAGACTGAAAACTGCTGTAAGATAGTGTTTCTACCTTATTCATCACTGTTTCATCCTTAGAATTCTGCACATAGTAGGAGCTCACCAAGTGTTTATTGAATGAACAGATGAATAATAAATGAAAGAACGACTAAAGCACAGCTTCTAGATTAACCAGCAATTGTGACTCTCTGAATTTTTGGTTTTCACCATTTAGGTTTCAGGGCTATAAATTTGGCAACAATTATTTAATATCCCCTTGCAGATCCTGTTTCTAACCTTCACTCTTCAAACCGCTTTATTCTAATCCACATCCAAACCTTTTCTTTGAGCTCTGTGATCCCTTGGTGCTCAAGAAAACCCTGAGATATCACTTTGAAATTTTTGAAAAATAGAATACTTGCACAAAAGGAAAGAAAAGTGCTTTAGTTCCAAGCACTTCAGTAACAGAGGTGATGAGAATTCACAGGAAAACTGACCCACAAATGATATACACAGCTGAGTTGTGTCGATCAGGAGGAGGGAAGAGACTCATCTCCCCTTCTGTGGACAAACACGCCTAGCTCTTTAACATCAAGGACAAACAAGGTGGAGGAGAGCAAAAAGCAAAGGCCAAGATGGTTAAGTGACAAGATTAATGACATTCATAAAATTGATGGAGGCCTGTGGGCTTGAAGTGATTGTAATAGCTCACATGAAGCCCAAGGACGTAAATATTTAACAAATAATTACTTCTTGGTCTCATATCCACCACAGGGCCAGAAAGTGAAAGTAGAGATTATTTTCTCTTTGAGGACTCAGTTATTTAACAATGAGAGGAAGGGGGAAAAAAAGCCAAAAAGATTTTCACTTGACCTTATTTCTCTCCAGAACTACACTCGGTCCATTCAAGGTTTGGGAAATAAAGATTCTCATTACTTTGCTTTTCTGTATGCCATAGGCTTTAGGATATTTCTGGTAACTAGTTCCTCCTGTTTAAATTAGACTCTATACAATCTTCCCTCCCTTGATTGAGACACTTTGGTAAATTGGCTTGCAACCTCAGGCTCGCATCTCTCATTGGATTTAATTGCTCCTGTTAAAGCGATTTGGTTTTTCTTCCTGTTTTGGGACAAGTTTCAGTAAGGAGGGCATTTCCTCAGTGTCAACCTGGGTAATCTTCACAGATCTCACCCATCCATTGTCAATACTGCACTCTTGGCCAATTTGGTCAACTTTCCTTCATCCTCATTCTAGTCCCTCCACTTGTAATCACTTGACAATTTCTTTCTGTCCACTCCACAGACAAAACCAATTCACTGAGATCATGGTATTGCAGTAAAGAAAGAGTTTAATTAACACAGAACTACCCAGGCGGTAGAACTGCAGTTATTACTCAAATCAGCCACCCTAAGAACTCAAAGGCTAGGGTTTTATGGATAATTTGGTGGGCAGGGTGCCAGGGAATGGTGCTGTTGAATGGTTGGGGATGAAATCATAGGGGTGTGGAAAACGATCCTCATGCACTGAGTTTACCTCTAGGTGGAGACTCCAATACTGGTTGAGTGAGTCATAAGTCCCAGGTCTGGAAGGAGTCAGTTGGTTGCCAGACTGCAAAAGTCTGAAAAACATCTCAAAAGACCAATCTTAGTTTCTACAATAACGATGTTATCTGTAGGCCCAATTAGGGAAGTCACAAGTCTTGTAACCTCTGGCCACGTGACTTCCAAACAGCAAGGGATTATAGAAAGGCAAGCCAGGGACAATGGCTGGTTTTGTTTACTCCTACATTTTAGCAGAATTCACACCTTTCCCATAATCCTAAGCTTGCGGACTTTCATTAGTCTTACAAAGGCAGTTTTGGTCTCTGAGCAAGGAGGGGCTTCATTTTAGGGAGGAACTATTATCATTGTTGCTTCAAAGTTAAACTATACACTAAATACCTCCCATGGTTAGCTTGGCCTGTGCCTAGGAATGAGCGAGGACAGCCAGCCTGTGAGACTAAAGGCAAGACACAGCCAGCCATGTTAGACTTATTTTGCTGTTGTAATCTTTCAAAGGCTGTTCCACACTTAGGCCAAAGCAACAGTGGCACTGTTAGAAATATTGTTAAGTTTATTCCTGCCAGGAAGAAGAGAGAGTGACATTGCTCACTTTGGAAAGGTAAATCAACTTCACAAAATGTACCGTCAGTTTAATAAGAGTCTATATTTATTGAACACTAATTATGGGCCAGGCACTGCATTGAGTGATTTACAAACATTATTTCATTAAACTATCACTACAGCTTTATGAAGTAGGTACTTTTATTATTCCCCAGCTTACAAGTGATGTAACTAAGATTTAGAGAGATTATGTAACTTGTTCAAGGTCACAGAGCTAGGAAGTGGATGACCAAAGATTATATTCCATATCTGTCTAGCTTCCAGAGTTTGTCCCTTAATTAATATATTACAATGCCTCACATATTAGTGCATGAAAAGAGACAAAGCACTAAATAAATGACAGTTAATTTTTAAAAGATAAACAAGGTACTTGCAAAACTGCATGATGATTGAATGTTTAAAAGAACTCTGAAATCTCTAGAGGAGAAACGTATTAATATAATAGTAATCTTGTTTTTGTGAGTTTTTCTTAAGGATCCCACTGTGCGGACATCTTCATGGGAATATGGAATGGGTTAATAGCCAAAGTCAATAAAAGTCAGTTGAAGTAATTAACATTCAAGTTGGTTTTGAAGGGGCAGTCTCCTACAGGATAACTAATGCACTCAATATTTGTCCCTGTCTATATTTGCCTGGCTTCTCTGTTCCCATCTACCCAGTCTTTAAAAAGATCTGAGCATGCAGGAACCCTCTCCCTCCAGTCTTTTTAACACCATATACCATTCATTCCTTCTGCTGACTCTTCTGGCATCTGGGGTCTCTCAGGAATTCTCTATACTGTATCTCTTTTCCTTAATATCTCTTAACTCAGTATGTCTTAACTCAGTGTCTCTTTTCTTCTGAACGTAAGCCCTTCTTCTCTTATATTCCTCCTCCTCTAGACCCCATTTAAATATCTCTGCTTCTGTTAGAACTTGTTATTAAATGTGAGTCTCCAAATTTCATTGAAACAAGAAACTGTTTTATGAAAGATGTATTAAAAACAAAATTAAATGTAATTTTCTGGATAAAAAGTCAATATTCAATACTTTAAAAATTCCACCCTAGGTACTTAATTATGATAGTAACTCTTAAATTAAATATCATTTATTCAGTTAATAAATAATTATTATCAATTAGGTAAATATTAACACATGCTGAGAGACACGATATCACGATGTTTAAGAATGTAGGCTCTGGAGGCAGACTGGATCCAATGGCTATCTCTGCCACTTGTAGCCATGTGAACTTGAGAAAACTGCTTCATTGTGTTATGTCTCAGTTTTCTTATCTGTAAAATGTGAATAATTATGTCAACTAATTCATAGGATTGTTGTGAATAGAAAATATATTGATGTATGAAAAACATTTTAGAATAGTTGGTATATGGTAAACACTCAAAGATGTAATAATTATTACTATATATCTTCACAATATAGATAGAACTGCTTTAATAAACCCCCCAAAAATGACTGACAGATTTGCTTAGGCTGATCCACCAAACTTATGCCGAGAGCGAATAAATAAATACGTGCCTGGATTTATACCCAGTCTGTGCAGTATGTCTGGCCTTATCTAGGGAAAGAAAAAGGAAACATAGAAGCATATTTGCAAATACTTGCCCAAGAATAGAAGAGAAAAAAGAGAACCTATCTGTTTTAAGATTTTTTTGTGGTAGGAGGAGCATGGGATTTGACATCAGAAGAATTATTTTCCACCTCTAAGGTTCGCATTTAAGAGTTGCAAGAACTTCTAAGCCTCTATATTTCTGATTTCAAAAATAATACTGCTAACCATAGTGACTTCCCAAAGTTATTATGACAATAAATGAAATAAAATTATGAATATATTATTTTTATATTCTATTGGTTATATTTAGTCATGAGATCACAACTGCGGCAAGATGAGCTAGAAAGTGTAATGGCTAGATGATCAGTCACCCTCAGGAACATTTCCACACTATAGTAGGCAGGGAAGCAAATATTAGCCTTAGTTACCAGAGTATGCTACATATAGTAAGTGATAGGGATTTGTAATTCCCTAAAAAATACCTCTGGATCCAACTGGGTTTTAGTATTCAAAAATTTTAGATTGTAGGAAGATAATATAGTTCCTGCACCATGTTACATATAACACCCACATTAGAGTCTAGAAAAGATCCTCATAATCAAAATTAGTGATATTTCTGCAGTGAAACAAATTAATTTTCACAATAATGTGACACATAAATAATTAATATATATAAAATAAATAAAATATCAGTAATCTCACATCAATTGAAGCTACAAAAGGGGCTTTCCAAAAACATACAGTGATGAACAAACTTTTAGGTTTAAACTGCTAATAATAAATTGTGAACCTACATCAGGACACAAACGTGTTTCAACAAAATCATAAAAGAAGGACTTGGATGCTGCTAACAGCATGTAGAAGAGCTCTCGCTCAAGTGAAAGGAGGTCAAATGTGCCTGGTCAGTTACTATGTGCTTTAACGCCTTAACAACTTAAATGTTTTGATCTTTTTGTATTTCTAAATGCAAAGGTTTATTAGGCCAAGTGATACAATAAGTACTTAATCATTTGTTACTCACAGAAGAACAGCTGTTTCATAGCATTTTCTCTCCATTTACAAAACTAAATAGATGAACTGACACTTTGAAAATAATCATCAAAATGTCCTTCCCACTAAGCTCTAGTCATTGCCAACAGGCACTTTTAAATGAGCCATAAACCTTTCAGCCCGGAAGCACAGCAGCTTAGCCTAGCTTTGTGATATAGCCATTCCATTTTTGTCTCTTTTTCACATTCAAAATAAGATAGAGTTAAAGGTGGTAGAGTTAAATTGAAATCATATGACCAGGTCAGACGTTATTAGGATTGCTGAGGGAGCTCTTGTCAGTGGTCAGGGGGTGGGTTTAACTATATGGTAGGCATGTGTTTTGCGGGTCATTACATGTTGTCATATAGGTAAAGGCTTACTAGTAGTGTAAAGACATAGGCCTGAATAAGGGCTACGGCGAATTTGAGGATGGTCAGTAGGGTGAGAATAATGAGAGCAATTGAAGCTGTGGGAAAACTGTTAGTTGATAGTATTCGTGTAGCTCCTCCAATTAAATGCATTAGTAGGTGTCTGGCTGTAATGGTGACTGTTAATCGTACAGCTAATGCCATTGGTTGAATGAATAGGCTGATAGTTTCAATGATCACTAGTATAGGGATAAGTGGCATAGGTGTGCCTTGTGGTAAAAAATGAGCTAAGGAGGTTTTTGTCTCAAAGTGGAAGTCTATAATTACTGCTCCTGCTCATAAGGGGATTACTATACCTAGGTTTATTGACAATTGGGTAGTTGGTGTAAATGAATGGGGTAGAAGCCCAAGGAGATTGGTTGAGGCAATGAAGAAAATTAGGGAGATCAGCATAAGGGATCAAGTTCATCCTTTAATGTTATAGTTAACTATTGTTTTACTACAAGTTGAATTAGTCACTGTTGAATGGAAATCAATCGGTTACTAATTAGATGACTGGAGGTTGGAAATAGTATCGTGGGAAATAAAATGACTAATACTACTGCAGGTAGAACTAGAATTGTTGGGGTATTAAAGAGGTAAATGGATTTTCATTCATTTTAATTCTCGGGGGCTTTATGGTTTTGCGTTTTGATTATTTTTGGTGTAGGGGTATACAATAAATGAAATTTGATAATTTTAACTGGATGATGGAGAATAAAGTTATGATTATTAACAGAATGACAATGGATCATGCAGAAGTATCTAGTCGAGGCATTCACTGCAGAGAGATGCAGATCCCCTCAGTCTTTAACTTAAAAGGTTAATGCTGGATGACTTTGCAGTAATATTATAGATCAGACATGGATCAAATTATGAAGCATTTTAAAAGGATTAATTCTAGGACAATAGGTATAAAACTGTGGTTAGACCCACAAATTTCTGAGCATTATCAATAGTAAATGCCTGGTTGTGTAGCGGTTAAGGTAGTTTAAGTGTCTGGGGATTGCATCTGCTTTGAGGCCCAGTGAGGGGATAGTTCATGAGTTCAGAACATCTTTGGATAAGATTAATATATGGATGGGGATCTCTATTGGGACAATTGTTCGGTTATCAACTTCAAGAAATCGAAGTTCTCCTGCCTTTAAGTTTGAACTGAAGCCTAATTCTTCATAGTCTGTATATTCATAGCTTCAATATCATTGGTGGCCAATTGTTCTGACTGTAAGAGAAGGGTTGTTAAGCTCATATGTTATGTACAGAATATGTAGGGATGGGAGGCAATTAAAATTAAGATAATGGCAGGTAAGATAGTTCAGACAGTCTTGATTTCTTGAGCATCTATGGTGCTAGGATGAGTTAATTTTGTTGTATTAGGGAAATAATGTATAGGACCAGGGAACTAATTAGGAAAGTAATTATAAGAGCATGGTCATGGAAAGTGAGTAGTTCTTCTTTAATAGGGATGTAGTGTCTTGAAGGCCTAATTGAACTAGATCAGCCATTAAGACATATAGTGTTTAACTTATAAATTTACTTTGACAAAGTTATGTAATAATTTCACTAATATCTTATCGAGAGAGTCATATAGGTTGTGGGATTGGCTTGAAACTAGTTTCTGGAGGTTCAATTCCTTCCTTTGTCATTTAGGTTTTTACGTAGGTTGGCTCTTTGAACGTGTGGTAAGGTGGTAGACAGCCATAAAGCCACTCTAAATTAGTAGATGATTGTTCAATTGTTAGTACTTTTCATTTTGAAGCAAAGGCTTCTCAGATTATAAAGACTGTTAGTATAACTGCTGTTAGTGAGATAAATGAACCTACAGATGAAATAACATTTCATCCGGCATACACATCAGAATAATCAGAGTAACATCAGGGCATACCAGATAGACCGAGGAAGTGCTGTGGAAAAAAATGTTAAATTAACACCTATGAATATCATGGTGAAGTGAATTTTAGCATAGGTCTGATTAAGTGTGTAACCTGAAAATAGGGGGAATGAGTGGACAAAGCCTCCTATAATGGCGAATACTGCTCATATTGATAGGACGTAGCAGTAATGGGCTACAACATAATATGTCGTGTAAGACAATGTCTAGTGATGAGTTAGCTAGTATGATGCCATTTAAACTTCCTACTTTGAAAAGGAAAATGAATCCTAGGGCTCAGAATATTGTGGGAGGTCATTTGATATTACTTCCATACAGTGTAGCTAATTAGCTGAAGACCTTGACACCAGTAGGAATAGCAATAATTATGGTAGCGGAGGTGATGTATGCTCGTGTTTACACTTATTCCTACTGTAAATATATGGTGGGCTCATACTATAAATCCTAAGAAGCCTATTGATATTATGGTTCCTACTATACCCATGTACCCAAATGGTTATTTTTTTTTCCAGAATAATACAATGTGATGTGGGAGATTATCCCGAACCCTGGTAGGATAAGGATATAGACTTAATATCTATGAATTAGAATAAATGTTGGTACACGATTGGTACAAGACAGGGTCACCCCCACCAGCAGTGTCAAAAAAAGGAGTGTTGAGGTTACTGTCAGTTAATAGTATAGTAATGCCGGTGGCTAGGACTGAGGGGAAAAGGAGTAGAAGGACTGCGGTAATGGAGATTTATCAGACAAAAAGGGATGCTTGATACTGGGATATGGCTGGGGGTTTTATGTTAATAATTGTGGCAATAAAGTTAATGGCCCCTAAAATAGAAGAAGCACCTGCTAAGTGGAGCAAGAAGATGATCAGATCCACAGAGGCTCCTGCATGTGCTAGGTTTCCTGCTAAAGGGGGATAAACTGTTTAGCTGGTTCAAGCGCCAGCTTCTACTATTGAGGATGCAAGTAGGAGTAGAAAAGATGGGGGAGAAGTCAGAAGCTCATATTATTTATCGGGGGATATGCCATATCAGGTGCACCAATTATCAGAGGGACTAGTCAGTTGCCAAAACCCCCAATCATGATTGGTATTACTATAAAGAAGATTATAATGAATGCGTGGGCAGTAACAATAACATTGTAGATCTGATCATCTTCTAGCAGAGTCCCTGGTTGGCCCAATTCTGCTCGAATTAGAAGGCTTAAGGTGATGCCTACTATCCTTGCTCATGTGCCAAGTATAGTGTTCCAATATCTTTGTGGTTAGTTGAAAACAATCAACGACTGATGAACCTAAGTGGGGAAAAAGGTTAAACGGCTGAGTAAGCATTAGACTGTAAATCTGTGTGTTTATGTGCTTTGCTTATTCTCTTTTTAAACTGCCTTTAAAGCTAAGCAATCCCAAACACTCTCTGTGACCCAGGACATTTCCAAAGTCAAATTTTTTTAGCCAGGTGCTAAATGAAGATGACCACACAGATACATTATATTGTGTCAAAATTATGAATTTTAATTTTAATCTTTAGTGACTGAAGTCTGATAATGGCTAAATCTGGTGACATGACCTTGATGTTAATATTTTTAAATTATATATATCTTTTCAAATATATGAGAGTTAACTGCCTCATGATTTAAGCTATGTTTTCCAACCTCCTGGGTTCTAACAAAGACGCTAACCTCAGGCAATTTAGAAAAAGATTTGTTGCATGATAATGAGAATTGAACAGCACATACAAAAAACTGATATTGTTTAAATAGCATCATGAATTTAAAAACCTGATAGACTGTAATATTTATCTCATGACAACAGACTACTTGAAAATGCTGTTAAATCTAAAAATAATGCATTTTAATTTTCCTAACAGTTTGAAGCAAAATTGGATGTTTTAAAATTAAAGACATATAGGGCATTGACTGGTAGGTCTTAATTCAAATAATGAGGCCTTATGTGATGTAGTATTTCATATTAAATCCAATTCATGAGCCCAAATATTTTATGGAATTAAAAATGGATTATGACAGCTTATATAGTCCTTCCTCAATGGTTACCAAACTCTTTGCCAGAGTAGTGATAATATCTTACATAGATGAGATGCATCTTTTTTGACTGGTAGCTGAAGATTCTTGACTGCATCTGCAAAAGGTATAAAACACAAGACTGCCCAAAATGGTCTGAGATGACTCTTGGAAGATAGGCCTTATAATACCAATGCTGACCATATCGGTGACTTTGGGCAAATTAACTATTTTCTCACTGGTAACCCATAGGGATTGAAGTTACTGATATCAAGTATCCATTTCAAATCTAACATTCTCTAGTTTCAACGTATTTTACTAGAAGGGATATAAACAGAATTTTCTAGCTTCCAACTTAAGTCATGCACATGCTATGAACCCTTTCTTTCTGAGTGTCTTCATCACGCTTGTCATGTCCTGGTTTTTCTGATTCCACCATACCTGTGGCATATGGGCTAAAGTAAAATTGCACCAGATGGGTTAAACATTGAAGAATATTTTACTTAAGGCTATTGCAATAGATGAGAGAGATTAACCTCACTCTGCTAAAACAAAGAACGGAAGGATTTTTAATTACTGGGGTTAATGGAAAAGTACTAGAGGATGTTAGGAAGAAGTTTATCAAAGTGATTAGGCCATATGCATTTGCTAAGTGTAACTTATCAAAGTTAGGATTTTGCTCTTCCACAGAGACTGAAAGATGGGAACCCTATCTTTCTCGATGACTGTATTTCAAAGAGATGGCTCCAGGTTCTTAAGAAAGACATTCCTGAGTTATAGAAGATTCACGTCTCAAATAGGTAGAGAAAGAATTACAATTGCAAGTTTTCTAAAGCAAGTGCTTTAAGAAAGGTGAGGTCAGGAGACTATAGTCCTAAAGAAACCTGTTGAAAATTTAGTTAAGCTGAGGAAAATGTTAAGGCCATCTTGATGATTGTGTCTTTGTAAACCAAACATTTTGGTTTAGAGGAGGCCAAACAGTATCCTGAGAGGAAAATAAGAACTGAAATTGAAGTTTAACAATGTGCAAATGCTCACAGATACTATGGAGCACTTGACTTAAGCACCTTACAAGCAGATTATTTACCACCATTTCTCTAGTGCCCAGCAGGTGCCAGTCACATAGTCATAGTTCCATAAAAGCAGTATTTAACATGGAAAAACTGTTCCTTCGTCGTCTGGCCTTCACCAACAGATAATTCCTTACTGTACACAAATATGTCAGGCTGCCACAATGGCATTCATCTCCAAACCACAATTGTCTCAAAAGCAACAATTTATTACCTTTTTCTCCAGAATCTATGGCTAAGATCATGAGCTATAGAGTCAGAGAGCTTAGTACAAATTTTAGCTCTGTTGTGCAGTGACTGGTTGATCTTGAGTAAGTTTCATAACCTTCAGGAAGCTCAGCTTTCAAATCATCACAAAAGAAATAATACCAGTACCTACCTCATGGGATTGAGAGAAAGAAAACACTTAGCAAAGTACCTCACACAGAGTAAGCCTCTAATAATTACTGATTTGCTTTACATTGTTAGTGTTTTTCATATAAGAAGCTTGCTAATAGTATGTTGAATTAATAAGTGAAAAAATGAATAGTTACCAAAACAGTTAGGTGATATTTTAACTATATTATTTCTTCTATCCTGAATATTTAAACTATAGACAGAAAATTAAAAATTTCTGCTATATTAGTCTGATCTCCCACTGCTATGAAGAAATACCCAAGACTGCATAATTTTTCAAGGAAAGAGGTTTAACTGAATCACATTTCTGAATGGTTGTGGAGGCCTCAGAAAACTTACAATCATAGCAGAAGACACCACTTCACGAGGTGGCAAGAGGGAGAATGAAGGCCAAGCAAAGGGGAAAGCCCCTTATAAGACCACCAGATCATGTGAGAATTCATTCACTATCATGAGGGCAGCAGCATGGGGGTAACTGCCCCCAAGATTCAGTTATCTCCACCTCATCTCACCCTTGACATGTGGGAATTATTACAATTCAAGGTGATATTTGGGTGGGGACACAGAGTTAAACCACATCATTCCACCCTAGCCCCTCTCAAATCTCATGTCTTCACATTTCAAAACACAATCATGCCCTTCTGACAGTCCCCTGAAGTCTTAACTCATTAAAGCATTAACCCAGAAGTACAAGTCCAAAGTCTCATCAGAGACAAGGCAAGTCTCTGTTGCCTATGAAACTGTAAAATCAAAAGAAAGTTAGTTACTTCCTAGATAAATTGGAGGTACAGATATTAGGTAAATACACCCATTCCAAATGGGAGAAATTGGCCAAAATAAAGGGGCTACAGGCCCCATGAAAGTCCAAAATTCAGTAGGGCAGTCATTAAACATTAAAATTCCAAAATGATCTCCTTTGACTCCATGTCTAACAACCAGGTCACACTGATGCAAGAGGTGGCCCCCATAGCCTTGGAAATCTCCATCCCTGTAGCTTTGTAAGGTACAGCCCCCCTCCAAGCTTCCTTCATGGGCTAATATTGAGTGCCTGTGGCTTTTCCAGGGGCATGGTGCAAGCTGTCAGTGGATCTACCATTCTGGGGTCTGGAGGATAGTGGCCCTCTTCTCACAACTCCACTAGGCAGTGCCCCAGTGGGGACTCTGGGGGTTCCAACCCCACATTTTCCTTCTGCACTGTTCTAGCAGCAGCTCTCCATGAGGGCCCAGCCCCTGCAGCAAACTTCCACCTGGACATCCAGACATTTCCATACATCCTCTGAAATCTAGGCAGAAGTTCTCAAACTTCAGTTCTTGACTTCTGTGCACCTGTAGGCTCAACACCATGTGGAAGCTGCCAAGGCTTGGGGTTTGCACCCTCTGAAGCCATGGCCCCAACTGTACCTTGGCCCCTTTTAGCCATGGCTGGGACACAGGGGACCAAGTCCTGAGACTGCACAAAGCAGCAAAGTCCTGGGCCCAGTCCATGGAATCATTTTGCCCTCCTAGGCCTCCAAGCCTGTGATGGAAGGGGCTTCCGTGAAGATCTCTGATATGCCCTGGAGACATTTTCCCCATTTTCTTGGCAATTATCATTTGGCTCCTGATACGGTTTGGCTCTATGTCCACACTCAAATCTCATCTTATAGCTCCCATAATTCCCATGTGTTGTGGAAAGAACTGGGTGGAAGATGATTGAATCATGGGGGTGGTCTTTCTCATGCTGTCCTCATGATAGTAAATGGGTCTCACAATATCTGATGGTTTTAAAAATGGGAGTTTCTCTGCACAAGCTCTCTTTTTGCCTGCTGCTATCCACATGTGACTTGCTCTTCCTTGCCTTCCACCACGATTGTGAGGCCTCCCAGCCATGCGGAACTGTAAGTCCAACTAAACCTCTTTTTTTTCCGTAAATTGCCTAGTCCCAGGTATGTCTTTATCAGCAGCATGTAAACAGACTAATACAGCTCCTCATTACTTATGCAAATTTCTGCATCAGGCTTGAATTTCTCCTCAGAAAATGGGTTTTTCTTTTCTAGCACATTGTCGAGCTGCAAATTTTCTAAACTTTTATGCTCTGCTTCCTGTTAAATGCTTTGTCACTTATAAATATCTCCCACCAGAAACACTAAATTATCTCTCTCAAGTTTTAAAGCTCCACAGATCTCTATAGCATGGGCAATATGCTGCCAGTCTCTTTGCTAAAGCATAACAAGAGTCATCTTTTCTCCAGTTTCCAACAAGTTCCTTATCTTCATTTGAAACCACCTCAGCCTGGACTTCATTGTCCATATCACTATCAGCATTTTGGTCAAAGTCATTTGACAAGTCTCTAGGAAGTCCCAACTTTCCCATATCCTCCTGTCTTCTGAGTCCTTTAAGTCACTAGGATGTTTCAAATTTTTGCACATCCTCCTGTTTTCTTCTGGGCCCTCCAAACTGTTCCAATCTCTGGCTATTATCCAGTTCCAAAGTTGCTTTCACATTTTCATATATCCTTCCTTATAGCAGCACCCTATTCCTTTGGTACCAGTTTGCTGTATTATTTCATTCTCATACTAATATGAAAAAATACCCAAGACTGGGTAATTTATAAAGGAAAGAGGTTAAATTGACTAACACTTCCACATGGTTTTGGAGGCCTCGGGAAACTTACAATCAAGGCAGAAGGCACCTCTTCATAGGGTGGCAGGAGAGAGAATGAGTGTCAAGTGAAGGAGGAAGAGCCCCTTATAAAACCATCAGATCTCATGACAACTCACTCACTACTATGAGAACAGCGTGGCAGAAACCACCCCCATGATTCACTTATCTCCACTTGGTCTGCCTCTTGACATGTGGGGATTACTACAATTCAAGGTGAGATTTGGGTGGGAACACAGAGCCAAACCATATCATCTGCCTTCACTAGACAGACACAATATAGCCAAATATGTCAATGAGTTCATCTCTAATTAATTAATTGTTTCAATTAAAAACAAAGTACATGGAATAAATATTTATTTTCAAAGGAGAAACAAAGAAAGAAACAATAAAATTTCTATCAACTTTATGAAATAATTAAATGAACATAAAACAATGCTATTTAATAGAGAAATGTCTCACTTTTTTTTGCTTAGTTGTTTGAAATATGACTACTGAAATTTACATTACTTTTCTGTTTCCATCTACCAAATAAGAATAATGAAACTTAATAAGGTACATTGACACCCCCCTCAGTGGAAAGGCATTTGTTAGTAATAAACAGGGTCCAATGACCTAGTAAAGATGAGGTACCAGATCCTTCCCATCATCCAACGAGTCTTTGGCAAGATCTCCAAAAACACAACCATTCACTTAGATAACAATTTTTGGGTGGGGATGTTACAGTAATTTATGGTAATTGCTCCATTCAAAAAAACAATTTTAACGAAAAAATAGAAGGCATCTCTATTTGGGAGGCATTCTACCTCAACAATCCTATAAGCCTAACTAAGGGATGTTAATGAATCAAAAAAAGGAAAAAGAACAGTAATTTGTTTGGGCAAGCATGACAACTATAGTTCTGTCTATATTTTATTCAGAGAAATTGAATGTCCCACACCTTATGTTCAAAGTTTTTCTTACTTAATGATGTATGGCTTCTCAATAAGTTATAAATTATTCCCAAGAATAAGTTAGAAAATATATATATTCTGATTGAGACTACAATTGACTAAAAAATGACATGATGGTTTGGAAGATCTATCCAAAAATAAGCAATCATGTCAACCTTGTGAGTAGGCAACATGTTCAAGTTTGTCTTAGATTGGAATCACTTGCATTTGCATCTTTCTCAATCTAGAGAATACTGGATTTCCTTCTGAAAAAAACATTTTAGTTTCTTCCTGAAGGTATAAAGGAGATTCATACACTGGAGAATATTTTTAACTAGAAATGTACACTTTTTTATGAATATATTTACATTAATAAGTGCTGTGAACATACTAAAAAAAAAAAAAAACATATGGTGTCTGTTCTTGAGAAACTTACATTGCTGCCCATTTCTCTACTTCAGTCTATGGAAAAATATTAAAGAGTAGTCTATACCACTAGTCTCCAGTTCAGTTTATTTTTTCTGCCTATTCTTTCTGAAACCCAATTCAACGAGACTTTTACTCCAATAATCACAAAAACTGCTCTTATCAAGGTCACTAAAGGCATCTATGTTCTTAAATCTCATGATCAGTTCTCAAATAATTTGACCTATTTGCAACATCTGTCTCTCCACCTTAATATGCTTTCTTTGTGTGACTTCCAGGATGTCAACTTTACATTTTCCCACTACCTCTCTGAACATTTCTTTGTTTCCTTACCTGGTTCTCCTTCATTTCCTAAACCTCTCAATATTAGAGAAACAATGGGCTAAGTTTTTGTATGTCTTCTCTTTTCTAACTATATGCATTATTTTGACAATGAGAATTGCAAAAAAAAATCTTCAACTTTTATCTTGATAGTGGTATAGATGTATCAATTCTAAAACTATTTTGTGTGTATTTAATTATGAGCCAATGAGTAAATATGTTGATCTTCATCAATAAGTGAATGAATAAAGACAATTTGTTATATATACACAATGGAATACTATTCAGTCTCAAGAAAGAAATTTTGTCATTTGCAATGACATGAATGAACCTTGAGAACACTGTGTTAAGTAAAATAAACCAGGGGCAGAAAAACAAATACTGTATGATCTCACTTATATGTTTAATCTAAAAATAGATGAGCTCATAGAAATAGAGAGTAGAATGTTGGTTACCAAAGGCTGGCAAGATTTGGGGTTTGGAGGGATGAAGTCAAGGGATACAAAATTTCAGTTAGAACTTATTCTGAGGAGTAAGTTCAAGAGATCTATTGTACAACATGGTGGCAGTGGTTAATAACAATGTACTGTATTTTGAAAATCACTAAGATAATAGATTTTGAGTGTTCTCACTGCAAATAAAAGATGTGAGGTAATGCATATGTTAATTAGATTGATAGAGCCATTCCACAATGTATGCATATTTGAAAACATCAGATGTACACAATAAATGCTAAATTTTTATTTGTCAATTAAATAAAAATTAATAACCTATACTTTTATTTATCCTTTGACCTAGAAATCTTACTTCTAGGAATTTTTCTGAAGATATAGCTCCAATATGAGAAATATATATGCAAAAGGTATTTCACTGTAGTATTTTTTTGTTACTATAAAATATTAAGAACAAAAAAAACTAAAAATAAAACTTAATTGAGTAAGCTATGAGTCATACACCCAATGGAGTACCTGCAGCTCTACAGAAGAATGGAGAGAAGCTCTATAAAGGGATATAGAATGATTTTCAGTATGTATTATTAAGTTACAAAGCAATGTACAATGGAGTATGTATAATTTACTGTGTCTTGATAAGACAAAGTAGGAGGCATATACATGTGTTAGCTTATTTTTGCAAAAAGAAATATAGGGATAATACACTCAACATTAATTTAATGGGCTACTTCTAGGAAGTAAATGGGAATTGGATGGCAGGAAGCAGCACTTCTCTTAAAATGGTTCTTTGTGTAGTTTTGACTTTAAATACCACATTACCATTTTATATATTCAAAAAAAAATCAAAATTAACTGACACAAATTAAATTTAAATACAAATAAACAAAAATAAGTTATAGTGTGTATCAAATGGATTATATAACCACATTAGAAAAACTATAATCTAAATGATATTTTGTAAACATTACTTTGATTATATACCTTTAGTCTAAAGGCAATGAGAATTGCAAAAAAATCTCCAACTTTTATCTTGATAGTGGTATAGATATATCAATTCTAAAACTATTTTTTGTGTATTTAATTTTAAGCCAATGAGTAAATATGTTGATCTTTTTCGGGGCCCTTACTTCTTACTATGGGAGAAGGAAACACAAACTGAGAATGTGAAAAGTCAAGAAAACCTCTACGATTGGAATTTTTTAAAAAGGTTCAGTAGGTAGTCGTGACATCTTAAAAGAGGTAATAGTAATCGATTTCCTGTTCACTGAAATAGTTCAGTAGCAATAAGTATGCCTAGTGTCCAGATCTTGATTTCTACGTCCACTTCTCCATTAACAGAAGCCAAGGATCCTGGATCTAGGATCTGATCATTGATCCCAGGGCTCAGACAAAGAAAGTATTAATGAATTAATATAGAGTTTTACCTTCTAGGCTCAGACTATCTCTTTCACTACTTTGATAATTGGAGTAGCTTTCTGACTTTTTTCCCTGCTTCTACTCATGCCCCATACATTCCATTCTCAACAGAGCAGTCACAGTAATCCTATTAAAATGCAAGTTCAATCATGTCAATCATAAAGCCCTCATGTATTTTCAGATCTGTTAGAGTAAAAGCCAAACTCCTTTGAGGGCCTATAAATCTCTATAGAATCAGGTACCCCATTCTTTTTCTCTTGCTCGGTTCCTTCCAGGCACATTGGTAACCCTTTTGCTTCTTAAACGCATGAAGAGCACTCTAAACTCAAGTCCTTTACACACACTGCTTTAGTTAACTTAGAATGCTCTTCCTGCAGATATCCACATGGCTCTCCCCTCTTTTCCATCATTTCTTTATTCAACCATCATTTTCTTAATGAAGTCCTTTTTGGTCATTCTATCTAAAACCCCTAACTCACTCCTTCCCAACCTTCTTCATCATTATATTTGTTCTCCTCTTTAGGTATCATTTTCTAAGGAATCATTTAACTTGTATTTATTTTTAAATCACTACTTAATTAAGCAAATAACAGAGTAACCAAACACAAAGAAAATGTAAGCCAAACAAACCAAAAAAGCAAAATCAAATGCCATGTAAATGTACCATATTATATAATACATGTTATATAATACCATGTATAAATGGTATTAAAATAAAATGAATTCATGAGTTTATATAAAGAAAATATTATATAGATAAGATGACAATGGAAGTATAAAATTGAGCTGGTGCTTGACTAAGAGGAACTGGAAAAAAATAAAGAATGTTGATGGTAAGGGAATACTACATTGAAGATTCACTTTCACATCTTCAAAAAATTTGATTATTTTCAAAATGTGATCCTTCAAAGATATTAATTTTCAAATAGATTGAAAATGATCATATCAATATCCTTCTCACCCTTGAATCATCCAAACCATCATTACTATATCTTATGAAAAATAAAATAAAATAAGGAAAAACAGAAAATAGTCACTTAGGCCAAAGACATTGAATGATTACTACTCTTTTGTAAGTATCCAACCTGGAAAATTAATTTAAATCAAAAATCTATAATTTCATAAGTATTCTCTACATGGCTGATAAATTTTGTCAAAGCAAAAGGCATTTTCTGATGTCATGTCATTTTTTTTTTCTCTTTGTAGGTCTGATCAATGCATTCTTTTTCTCACAACATTGATAAAAAATTAGGAATCATGTCACTACCTCCTCTGCACTCTTCTGTAGAATTTTAAACAACTGATCTGGGAGACCTTTGGTAAAATACCTTTTGAAGGATATGAGAGCACCTTATCACTCACTATGCAATTAATAATTTTTTCTCTTTCAAGAAAAAAATGAAATTAAGGAAGTGTGATTATTATTATTATTAAGAGAGTTACTGTGTATGTCTGCAAAACAGATTATACATATTGCAGATAACATTTGAACAATTGTAAGAATTCTCTTTTATTAAACAGTGAAGGAACTCCTGGGTAAAGCTCACTCAGTTGCTGTTATAAAGATGTGATGAGCTTGCATTAAGGTGCACTATTTATGTTTCAGAAGTGAAAAAATAAGGGCATATTTCTACCTATCCAGAAGTCATCCAGTCATGTGCAGAGCTTGACTGTGATTGTGATAAAATACCTCTGTGTCACTTCTCTACCTTCAAGTACCTTCTCTACTCTGCCAGCAAGGAATCTGGAATTGCTCGGATATAACTCTGGCATGGGGCTGAAAATCAATGGCTGATACCTTAAGTTGTTAACATTGTCTTATAGATCGAGAATGAGCATACAATACACTAACCTTTTTAATTGGCTTCTTTCTCTTAGTAGCCTAAAACTTCAAGTTTTTCTTTCTACAAAGAATAAGAATGAGGTGTTGTTGTTGTTGTTGTTGTTGTTGTTGTTTGAGAAGTAGTCTCGCTCTGTCACCCAGGCTGGAGTACAGTGGCGCGATCTCGGCTCACTGCAAGCTCCGCCTCCCGGGTGCATGCCATTCTCCTGCCTCAGTCTCCAGAGTAACTGGGACTGAAGGCACCTGCCACCACTCCCGGCTAACTTTTTTTTTTTTCTTTCTTTTCACTGGAGACGGGGTTTCACAGTGTTAGCCGGGATGGTCTTGATCTCCTGACCTTGTGATCCACACGTCTCAGCCTCCCAAAATGCTGGGATTACAGGCGTGAGCCACCACGTCCAGTCAAGAACGAGATTTTGTCCAAAGAAGGGAGTCATCTCTAATTTCAGCAGTTCTAAAACAATCATCATTATGGTTTATATCACACAACATTACAATGATTTGGTTACTTAACCTAATTTCCACCAGCCTGTAATGAAGTCAAAGAGAAGAATTTTATCTTATGAGCCTTTGTACTGTGCTTGACAAAACATTTTAGTTCATGCATGGCACACAACAAATATTTTTAAAAGAATACAAAAAATTAAGCTCATAAAATCTGTGAATGACATAAAGCTAGGGAGATGGGCAGCTCATACATTAAGTACAAAATCAAGACTCCAAGTTATCTCTAAAATCAAGCTAAAATCTAACAAGTGGCATTTTCAAATCTTTTATTCAGACTTTCTAATAAAATACCCAAATATAGATCTGAAAGGAAATTGACAAAACTGCAATTCATAAAAATACTCTCAGGAATTAAAGTTCACAACAACATCAAAACGAACCAGTGTGAAACAGCCTCTTTGGAAAACTAATGCAGGTTTGTGACTGTGGCCCAAAGACCTGGGGCCTGGTAAACCCAGGAACCAGCCCACCGGCACCATCAGAACTCATATACCAGGACACAAGAAGTGTGAAGCTCTTCCTCCACTTTAAAAGGAAGATAATATTTTTAGTTCTACAGGAGGAAGAAACTTGCTATTGAAAAGATCTAGCTATGTCAAAGAAGCAAAGGTCAAAGAATATGCAGAGAAATTGCAAAAAGCCCCAGAGGGAAGCAAAGAGAGGGAGGCACAGCTGCAACAAATTAAAAATAGGAACAGGGATTCTCTGGTCAGAAAATAACCACCTCCTGATGGAGTTAGAATCTTTCCAAAAAGCAACATTCTAGAATCATCCAGGAGATTTCTGCAATAAAGAATGGCCTTGTAAAAACTAAAAGAATTACAGATGAATACAAACATATATTGGAGAGCTGGGCAAACAAATGATTCCATGGAATAAGCAAAATGAGCCTCTGTTATGTCTCTGCAAGAATCTGAACTGTATCTGAATTAAACCAATGAAAGAACCACCTTCTTGGAAGGGAAAACAAAAAAAAAACAAAAAAACTTTACCATGAAAGAAAATCTCCTGAAATCTGTTCAGAAGATGCAAGATTAAGCTAATGATTTGTGTGTGTGTGTGTGTGTGTGTGTATGTGTGTGTGTGTGTTAGAAATCCACAGAATGGTAACTGCAAGAGAATTCCAGAACCCCCAAGCTCAGCTCAGAGGAAGCTAAGCAGTTGGACAAAGCCATCTAAACCCAAAGCAATGGCTCGATGGAATTCTCCAAGGAGGATCTTGCTCTGATCTAAATATACAGTGGAAATCTGATGTGATCTAGTGAATCACCCAACACCTATCTTCAATAACTGTGACTTCAATATCTTCACTCAATCTTGGAATGAACTTACTGTGGTCAATAGGGCATACTTTCAGACCCACATGTCTGACTGATTAGTCTCCAAACTGAACAAGTGTTCTGACATTATGGAGCGGGAGCAGGGACGAGAGATAGCAGTGACCAATAGCCAGATAGTACCCATGTGACTTTGAGCCACAAAAGTGTGGAAAATGCTTGAAATTTGGGGTGCTACTTTCAAAATTTTTCTCACCATCACTGCAGAGTGTGGTCAAGATGTTGTTTTACTAAAATCAGAAAGCCTTTGATGGGTCATATAAAGGTTTATGCATGTCCTTGATATAACTTAAACCGTAATTAACTGGATTTGCAGACTCTCATCTATGTCTACCAGAGCAAAAACCTCCAATGTTTTATGGCACATTAAGGATTGACATTTTAAACTGTTTTTAGAATTTGAGTGGCAATTTACCCGACTTTTTTTTTCCAAAATAATACCTGCTACCACAATGCCTAGCTAAAGGCTGATTAATTTGCCCCTTATTGGGCTTTTGGAGATGTGCTTATCTCCAACTTGAGGTTGAAGACAAATTTCATCTTGACCAGTGTCAGTTAAGTAATTTTTATTCTTCAGGTGCTTCCTGACCATTAGCTTGTCTGACTCTCCAGTGTGAGATTGACCTCATTTTCTGGTTCTAAGAGGGTCTTCCATCAGGGCGGGCTGGCCTCGGTAACATGGCCCCTGATAATGGGGCTTTATTCAAAACCTTATTGAATTAATAGAGGCATCCTTCAAAGGAAATTCACATATGAAGATTGTTGCTAGAAGCTTACTTATCAAAGAAGTAAAATAACACAGGATATCAAATAATCTACAGTGGGTTTACTCATCACTGATTATTATGATCTGATGTCTCACATTTTTTGGATTAAAGAATACAGTAATTTCAGGAGCACTATTCTCAGCTTAATAATTTTCTTTTTGTTATTATTTTCTAGGAAAAAAAGCAAATGTATCTTTAAGTCAAGAGTACAACTTTTTATACTACTGCAATTCAACAGAAGAAATAAGTGCCAGGCTTCCTAACCTAAATGTTTTCTTAATCTGCATAAAAAAGATAGGCTTTTACTTTTTGACAATAACAAAAGAAGCAAAAGAAAGTAATGTTCAATTTGTTTCCAGCTGAGTGACAACCTCATGATGGTGTTTTATCCTGCCATATCTACTTATACTTCTCTATTGTCTCACATGGTGGTGAAAACTATTTTGGCTTCTGTTTGTTTTTATTGAACTAAGTAAACATGAAAAATCAAATCCATCATGAAAACTTTTTAATTTTAATTTTTAGCAACATAGTTTAGATAAGTGCATGTACTACTAAAACTATTTTAACATTTGATCATTTAATTGAATCTCCTACATTTCCATTATAAATGGTAACAGTCCATATTTCTATTCTCTCAAATCTATTTTATTCCATGAACTGGTATGTGGAATGAAGTTTGTTTTGAATGGTAGAGGGGAAAAACAACAATTATTGGAAACTTAGGGGGCTATGGTAGATTCATGTCAACAGTGAAACTTGTCCTACCCTGCCTTGAACAGGACACTCTAATCAGTGATAATGGTGGTCCCCTCAGAACCAGGTACTATTTACTTAACTAACAAACAAAGGCACAGAAAATTTCTAAAGAGCATTGGCAAACTGGGGTAATTGAATGATGATCAACATAATGAGCAATGATTAAAGGTGCTGAGAACATTATGTAGAAAAGAAAGATTATGCTTAATGAGATGATCTTCAAAATCCCCCCCACCCCTTTTTCCCCAGGGCTGCTGCGCCTCATTCACTAAAGCCAAATCCTGGGAAAGATTCCTATGAGATGGTTTCTGTAATTCTTCCTAAACTGGGAGCTAAGTGATTAATATAGAGGAAAACCCACAGATAAACATATCTCTGCAAATGGGAATAAGTACCACACTGCTCATAACCAACATCCCCACCGTGGTTCCTCTTAGCACTTCAGTCAAAGGCACACTCCAGACAGAAGAATCTGAACCACAAATTTAGCCAAACAGTTTCTACTACCTTCAGAAAGGTTTTCAGAAGTTATTTTTCCTCCCGGACCTCCTAGATTTCTAGTTTCTCTATTCCTGCTAGGAGGGACACTACTACCCTATTTAGGAGTATCTTGGAAGATTCAAGTGGGAAACCATTCAGATCTGTCTCTTCCCCTCAGAGCATCGACATTTTAATCTAACTCTGCATACTGAAAACAATGAAGAATTCACAAGGAAAGTCTCCAGCCCCAAAGTGTTGCTTACAAGCAGTGTGACGACAAGGATGAAGCCAGAGAGCCACCTATGGTACAAAATTTTAAAAGGTATTTAATCTCAAGGTCATACTACGAGGCTTTTCATGTTCTGATCCTTCCCAGTATCATCTCTTAGAATTCAGGCCTCACAAACTATATCCCAAGTTTACTGAACAACTTGGTGGTTCCTAAACGACTATCAGAAACATGCTCCTCCCTTTATCTAAATCCTTCTCTTCCTACAGCTGGCAAATTTGGGGAGAATTTCTGGAACACACTGCCTACACACAAAATTGAATTAGGAATCCTTACCCTCAGTATAACATTTATCACACACTATATATATATATATTTTTTTTAAGCAAATTTACTGAATCATAACTTACATTAAAATATGAGCCATGCATTTTAAGCAAACATAGCATATCTCTTCATTAATTTAGATATTTAATTTCTTTCAAGAATTTTATGTCATTTCTAGTATATAGTTTTTATTTATATTTAATTGCATATATTAATAGATGTTACATGTTTATGTCAATTTGACAACACATTCACATAGTACTTTTTAATTTAATTTAATCTTTTGCTTTTTCTTATATACTTATTTCTCTTTTTTAATTGACAGAAATAATTGTACATACTCATGGTGTACATAGTGATATTTCAATACATATAATGTGTAGTGATTAGATCAAAATAATTATCATATTCATCATCTCAAATAATTATCGTTTCTTTATGTTGGGAATGTTCACTATCCTCTTAGCTATTTGAAATTATGTATTATTGTTAACTATAGACATCCTACAGTGGTATAGAACATCAGAATGTATTCCTCCTACCTAGCTGTAATTTTGTATCTTTTAACAAATCTCTTTTTATCCCTCTCTTCCCCCACCCTTCCAAGCCTCTAGTATCTTCTGTTCTACTTTTTTCTTCTATGAGATCAACCTTTTTTAGCTTCCACATATGAGTGAGAACATGCAGTGTTTAACTTTATGTTGCTGGCTTATTTTATTTAACATATGTCCTCCAGTTTCATCCACATTGCCATAAATGATAAGATTTTATTCTTTTTTTATGGCTGGATAGTATTCCATGTGTACATATACAAAATTTTCTTCACCCATTCATCTGTTTTTGGACACCCAGGTTAATTGCATATCTTGGCTATAGCGAAAAGTGCTGCAATAAACATGGGGGTGCAGATGTCTCTTCAATGTAATGATTTCCTTTCCTTTGGATAAAGTTGCAGTGGTAGGATTTCTAGATCACATGGTAGTTACATTTGCAGTTTTTTTGAGGAACTTCCATGCTGTTCTTCGTAGTGGCAATACTGGTTTACATTCCAACCAACAGTGTGTAAGAGTTCCCTTTTCTCCACATCCTCCTCAACATTTTTTATTTTTGTCTCTTGATAACAGCCATCCTAACTGGGGTAAGACAATACCTCATTATAGTTTCGATTTGCATTTTGCTGTTGGTTAGTAATGCTAAAAACTTTTTCTTGTATTTATTGTTCATTTATATGTCTTCTTTTGAGAAATGTCTGTTCAGATTATATGGCCATTTTTAAGTTAAGTTGTTTACTTTTTGCTGTTGAGTTGTGTCAGTTCCTTGTATATTCTGCATATTAATCCTTTGTTAGATGAGTAGTTTGTAAATATTTTATCCCATTTTCCAGGTTGTCTTGAACTGTTTATTGTTTTCTTTGCTGCACAGACCATTTCAGTTAGACATAATCATTTTTATTTATTTTTGACTTTTGTTGCCTGAGCTTTTGAGGTCTTATTTATAAAATCTTTTCCCATACCAATGTTCTGAACTATTTCCCTTTTTTAATTTTAGTATTTCTATTGTTTCAAGTATTACATTTAGGTCTTTGATGCATTTTGAGTTGATTTCTGTATATGGTGAGAGGTGGGTGTCTAGTTTCATTCTTCTGCATATGAATATCCAGTTTTCCCAGCACCATTTATTGGAGAGATTGTTCTTCCCCAAGGAATGTTCTTATAACCTTCATAAAAAAATAAGTTGACTGTAAATATGTGGATTCATTTCTGGGTTCTCTATTTTGTTCCACTGTTCTATGCATCTGTTGTTATGACAATACCATGCTGCTTGGGTTATTACAGCTTTGTAGTATATTTTGAGGTCAGATAGTATGATACCTGCAGCTCTGTTCTTTTTGCTCAGGATTTCTTTGGTCATTTGGAGTATTTTGTTGTTCTGTATAAATTTTGGGATTCTTTTCTGTTTTCATAAAGAATGTTATTGGTATTTTGATAAGGATTGCATTGAATATGTAGATTGCTTTAAGTAGTATTGTCATTTTAACAATATTAATTATTTCAATTCATGAACATGGGATGTCTTTCCATTTGTTAGTTCCCTCTTCAATTTCTTTCTTTTTTTTTTTTTTTTTTTTGAGACAGAGTCTCCATCTGTCACCCAGACTGGAGTGCAGTGGTGTGATTTCAGTTCACTGCAATCTCTGCCTCTCAAGTTCAAACAATTCTCCTGCCTTAGCCTCCAGAGTAGCTGGGATTATAGGCACCTGCCATCACGCCAGGCTAATTATTATTATTATTATTATTACTATTATTTTTAATTTTAGTAGAGACAGGGTTTTACCATGTTGGTCAGGCTGGTCTTGAACTCCTGACCTCAAGTGATCCACCTGCCTCAGCCTCCCAAAGTGCTGGGATTACAGGTGTGAGCCACCACGCCCAGCCTCTTCAATTTCTTTCATCAGTGTTTTGTAGTTTTCCTCGTAAACTTCTTTTACCTCCTTGATTAAATTTATTACTAGGTACTATACTTTTATAGCTGCTATGAATGTGATTGCCTTCTTGATTCTTTTTCAGCTAGTTTGTTGTTAATGTATTAAAAACACTACTGATTTTGTATATTAATTTTGTGCACTACAACTTTGCTGAATTCATGTATCAGTTCTAAGAGTTTTTTGGTAGAGTCTTCAGGTTTTGCTACACATACCATCATGTTGTCTTCAGGGAAAATATAATTTCCTCCTTCCGAATTCGGATGTGTTTTATTTTTTCTTTGCCAAATTTATCTAGCTAGGAATTCCAGTACTATGTTGAAAAGGATTGGTGAGAGTGGGAGTCCTTGTTTTTGTTTTTTTGTTTTTTTTTTTTCCAGTTGGAGGAAAACCTGAAAACTTTCTGTTCATTAGGATGTTAGCTGAACAGGATGTGTTATATGTGGTCTTTATTATGTTAAGATATTTTCCTTCTATGCCTAATTCATTTAGAATTTTTTATCATGAAGAGATGTTGAATTTTATCAAAAACTTTTTCTTCACATATTGAGAAAATTTTATGATGTTTGTCTCTCATTCTATTGATGTATGATGTAAATTGATCTACGGGTCTAATTGATCTATAGATCCCACTTGATCATAGTGTATCATTTTTTGATGTGTTGTTGGATTCCGTTTGTTAGTATTTTGTTGAGAATTTTTGTGTCTATATTCATCACTGATATTGGCCTGTAGTTTCTTTTTTTAAATTGTGTCCTTGTCTGGCTTTGGTGTCAGGGTTATGCTGGCCTTGTAGATGGCAATTGTATTTTTTTTTTTGAGACGGAGTCTTGCTCTGTCGCCCAGGCTGGAGTGCTGTGGCCGGATCTCAGCTCACTGCAAGCTCCGCCTCCCGGGTTCCCGCCATTCTCCTGCCTCAGCCTCCGGAGTAGCTGGGACTACAGGCGCCTGCCACCTCGCCCGGCTAGTTTTTTTTTTTATTTATTTTTTTATTTTTTAGTAGAGACAGGGTTTCACCGTGTTCGCCAGGATGGTCTCGATCTCCTGACCTCGTGATCCGCCCTTCTCGGCCTCCCAAAGTGCTGAGATTACAGGTTTGAGCCACCGCGCCCGGCCGGCAATTGTATTTTTTAATCATTTATTGCTAATATAGAGAAATATAATAGCTTTTTCTATGTTGATTTAGTATCTTGTGATCTTGCTAAATTCACTTTTTAGTCCTACTTGCTTTTTTATAGTTTTTTAGGATCTTCTATATGCGTAATCATATCATTAACAAACAAAGACACATTTACCTATTTATTTCCAATGTATATGTCTTTTATTTCTCTTACTTTTCTTATTACACTGGCTTGAACTTCCATTAAAATGTGGAAGAGGAACGTGAGAGAAATTTTAATCTTTTTTCCCAACCTTAGAACTATTAAATACAATGTCAGATGAAGGTTTTGTATATACTCTTTTTTAGTTTGAATAAGTTTCTATTTGTTCCCATCCTCTTAATAGCTTTTTAAATTATTTAATGTTGAGTTTTGTTAATTTAGTTTTCTTCACATATTGAAATTATTGTATAGTTTAACTCTTTTGTTGTATTAATATGACAAAATACATTGATTGATACTCAAATGATAAACCAACTTTGCATTCCAGAGATAAATTTTATTTACTCATGATGTATTATACTTTGTGTTTATTGCTGGATCTAATTATGATAATATTTTGTTAAGGATTTTGCATTTGTATTCATAAAGTATATTCATTTGTAATTTTACATGCATTCTGTAATGCCAGTACCATAAAATGAGTTTCGAATTAATTATCCTTTCAGTATTTGTTAATTTTCAAACAATAGCTAGTATTTCTTTTTTTAAAAGATTGTCTAGAGTTCACAAGCAAAGCTATTCTGTATTGTATTTTTCTTCATGGAAAAGTTTTTAATTATAGGTTTAATTTCTTTCACAGATATATGGCTATTAAAATTTTCCTTCTTATTGATTCAATTTTTCTAATTTGTACCATTTTAGAAATGTTTCCATCCTATCTAAAGTAATCAATCTCTTGTCATTTATCCATATCATATTATAACATTCCTCCTTTTAATGCCTGCAGAATATGCAGCAATACTTCTGTCATTTTTGAAATTGGTAACTTGTGTCTGTTTCTTCCTGTTTAATGTAGCTTGATTGCAATTTTTTGATAATTTCAAGGAAAAATATTTTTATTTAATTTTTTCTACTGCATTTTGATTTCTCCTTTTATTGCTTTCTGCCTTATTAATACCTTGTACTTATTATCATCTAATTATTTTATTGTACTTATTTATCTTTATTGTTTTTATTATTATTTTCTACTTTCCTTGAGTATAATTTTTTGGTAGCATTCAAGAAAGAAGCTTAGAATTTATTTCAGACACTTTTTTTTCTAAAATATGCATGTAAGAGTATAAATTTCTCTTCATGTACACCTAAATTTTAATATGTTATGTTTTCCATTGTCACTCAATTAGAAACATTTTCTAAATCTTCACATAATTTCTACTTGACCTGTGGGCACTTTGACCTACCTAGTCTAGTTGGTTGATGTTTGTTGACATTTGTTTTTCTTTACCAGTTACTGAGAGAAGATTCTAGAAATTTATAGGCATAATTGTCAATTTGTCTATATCTCTTTCAGTTTTGCTAGTTTTTCTTCCATGTATATTAGACTACTTGATATTCATCCCACATATCAATGAGACCTTTTATGACAGTTTGTTTTCTTTTTCTATGTGTTTCAATTCAAGTAATTTCTATTAATATATCTTTAAGATTTGTGTTAGTCTGTTCTCACTGCACTATAAAGAAATACCTGAAACTAAATAAAACTAAATAATTTATATTTTAAAAGGGGGTTTTAATTTGCTCACAGTTCTACCAGCTATACAGGAAGAATGCCTGGGGAGGCCTCAGGAAACTGTCAGTCATAACAGAAGGGAAATTAGGCATGTTTTACATGGCCACAGCAGAAGAAAGAGAGAGAAGGGGGAGGTGCTACACACTTTAAACAACCAGATCTCATAAGAACTCACTCACTATCATGAGAAAAGCAAGGGGGAAATTCATCCCCATGATGCAGTCACCTCCCATCAGGCCCCTCCTCCAACACTGAGGATTACAATTTGATGTGAGATTTGGGTGGAGACACATATCCAAGCCATATCAAGATTATTAATTATTTCCTCCACAGTTTCTAATCTACTATTAACACAATTCATTAAAATTTTCACTTCATTTGCATTTACAACTCTTAATCATTTCACTATGCTTCAGATTTTCACTTTGTAGCTTAATTATCTTTATGTTTTCCTTTAAATCTTTTCATACATTTTTAATCACTATCTTAAAGTCATTGTCTGATAACTCTGTCATTTGCCATTTCTGGATGTTTCCATTGACAGATTTTTCTCCTTGTAATGGGACACATTTTTCTGCTTTTTCTCTTGTTTTTAAATCAAATTCTGGATAATGTAAATTTTGTTTTTAAATTGTTTAATTTTTTTTAATATAAAGAATGTTGGACTTCCAAGGTTGGGTACATTTATATTTATAATTATTGTGTTCTTTAATTAACATCATATCACCTAAATATGTAAAGCAAATATTAAAAGAATTAACAGGAGAACTAGACAGTAATACAATAACAGTAAATGACTTTAATACTCCAATTTCAACACCAGAGATATCACCCAGACAGAAAATCAATAAATAGTGGACTTGAATAACAGTATAGGTCAAATGGATCTAACTGATATGTGTATATATATATAGAGAGAGAACATCCCATCCAATAGCAGTGAAATACACATTCTTTTAAAGCACACAAAAAACATTCTTCAGGATAGATCATATGTTAGACCACAAAACAAGTCTTCACAAATTTAACAGTCATCTCAAATATCTTTACTAATCATGTTGGTAAAATCTAGAAATCAGTAACAGGAGAAATTTTGGAAAATACACTAGTATGTGAAAATTAAAAACAACACACTCCTGAAAGATCACTGGATCAAAGAAAAAAGCATATATTTTAATATTATTATTATTATTTTTAGATAGATTATCCCTCTGTCCTCTGTCGCCCAGGCTGGAGTGCAGTGGCTCGATCTCTGCTCACTGCAACTTACACCTCTCGGGTTCAAGCAATTCTGCTGCCTCAGCTTCCTGAGCAGCTGGGATTACAGATGTGTGCCACCGTGCCTGGCTATTTTTTTTTTTTTTTTTTTTGTATTTTTACTAGAGATAGGGTTTCAGCATATTGGTCAGGCTGGTCTCAAACTTCTGACTTTGTGATCTGCCCACCTCGGCCTCCCAAAGTGCTGGAATTACAGGTGTGAGCCACCACACCTGGCTGAAAAAAAATTTAGAAAGAAATTAAAAGAAGTATCTTGAGAAACAAGTGGAAATTACAATATACCAAAACTTAGGGAATGCAACTAAAGGGGTTCTGACATGGAAGTTTCTAGCCATAAAGGCCTACATTAAGAAAAAAACTACTTCAAATAACTCAACTTCACACCTCAAGGAACTAGAAAAAGAAAAGTAAATATTGCAAGGGCAGCAGAAGGGAGGAAATAATAAAAATAAGAGTAAACATAGATAAAATAATAGACTAGAAAAACAATAGAAAAAGTCAATGAACCTAAACATCTGGTTGAAAATATCAACAAAATTGGCAAGCATGCAGCTATGCTAGCCAAGAAGAATGAGGGAACTCAAATAAAATTATAAATGTAAGGTAAACCATTACAATTAATATCACAGAAATACAAAGGATCACAAGAGATTATTATGAACAATTATAATAATTATACATCAACAAATTGGATAACCTAGAGAAAAATAATAAATTCCTGGAGACATACAGTCTACCAAGATTGGATCATAAGGAAAATAAACATCTGAACAGACCAATAACAAATAGAATTATTGAATCAGTAATCAAAAGCCTTCCAACAACAACAACAAAGCTCAGGACTAGATGACTTCATTGGTGAATTCTACGAAGCATTTAAAGAATTAATGCCAATCCTTCAAACCTTTCCAAAAAGTTGAAGAGAATAGAACACTGCCAAACTGATTTTAGGAGTCCAGAATTACCCTCATATTGAATTCAGATAAAGACACTAAGAAAAGAAAATTATAGGTCAATATATCTGATGAACATAGATGCAAAAATCCTCAACAAAAATTACTAGCAAACCAAATACAATTCACATTAAAAGGATCATACATCATGATAAAGATTCATCCTTAGGATGCAAAAATAATTCAACATGTGCAAATTAATAACTGTGATACACCACATTAACAAAATGGATAATATAACTTCTTATGTTAATAGACACAGAAAAAGCATTTGACAAAATTCAACATTGTTTCATAATAAAACCTCAGAACAAATTAAATGTAGAAGAAATATACCTCAACACAATAAAGGCCATATTTAACAAACCTATAGCTAACTTACACTCAATGTTGAAAAGTTAAAAACTTTTACTATAACATCAGAAAGTAGAAAAGGATTCTTACTTTTGCCACTTCTATTTAAAATAGTACTAGAAGTCTTGGCCAGAGCAATTAGGCAAGAAAAATAAATGAGAGGTATTCAAATTGGAAGGGAACAAGTAAAATTGTCTCTACAGATGACAAAATCTTATATAGAGAAAACCCTAAAAACTTCACTAAAAATATTTTAGAATGAATGAAGTAGTTTGGAAATTTTTCAGGATACAAAATCAACACACAAAAATTACCTGGGTTTCTATACACCAAAAAATATGTATTCAAAAAAGAAATTAAGAAAGCTATTCTGGCTGGGCGTGGTGGCTCACACCTGTAATCCCAGCACTCTGGGAGGCCGAGGCGGGCAGATCACGAGGTCAGAGGCGATCAAGACCATCCTGGCTTACACAGTGAAACCCCATCTCTACTAAATATACAAAAAAATAGCTGGTTGTGGTGGCAGGCACCTGTAGTCTCAGCTACTCCTACTCGGGAGGCTGAGGCAGGAAAATGGCATGAATCCAGGAGGTGGAGCTTTCAGTGAGCCAAGATCACACCACTGCACTCCAACCTAGGAGACAGAGAGAGACTCTGTCTTAAAAAAAAAAAGAAAACAATTCAATAATATCAAAAAGAATAAAATACTTAGAAATAAATTTAAACAAAGAGATGAAAGATCCATACACTGAAAAGACATTGAGGAAAGAAATTAAAGACAAATAAATGAAAATATATCTTCCATTCATGGATTGGAAGAATAATTTTGTTAAAATGTATATATTACCCAAAGAGATCTACAGATTCAATGAAATCTCTATAAAAATTCCAATGACATTTTTCATAGAAATAGAAAACAATCTTAAAATGTATATGGAACCACAAAATACTATGAATAGCCAAAGCAAACATGAGCAAGAACAAAGCTGAAGGCATCACACTCCCTGATTTCAAACTGTATTACAAAGCTATAGTAATCAAAACAACATAGTACTGACATAAAAACAGATACATAAACCAATGAAGCAGAGCAAAGAATCCAAACATATACCCACACATACATGTTCAACTAATCTTTGACATGAATGCCAAGATTACAATGGGAAGATAGTCTCTTTAATAAATGTTGTTGGGAAAATTGGATATTAACATGAAAAAGAATGAAATTGGAGCCTTGTCTTACACCATATATAAAAATTAGCTCCAAATGGATTAAGGACTTAAATGTAAGATTCAAAATCATAAAAATTCCAGAAGAAAACAGAAATAGAAAGCTCCTTGAATTTTTAATGCATTGATTTTTTTATATATGATAACAAAAGTAAAAATAAACAAATGGAAATATATCAAACTAAAATGAGCCTATATAGCAAAGAATAAAATTCAAAAAAAGAAAAGGCAACCTATGAAATGAACTAAAATATTCAAAATTGTATATTTGATAAGGGTTAAATGAGGAATTCACACAATTGGAAAAAAAAAAAACAAAACTATTCTTAAAAATAGGCAAAGAACCTGAACAAACTTCTTTTTCAAGGAAGACATAAAAATGTTGAGCATGTACATGAAAAAGTGCTCAGTATCACTAACCATTAGGAAAATGCAAATCAAAACCCCAATGAGCTATCACCTCACATCCGTTAGGAAGATTATTATCAAAAAGATAAGAGATAACAAGTGTTAATGAAAATGTAGAGTAAAGGTAAATCTTGTACACTGTTGGTGGAAATGTAAACTAGTAGAAGAATTATAGAAAACAGTGTGAAGTTTCCGCAAAACTTTAAAAACAGAACTACTATATGATCTAGCAATTCTATTTATAGGTATACATCCAAAGGAAATGAAATCAGTATCTTGAAAAGATAAATTCACGTTCAAGTTCATTGTAGTATTATTCACAGAAGCCAAGATATTGAAACAATCTAAGTTTCCATTAATGGATGAATAGATCAAGAAAATATAGTATGTATTTATGTATGTATAAATAAATAAATGTACACATATACAAACAATGGAATATTATCCAGCCATAAAAAAGAAGGAAATCCTTACATTTGTGACCTGGAGGATCTTATGCTAAGTGAAATAAGCCAGACACAGAAAGAGAAATACTGCACAATCTCACTTATATGTGGAATCAAACAAACTCAGAATCACAGAAGCAGAGAGTAGAATGGTGGTTGCCAAAGGCTGGTGCGGGGGAAGGGAGTTGGGAGAAATGGGGAGATATTGGTCAAGGTGTTTATATATTGTAAGATAAATACATTCTGAAGATGTAAGATACAGAATGAGTGATAATGAAGGTGTTCATTAATTTTTTAAAAATAATGTTGGGCTTTGTTCTAACAGACACTTATATAACTTGCAGGTTGGCTTAATTATTTAGAGACCCCTTCATAAGCTTTTTTAGGGTGGGACTAGAGTAGATTTTTCTTTAAGTCTGCTTTAGCCCTACCACCATTCTGGGGTGTCTACTGAGTGCTCTGTGGTTCACCCTCCGCTTTGCATGATTGGGACTCAAATGTCTCACAGAAATACATGAGCTCTGCGAATTGCTCAGCTTACAACTTCAAGTTTGTCTTTGTTCTACATCATTGAGTTTTACTCTATACATACGTAGTTTAGTAGTCAGCTAAAAACTCAAAGGCCTATACACATATTTCTAGGACTCTTTTTCTATGTAGATTCCAGATTTCAACCACCTCAGATTACTCAAACTCTAATCTCTGTCTCTTCAAGTCAGAGAGTCTACTATACGTTGCTTAGATTCCCCTTTCTCTACCACAGTACAGAAAATGCCTACAAAAGAAAGCTGGAACAAACATAAGACTCACCTCATTTGTTTCCCTTCTCCAAAGGATCACATTGCTGAGATGCCAGCTGTCCAATGCCTGAAAAGAGCTGTTTAATATATCTGGTCCATTTTCCAGTTATTTATGGCAGGAAGGCAAGTCTGGTACCAGTTGGCTAGAAGTGGGAGTCTATCACACTGTATTTTAATTGCTCATTTTTGTGTAGTAGGAATCTCAGTTTGAGCACAGGCTACATGCAGGGCTGAACTTCAGGCATGTTTGATGTATTAGTTTTTTTTGTTGTACTGTAACAAATTAACACAAATTTAGTAACTCTAAACAACACAAATTTATTCTCTTAGAATTCTAGTAGTCAAAGTCTGAAATGAGTCTTGCAGGGCTAAAATCAAAGTGTTGACAGCACGGTTCCTTCTGGAGGCTCTAGACAGAATCTTTTCCTTGTCTCTCCCAGCTTCTCAAGGCTGCCCACATTCCTTGGCTCACAGCCATGTCACTCCAATCTCTGCTTCTGTTGTCACATCACATTCTTCATACTTTCAAACTCCTACCTCCCTTTTATAAGGACACTGTGTTTACATTGGAACCACCTAGATAATCCAGGATAATTTACCCATTTCAAGAACCTAACTGCACATGCAAAGTCCTTTTTGCCATGTAAAATAATATATTCACCTGACAGTCGGGGCTTGGACATCTTTGAGGAACAATTTTTCAGTCTATTACATTTGGCAATCTGTGTAAAAATCACATAAGAATGTATTTATGTGAAGATTTTGGATTTTAAATTAAGCAGGAAGGGAGAAATTGTATGAATTGACCATGGGAGTGAGCTAACAGAGAAGACTGTGTATTTATCAGGTTCTCCACAGAAACAGGAATAGGATGGAGACAGAAGAATATGAGAGAAGAAAGTGAGCAAGAGAAAAAGATTTATTTAAAAAAAACAGTGCACATTATTTTAGAGGCTGGTAAGTTCAAAATATGCAGGGAAGCCTGGCAGGCTGGGAATTCCAGCAGGAGTCAATGCTGCAGGCTTAAGTTGAAGGCAGTTTGGAGGCAGAATGCTTTCCTCTTCTGAGGACCTCAGTCCTCAATCTTTTATCTTAAGGTCTTCATCTGATTGGATGAGGCCAACCCACATTATGGAGAGTAATATGATTTATTCAGTCTACTGATTTAAATCTAAAATATACATTCAAATACATTGACAGTAACTTCTGGATTGCTGCTTGAACCGCAGCTGAGCACCATACACTGAATTGTCTGTGATTGTCAGTTTTGTGCATCAGCTAGGCTATGAGTACCAGAGACTCATAGCCTAGCTGATGCACAAAACTGACAATCACAGACAGCATACTGTCTGTCCATCCACCCAATTACCTAAGGAGAGGAGTTGCTGTAGACAGAAAGTAGAGTTATCTACATAAGAAATTTAAGACATATTTTCATAGAATAAAGTATGACACTGACATGAGGAGTCTGAAGTGAATATAAAAACATTTTGGCACCTTAAGCTTTTGGAGGCCTTGAGAACATTGAGACATAAATTTTGGTGTGGACTTTCCCATTCTTTTAGTAAGATGAATCTCTTTTAAATAGCTTATCTAACAAAGAATATCAATGAGAAGGAGCCCAGGCATAAGATAAAGATAAAGCCAGTGCTGAGAGGCTGATTCCTGAACACATGTGAAGCAGCCCCTGAAAACTCTCAATTACTTGAGGGAGATTATGAAAGTTCCCAGGTGTCCTTTGCAGATTGCAGGAAGTTACAAAAATTATTAATATATTATAAATATTAAAGTGATCCAATCTATATCCATATGGGGACAATGCCTAAGAAAATTCTAGTTACTATTATTTGTCCCACCATTAAGCAGGGAGCTATTTGATTATTGTCTGTTCTTACTCATGATTGTATCTTAGTGGCAATTCATAAATATGCATTGAATGAATGAGTCAGTCAGTGAATTAGTAAGAAGAGATTAAGGTAAGAGAGAAGAAAATGAAAACAACTAAAGTCATTCTGAATGGTGAGAAGTTTGATGGTAAGTTATATTCAGCTTTTGGTATACTTATATTTCCCAACCTCCCAATTATTGTCATGCAAGGTGCCAAGGAATACACGGAAAATGGCACCACACATAAAGTGATATGCAATCAGAATTCTTGCATTTAAATATAAAACCATAGAAAATCACTGTCAAATTCTAGCATGTCAATGTGTCTGGTTGCAAGGGATAGCAAACGGAATCTTGTCGTTATCTCCTGTTGTTCATCAGAAGCTATATACCCATTGCAGAGCCCGGTGACCTCTCAAGCATGTGGTTCTGCAAGCTTTCTTTAACATAAAAGCAGATGTTTTGTCTTTCAGCATAGGGAAAAAAGACAATTTTAAATAGTTAAGTTGATGACACTTTTAAGAAAGAAACTGCATAGAAGGAAGTAAAGTGGTCCAATATCTTTGTGGGGATTATATATATTCAGGGGATTGAAAAATACAAGAAGACACAAAATGCATGCGACAGATAGGAGAGGAACCAGGAGAGTTCATATAATAAAAACTAGGAAGAGAGAGGGTTTTAAGAAGAAGGAGGAAGAAATGGGAAGGGTTGAATGCTGCAGAATGTTTAGGGAGGATGATAAATTAGAAAGGTGTTTACTATTTGGCAATTAAGAAAATGTACTAAAAGATAAAGTAATGTCCCTGAGGAGATGAGAGGAGAATGATGTAAAGCAGGTAGAAAGGTTATCTTTGGACAAATCATAGGAAGGAGGAAGTGAGGGAAGTCTGGGAACTCACTCAATGTATGAAATCCCATTGAAGCAGGAAATTGATAGAGAAGGTAAAAGAACTTCACACTGGTAACTTGAAATAAAAGAAAGAATGATAGAATATATTGAAAGTGAAGAAGTTGCAAAGAAATCTATTGAATTAGCTGCCATAATATGAAATGCTGTTATTAGAGTGTGTCTTCTCAGATTCCAAGTCTGCTGGTGAGAGTAGGCTCTGACATAGTTTTGACTATGGAGTAGAGGTAAAGGAATACAGATTTCTAAAATATATCAGTAGGAGAAATTAATTGTAGGAGGTTTCACAGTGACATTTCAGGTTTTGGGCCTGCTATCAAATGTATTCATTCATCCATCAATTCAACTCAGTAGGTATTCATTGACTAGTTGAGTAGTTACTTCAAACCTAATGATTTGTTAGAATGATGAGCAAAAGTAGACATAAACTCTAACCTTATAAGCCTTTTTTATGTGAAAGGGGAATGGGGAAACAGGATATTGATATTAATAATAATGGCATAAATGAATGTAAAACATTAACATTTATAAGTTCTTTAAGGAAATATGAGAGTGATGTATGGGAAGATAAAGCCATGTGTTTTGAAGAGTCAAGGAAACCATTTAACAAAAAGATTATATCAATTCTCTGCCATTTCTTTCAGAAGATAGAAGCAGAGGAAATACTTTCTAATGAATTTTTTGAGACTAGTATTTCCATAATATCAAAACCAGACTAAGACCATGCAAGAAATAAAACTAGATACCAGTATCTCTCGTGATAGACAGATAGATAGATAGATCCAAAAATCTTTATAAATTATTAGCAAATCAAATTCAATAATAGGTAAACAGAATTATATATCATAACCAAGTGAAACTGATCCCAGATATGCAAACCCAGTTCAACATTCAAAAATTAGTTAATGTAATCTTATCACCTCAACAGGCTGAAGAAGTAAAACACAGGATCATATCAATAGATACAGAAAAAAAGCAGTTGACAAAATCCAACAGCCATTCACACTAAAAAGTATCAGTAAATTAGGAAGAGAGAAAAACTTCCTCAAATTGGTTGAGAACATCTATTAAAAAAAAAAATACAGCTAACATCATGCTTAATGGTGGTAAACTCAAAGCTTTCCCGCTAAAATCAGGAACAAGGAAAGGATGTCCCATTTCACTCTGTTCTTCAATATGGTATTGGAAGTTCGAGATAATGCAAAGAGTCAACAAGAAAAGAAAAGTGAAACAAGAAATAAAATTGTTCACAAATGACATGGCTATCCATGTAGAAAATCTGAAGGAATTTAAAAGAAAAGTAAATAAACCTAGAATCAATACATGATTATAGTATAAGGCTGCAGGATGTAAGGTTGGTATGCAAAAGTCAACCGAGTCCCTGTATATCAGCAATAAAAAAGTAGAATTTGAAATTAGGAAACAATACTATTTATAATAATAGCATCTAAAAAATAACATATAAGAAGCACATGAAAAAACTCTAAATCCCTTAATTAAAAAACTAAATAAATGGAGAGAGCTCATATTTATAGATAGAAGACAATATTATTAACATGCCAGTTATTTCCAGCTTATTTCTAGATTAAACGCAATCCCAATCAAAATTCACAGAAAGTTATTTTGTGGATATTGACAAATGCCTCTTAAGTTTAGATGAAGACACAAAAGACCCCCCATAGCTAACAAAATATTGAAGGCGAACAAATTTGGAGGACGAATACAACCGGATTTCAAGACTTACTACAGAGTTACAAGGTAGTGTGATATTGGAGAATCAATTAATTGATCTATGGCATAAAAAAGAGAGCCCAGACAGGACTCAAATAAATATAATCAGCTAATCTTTGACAAAGGGTTAAAGGCAATATAATGGAGAAAAAAGTATTTTTTTGTTTTTTACAATGGAGAAAAAAGTATTTTTCAATACAATGGAGAAAAAAGTATTTTCAACAAATGGAAATGGAACAATTAAGCATCCACATGCAAAAAAAAAAGGGGGGGTATTTAGACACAGATCTTATCACCTTCTCAAAAACTCAAAATGGATTGCAGATCTTAATATAATATGCAGAACTATAAACTCCAAGAAGATAACGTAGGAGAAAATGTAGATGTCACTGATTTTGATGATGACTTTGTAGATACAATGCCAAAGGCACAATCTATGTAAGAATGGTAAACTGGACTTCATTAAAATTAAAATTTTCTGCTCTGTGAGAGGCAGTCAAAATAATAAAAAAAATTCAAAAAATGAGCTACAGACTAGGAGAAAATATTGCAGAAGACACATCAATTGGACAAAGGACTTGTCAAAAATATTCAAAGAACGCTTAAAACTCAAGAAGAAGGAGAAAAAGACAGACAAACCCTGATTGAAAAAAAAAAAAAAAAAAGACTTAACAGCCTGCGTGCAGTAGCTCATGTTTGTAACCCAAGACTTTGAGAGACCAAGGAAGGAGAATCTCTTGAGCTCAGGAGTTTGAGACCCACCTGAGCAAAATAGTGCGTCCTTGTCTCTACTAAAAATCAAAAAAATTAGCCGGGTATGGTGGCGTGTGCCTGTAGTCCCAGCTACTGAGGAGGCTGTGGTGGGAGGATCACCTAAGCCCAAGAAGATCGCTTGATACCAGGAGGTCAAGGCTGTGGTAAGC
>NW_012109375.1:1499685-1524366 GCF_000951045.1 Mandrillus leucophaeus | reverse complement strand
TAATTCTGCTCAGATATCACCTTAACAGATATCACCAGAGCAGATATGCAGATGGCAAATAAGCATATGAAAAGATGTTCCACATCATTTGTCATCAGGAAAATGCAAATTAAAACAAGAATAAGATACCACCATACATCTGTTAGAATGACCAAAACCCAGAAACACTGACAACACCAAATGCTAGTGAGGATATGGAGCAACAGGAACTGTCATTCATTGCTGGTAAGAATGCAAATGGTACAGCCACTTGGGAAGGCAGCTTGGCAGTCTCTTATAAAACTAAACATATTCTTACCACATAATCCAGCAATCACACTACTTGATATGTACTTGAAGGAGTTGAAAAAGTATGTCCACACAAAAACCTGCACTTTATAGCAGATTTATTTAAAATTGTCAAAGGTTAAAAGCAACCCCAAACATCCTTCATTAATCCAACCAATGCATATAGTTAGGACTAAAAATTGATCTATCTAGCTCTGGAAAGACAAGAAGGAAACTTTAAATATATATTACTACATGAAAGAAGCCAATCTGAAAATGCTACATATGTATGATTCCAACCATACAACATGCTGAAAAAGGCAAAACTATGAAGATAGCAAAAAGATCAGTGGTTGATAGGATTTTAGGGAATGTAGAGAGGTTACTTCAGGCAGTGAGACTATTCTGTATGATACATTTGTGCAAACCCATAGGATATACAACACCACGAATGAATCCTAATGGAAAATATTTGTGCTAGGTGATAATGATGTGTCAACGTTGGTCATCAGTTGTAACAAATGCACCACATTGGTCATCAGTTGTAACAAATGCACCACTCTGGTTGGAAATGTTGATAATGGGGTAGGCCATGTATGTGCAGAAACAGAGGATATATGGAAAATGTCTCAATTTTGTTATGAACCTGAAACTACTCTAAAAAACTAAAATATATCAAATAAATTTTCTAAAAATGTTATTGGAGACTCTATCCATGATAAGGCTATAGAGGTAGATAGGAGTCAAATCAGTCCAGGTCATAGGGAAATTTTGTCATAAATCAGAAGATAATAAACAGAAACTAGCTTGATCAAGTTTACATTTTTGAAAAGATATTCTGGCTGCAATGTGAAGATTAATGTGGATGGGGTGCCACAATAAATGGAATTTAGACCAATAGAAAAGCTATTGCAGGGTAGAGGTTATTGTAAATTAGAAAAGGTAGTGGTGACTAGAAGAGAAAGTACATGAGAGATATTTCTAATCAAAGTCAGAAATCTTGTTGATACATTGAACATTTCATATGTGACACTCACTCGATTAGTAAACAAGTTGATGATTATTGCATCTGTGTGTATGGATGCTATAGTCATATTTACATGCTAACAAACTACTACCAACAAATTACAGCATGAATTTCCCTCAACGTGAAGAAGAGATGGAATGTTCATAATGAGGAAGAAGTCTTCTGATTTTCTAAATAGATAGGTATCAGGGTACTATTTGAATTTGACAACAAAATTCACAGATTATGTAACTTGCTTTCCACTGTCATTGAGTCTGCAAGCTAGTGAACAATGTGACCATTTATTCTAAAAGGAATAAGCACCCAACCAAATCAGAGAGCTGACTAACGGCTCCAGTAATATTCCCATCAGAACTCATTCTGGCATCAAACTAAGTTCCCCAGACAAATTACTAAGTTTTACACATAAATTTTTCCTTCTCCATATTTCTCTCAGCCAAAGCTTTATTCCAACTTACTTTAAATTTCTTTCCTGTTTTTCTTTTCTTCCATAAAATAAATGCGAGTACTTTCACCTCGAAGTGACTTCTCCATTTTATTGTCTTTTAAGAAATTCTCCTCAGTCTCCAGTAGTCTATTTTGGTACTGAGAATGAAGTTAGGAAAAAAATATCATTTTAGATTTTAAGCTCTTTGAGAGAATTTTGCCTACCTTTTTTCTCCACAATATCCCTAAAACGTATTCTAATGCTGGGGATATTATCAGTATTTAATAAATTATTGTTGAATAAACAATAAATACATTACTGAATGAAGTTAATGTAAGTATCATTTTCTCATATCAACTTTCCCCAATCCCTTATAATAGGTCATGTCCCCTATTAATCACCTTTAAGTCCCCATTCTTCTCCTTCATGGCACCACTCACCATTGTAATTAAGTTATAAACTGTGTAATTGGTTGTTTAATTTATATTTTATAGCATACTTTGAGCTCCATGAAAGCAGGTACCACTCTGCCCCTATTCACTGATATCTGCCCTGTGCTTAATACTGACTGAAACACAGAAATCATGAAATGAATATTTGTTGTAAATTTATACACAGTAAGCAATGTAATTAAGGGATATGAAAAATCTTAGAGAAGAAATTTGCAGCTTCAGATTCATGTCAATTTTTCAGTTGAGGAAATGGAGACCCAGAAAAGTTAAGTGACTTGCTCAGTGTTTCATAGATAATAAGTTGTCAGAGCTGTATTTTAATCTCAGTTCCCTCCAACTCCATAGCCTGTGCTTTGAAATGGAAACACTGTGCCACGCTGCACCATTTAAGCAATGATATATTCATTTAAAGCACCAGAGATCACATTTTAGGGAGAGAAAAAGTTTGTAGTATGAGATGAATCAATCAGCCATATGGAAGGAAGAAAAAAAGAACAGGCTGAAAAGCTTCCTTTCACTTTGTACAATATGAATTGTCACAGGAATCAAATTTGGCACATACTGTAAAGCAAAGAAAAAAAATTATCCCACATTGGATGTAAAATGTGACTTGCATTTTATCTATGTTTTTGAAATTCGGAAGAGGATACCAGAAGACTTGTGGAGTTGAGGGCATGATGTTTTGATGATAGGCTTTTTATGCACTTATCCCCAGGCAGCTAGAGGAGGACCTGAAAAATTGAAGCCGACCTCAGACATAATGAATACATTAAATGATGAAGCGTCTGGTCAGGGTCAGGCAGCCTCCTTGAAGAGAGTAGATGTGTCTCAGGACACTGAGTCTCCAGACAGAGGCAGGGGCAAAGAAATGGTCTATCAGGGCATAAAACATTTACATCTGTTCTTCTTTTGTCACTTCTCTTTGAGGTTGTTTCCCTTGCCTTCAGCAACATCGCAGGCTCACAACCAGATTCTTATGCCTGCTAATTAGAAGAGAGGTCTAACAGCAGCGATCAAGTCTCCACCTGCAACTGGCACCTAATTCTAACAATATCAAATAGATAATGGAAATTATGGATCATTAATTATTAACTCCATCTAACCTGCCACATTCAAGTTCCACAGATTGTCACTTCCCATATGGCTGTGCAGTCAAGGCTTTGCACTGTGGAATCCTAAGTACCCAACCTTCTAACAGGTCCTTATCACAGAATTTCACATATCAAAGGCATTTTCGATTTCCAAGTAAAACACACAGCCCATGCACTAATCCTCTTTTAAAAAAATCTGTCTCAAAATCTCATGTAGCCTGTGTTACAATCCCGTGATTGGGAGTCACTACCTCCTCAGGCAACCTCATTCTGTTTTTAGGATAGGTAAAATCGCTAGAAAAGTCTTCCATGGTTAAACCAAAATTGAGTTCTTTGTGGCTTCTGCTGCTGTGGCTTCCTCTGCTCTACAGAATTTCATCCATTCTTCATCTACATTGTATGTCATGTTGTAAAAAACATGGCATCCTAAAAAGAGTTCTGGAATTTTACAAGCAGGAGCTCAAATGTTAATTCTGGACGTAGAAGCATTTATTATTTCTCAAACTCAATTTCCTCACCTATACAATGAGGATACCGCCTCATGGAATTCCTGCTATACTTAAATGAGTTAAATGCTACCTAGTGCCAATGGGTAGACTTCAATGGTAAAGAGCATGAACTCTGGAACCAAGTTGCTTGGTTTGAACCTTGGCCCCTAACACTTACTAGCTGTGTGACCTTGGGAAAGCTACTTAAACTCTCTGGTCTTCTTTTTTATCATATTTACAATAGCTATAAGGAAAGTAACATTTCTTATATCAGAGGGTTGTTTGGAAGACTCATAAGTTAATATGTTAGGTCCAGTTTTAATCAGGGTAAGCTAACTGCTGTATCAAAGGAAAAGCCCCAAATCCTAGAGCCTTATGACAAAAAAGACTTATTTCTTGCTGTCATCACTATAAAATTGGACAGTTCAAGGATACAGTCTCCTTCTATCTGGGCGCATTGTCCCACAGGACCTTGGCATCTTCCACTGGATCCTCTGTTTTCAGTACAGGTAATCACAACACAGAAGAGTGAAGAAGGACACAGACTTTTAGCCACCATGGCCTAAAACTGTCCCACATCTCTTCAATTCACATCCTACTGTCCAGAACCAGTCATCAGTCATGGGCAACGCTCACACATAAAAGCCCTGGGAAATGAAGGCCAGTGATTTGCCTAGGAAAAATAGTAAGTAGGTTTGGTGCCAGTTACAGGTGGAGACTTGATTGCTGCTATCAGACCTCTGTTCTAAATAGCAGTCATAAGGAACAGTAAGTGGGTTTGGTTTGTTGGTTCCTCATACATCATGGTTGAGGGTCTTTCATCAGTTCTTAGACTTCATGTCACCAACATTTTGGATCCTAACCAGTGCAATGCATATTGCTTTTAGTTTTCGGTATGCACACAACATAAACACATATCAACTAGTTCATTTTTCAATATCTTTGTTGTTGTTTATCTTATGTTTTCAAAATGGAGAAAGCCTTATAAAGGAAGGAAATTCTGACACATGCTACAACATGTATGAATCTAAAAGACATTACATTAAGTGAAATACCTGTATGTCTCTGCCACAAGGACTGAGAAGTGTGCCTGACACTTCAACACACACTGTTAAGTGTGGGTTATTATTATTACCATGCCATGTGATGATAGCAACTAGAGCAATTGTAATTAAAATAGTCCTTGATACTTAAAAAGCCATCATGTTTGCTGGACTAAGCATCCTTTTTTTGTCATTTTTTCATCCATCATGGTTCAGAGTCTTTCATCAGTTCTTAGACTTCATAATGTCACCATCATCTTGGATCCTAACCAATGCAAATTTTATTGCTTTTAGTTTTTAGTATGCACACAATATAGACTCATATCAATTGGTTGCTTTTTTAATATCTTTATTATTCTTCATCTTATGTTCTCTCTGAATCCATGCCTTGCATTTAACTAAGACTTAGCTTCAGGACATGCCATTGATTAGAGATTTCAAACTATGGGCTTTGACTCCCGAGTGAGACAAGGATATTTCAGTGGATCTAAAGTATGTTTCTATAATGGAATAGAAAAAATATATATATACATATATATGTGTATAGTTTGTTGTTAGATTTAAATGAGTTTCTATATGCAAATCATTAGAACAGTAAATTTTCAAAATGAAGAAAACCTTATAAAGGAATGAAATTCTGACATATGTTACAACATGTATGAATCTAGGAGACATTATACTAAGTGAAATAAGCCAACCACAAGAGAATAAATATTATATGATTCCTCTTCGATGATGTCAAGAGCTGTCGTGTTCATAGAGACAGCAAGTAAAATGGTGGTTGCCAGGGAATTGAGTAATGAGGAATTGTTGTTGAATGGGTACAAAGTTTCAATTTAGGAAAATTCAAAATGTTCTAGAGGTGGATGAGATGGTAGTTGTTCAGTATATGAATATACTTCATGCTACTGAACTGTGTGCTTAAATATGGTTAAATGGTCAATTTCATGTTGTTATTTTAACAAAAGAAGAAAAAAATGGAAAAAAAATAATTCAGACTAGGTTAAAAATATGACAGTCTCACACTAGAGTGAGCTAGGTATTATTTTATGAAACATTTATTTCATACATGTGTGTACTTACCAATGAAGTAAATGTATTTCTTAGTATGGGTCAAGGTTAAATAAAAGCTACTATTCCAGAGAACAAGTATCACAACAACACGATTATGCATATGCATTACTGTTTGAGCACAGTTGTCCTTGCTGAATCTAAAACTCATAACAATTGTTGCTTTTGAAATTCCAGAAATTGTTGTAGCTGTGCACACACACATAACCCCCACCGCCGCTACCACCACTTTCCACTTACAACAATAACTCCATGCTCTCACATTTTTAAAGACATGACTATGCTATCTGTCCCTCTCTTCCCTCCTGATCATTCTTCCCTTCCTTTATGGATCAACTTAAATGTTGTTCACCTGCAAGCTTTTTTTGACTTAACCTCTGTCTGTGATAAGAGAAAAACACACTCCTCTAAGATAGCATTTATTATTTCATTTGTAATTTTTTTTAATTTTTTCCCCACTGAGTCATAATCTCAGAAGAAAGTGTTTATCTTGCTCACCAGAAAATCTCCAGGATTTATCAGAGTGTCCAGAAGACACTATAATATGTTTAAAAATTGTTAATGGATAAATGAATGATGATTGAATAAAGACACAGAGCTACCTCAGCCACAACTTCAAATTAAAAGATATATAGCATAAGCTGTTAGATAGCCTAGAATAAATACTAATTTCATATTTATCCTGTGTCTTTTTACTTCTCTGTGGTTTTTCCTTAATCATGTAGATACTTATTTCATAGTTATTGATGACCCCTTTTTTCAGTATGAGAGTAAGGAACTTAGAGTAAAAAGAATGTATGCAAGAAACTGTTAAAGTCTTTTTTAGAGAAATGAAACACAAACATAATAATGACAGCTCATACAAAGAGTGAAATTGAGCTTCTCTTTTACCTCTGTGTTTTATGGCAGCCACAGATGCCTGAAATTACAGATGTGCCTATAAACTCCTAACACTCCGAAACCTTTAGTTGCTCCTTTGAAGGTATCATTTGCACAGATACCTCTTTAAAAGGTGACAATTTTTCCCATATCCTGAAACCACTCACCCATTAAGCCCTGTTGTATTGCTCTTACCTTCTTGCTATTATCATATTACTCTTTATTCTTGACATCCAATCTATCGAAAGGGAGATACTTGCTGTGCTATGCTTCCATTCACGTGCTGCCAGGTTGCTAGGGACGAGGCTAATCTGTCATTTTGGGTCAGGAGGGAGGCTGGAAGCAGTTAGGTGAGTAGTGAGTCATGACCTTTGCTTTTATGATTTTTCCCATTTTGAACTAACTTTCAGACTTTTTATTGTCATTGTTAGTCCACTGTTAATTCTACAGGAGATTCTATAAAGAACAAAAAAAGAATAAACTTCGGATTATTCATTTTCACTATCAAATAAACCTATCATGGTTATTTAAAGGGCAAGTTAGTTCTCTGATGACATTTTCCACATCACATTTAGAACCTTCTACTAACACAAGACGTTAGTTTGCCTTTCCTTCACTCAAGGTATTGACAAATATTAATAAAAACTATCTCTTGGACCACCTCTGCAGCATATCATCAATAAACAGCTAACTATTTCAAGTCTGCCATTCAAAAAAAATTCAGAATATATGTCCCCTCACCCAGGAAGTTCCAGCTTTGAGGATTTAGAGTAGGAACCAGAAACTACTAGTAGCTTTTATAATTAGCAAGTCACTATCACACACTCTAATGAAATCGCATGATCCCCAGGACCTTTAGAGTCAAATGATTTACTCCAAAATTAAAGGTCTTTTTCTATCCAGAATTGTATATCTATATTCCAGCCTTGAAAAGACACCACAATTAGATGTGAAAATTACTTACTGTGTACATTGTTAGGTAAACTGTTTATGGAAATAAAAGATACACATTCCTATGAATCCGTAGAAGTATTATCTGGCTAGAATAATGAGAACATAGTTCAAATAAGAAGAATTTAGTTTTGAATAGGAAAAGAACAAAGTCTACATAAGAATGTCATACCCGGCCAGGCATGGTGGCTCACGCTTGTAATCCCAGCACTTTAGGAGGCTGAGGCGGGCAGATCATGAGGTCAGGAGTTCGAGACCAGCTTGGCCAACAGGGTAAAACCCCGTCTCTACTAAAAATACAAAAATTAGCTGGATGTGGTGGTGCGTACCTGTAATCCCAACTACTCGGGAGGCTGAGGCAGGAGAATCACTTGAACCTGGGAGGCAGAGATTGTGGTGAGCCAAGATCACGCCATTGCACTCTAGCCTGGGCAATAGAGTGAGACTCCGTCTCAAAAAAAATAAAAAATGTCATAACCATTGATATAAGTGGACAGTGATATTCTAGTACCAAAGATGCAATAAGTGAGCAAGAGGTCAAGTCCAGAAGAACCTAGAACTAGGTAACCAGAACTATGCACTTCAGGAGAGCTGAGGCAAGACTGGGGCTAAGCCAGGAAGGTTAAGGAGCTTTTGCACTTCTGTTCCTCTGCATGGAATGTTCTTCCTTACACCATTGCATGAATCTCCTTTATAGTCTTCAGTTCTCAGTTCAAATACTTCCTCAGAAAGACCTTTTCTGACAACCCTGTTACTATACTATCAGCATACAAGACTTGCTTTATATCATTGCCAGTTCCTTTTTTCGTAGCTACAACACATCTTCAGCTATCTTATTTTGAATTTTACTTGCTTTTATTTACCTCTTTTTGAAAGGTATGTAAGTTTTGTTTTGTTTTGTTTTTGTTTTTGTTTTTTTGAGACGGAGTCTCGCTCTGTTGCCCAGGCTGGAGTGCAGTGGCCGGATCTCAGCTCACTGCAAGCTTTGACTCCCGGGTTTATGCCATTCTCCTGCCTCAGCCTCCCGAGTAGCTGGGACTACAGGCGCCCGCCACCTCGCCGGGCTAGTTTTTTGTATTTTTTAGTAGAGATGGGGTTTCACCATATTAGCCAGGATGGTCTCGATCTCCTGACCTCGTGATGCACCCGTCTCAGCCTCCCAAAGTGCTGGGATTACAGGCTTGAGCCACCGCGCCCGGCCAGGTATGTAAGTTTTATAAGATCAAGGACCTTCTCTATAATCCCCACAGACCGGAATATAATATGACAATTCATGAAGGCGGTGCCCAGTAAATATTGTGGCATGAAAGAAAGAAGAGAGGAAGATATTCATAGGCCCCTTGCAGAGACATTGTCATGCACACTACATATATCATAGAATTCTTCTCAAATTTGTCTTGATTATACACATTTCCTCTGAATAGAAGATAATGCAATGCATCAATTCCATCCTCAACTATCTGGAATCCCTTGCCATATAAAGGATGCTCTATTGCTGCAAAAAGCCTCATTTAGTCTTCATGATATTCTGTGGCAGTGGTGTTATTACTTATCCTGGAGATGAGGAAAGATACAAACAGGACATGAACTGAAATTTTCTAAATCTAAATCTCTTGCTCTTTCCTCTAAACGAAATTCTTAGCTTCTCAGTATCTGTGGTACTGAAATAAAAGAAACATAAATGTTGGTTGTACACGAATCTCCTTTTGCCTTTGTTTTTGTTTTTCCTGGTTTTTATGTATCTAGGAGTATATCTGAGAGATAAAGAGGGAGAAAGAAAGCGACAGTGTGTGCATGTATGTGAGAGAGAACGACGGAGACACAGACACAGAGAGACAGAAAGACGCACACACATACAGTAAGAGAAAGAGACAGAGAGCAGACAGCGAGAGAGAAAAAGTAGTTTCTGTGGCAGTTTCCAACATTTGCTACATTTTCTGGAGTTAATCAGCTGAAACTTTCTCCAACGCCTAATGTGTTACCTGGGCTCAGGGCAGTTTATTATGATGAACATTGATTTGAATATAGAAAATGTGAATTCCAATACCTACATCAATATGCATCAGCTTTGCGTCTTTGGGCAAGTTACTTCCTCTTTCTAGACCTCAGTTTTCCCATCTCTAAAATGAGAATAATATCATTTACCTTATATAGGTGTTGGAAAACCTAAATAAGAGTTTGTACTTTGAAATTCTAATGTGTTGGGCACCTTTAAAATCTCCATAAAAATGTGGCACCCTCTCCCTTAGGTTATATTTTTCCTTCTCATTATTCTAAATATAGTGCATAGATAGATAGATAGATAGATAGATAGATAGATAGATAGATAGATAGATAGATTGTGCATACAAAAATATTGTGTATATATAAAGATTGTGTATTGCTTAGGCATTTGTATATTTACCCAAGCAATCCTTTCTTGTGTTTGTATTTCATAAACCTAGTTTAGGCTACTGCAATGTTAGGTATTTATTTAGTTGTTTTTAGTCGTTTTTATACTTTCATTAGTCTTCCTGATAATCCACAAGTATGGAGTTAGATACTATCTGTGATTGCGAATATTTTTTCTTGATATAACTGTAACTAAATTTAAAAAGAATTACAAAAGCAAAATTTGGAAAGATCCTTAGAGGACATTACTTTCAAAGCCAGCTGAATAAAACTTGCCTGGGGAGCTTGGTAAAAATACAGACATTACAATCCAACTCCATAGATTTGGATTTAGTAGGTATAGAAAAGTACCCAGAAATTAGTGCTTTTATGAATCTCTCCAGGGGATTCTGATGCACAGCCGAGTTTGAGAAGCAATGTAATACAGATGAGCAGTTTTCAAAAGTTGTTCAATCAGTGGAACATTCCTTTAACTTCTTTACTTGAAACCCCAACATACAAAACTAATAAAAGCACAACTGTTCTAATTGAAGGGGATGATAAACACCTCATCAGCTCCCCCTCTCTGAAAACCTGAGAACTGCTGAGGAACTCCGGTAAGGAGTAGAGGTTGGAAATGATTGATCTAGACCAAGTCTTTCATAATATTACTCATAGTCATTCGGCTCCAGTTTAAATGCCACCAGTGACATGAGATCTCTCATTTATAAATAGCCTTTGCTACTGAGATGTAGTTATTTATTTACTAGTAATATGTTGCTCCCTTAGAGTTCTGCAGGCTTGTGTATTGACATAATTAAATAATTGTTAGATTAAGTATAAAATTAACAAACCCACACATGTACAGTGAACTCATTTTTGACAAAGGTGCTAAGAACATACATTAAGGAAAAGACAGTATTTTCAATAAGTGGAAAACTGGATATCCATATGAAGAAGAAAAAAATTAGACTCCTATTTCTTGCCATATACAAAAATCAAATCAAAATGGATTAAAGGCTTAAATCTAAGACTTCAGACTATGAGACCACTACAAGAAAACATTGGGGAAAAATCTCTAGGACATTGGTTTGAGCAAAAATGTCTTGAGCAATACCCCACAAGCACAAGTAACCAAAGCAAAAATGAACAAATGAGATCACATCAAGTCAAAAAGCTTCTGTCCGCAAAAGATACAATAAAAAAAAGTGAAGAAACAACCAACGGAATGGAAGAAAATATTTGTAAACTACCCATCTGACAAGGGATACAATGTATAAGGAGTTCAAACAACTTAACAGAAAAAAATCTAATAATCTGATCAAAAAACAGGCAAAAGATTCAAATAGACATTTCTTAAAAGAAGACATAAAAACGGCAAATAAGATATGAAAATGTATTTAACATCATCACTGATAATCAGAGAAATGCAGATCAAAACTACAATGAGATATTATCTCACCCCAGTTAAAATGGCTTATATCCGAAACAGAGGCAATAACAAATGCTGGTGAGGATGTGGAGAAAAGGGAACAACTGTACACTGTTGGTGGGTATGTAAATTAGTACAACCACTCTGGAGAACAGTTTGGAGGTTCCTCAAAAGAATAAATACTGAGCTACCATATGATCCAGCAATCCCACTTCTGGGCATATACCCAAAAGACAGGAAGTTAATATATTAAAGAGATGTTTGCACTCCTATATTTGTTACAGCTCTGTTTACAATGGCTAAAATTTGTAAGCAACCCAACTGTCCATCAACAGATGAATTAATGAAGAAAATGTGGTACATACACACAACGGTGTAGTATTCAGCCATAAGAAAGAATGAGGCCGGGTGCAGTGGCTCATATCTATAATCTCAGCACTTTGGGAGGCCAAGGCAGGCAGCTCAAGAGGTCAGGAGTTCGAGACCAGCCTGACCAACATGGTGAAACCCCGTCTCTACTAAAAATACAAAAATTAGCTGGGCGTGGTGGCGGTCACCTGTAATCCCAGCTACTTAGGAGGCTGAGGCAGGAGAATCGGTTGAACCCAGGAGGCAGAGGTTGCAGTGAGCCAAGACTGTACCACTGCACTCCAGCCTCAGCGACAGAATGAGACTATGTCCAAAAAAAAAAAAAACAGAGAGAGAAAGAATGAGATTCAGTCATTTGCAACAATGTGGATGGAATTGGAGATCATTATGTTAAGGAAAATAAGCCAGGCGCAAAAAGACAAACATCACATGTCCTCACTCATTTGTGGGATCTGAAAATCAAAACAATTGAACTCATGGACATAGACAGTAGAAGGATGGTTACCAGAAGCTGGGAAGGGTAGTAGAAGGGTGTGGGGGAGGTGGGAATGGTTAATGAGTACGAAAATTATATATAGTTAGAAAGAATGAATAAGACCTACCCATCTGACAAGCGATAGAATGTATAAGTTCAAACAACTCTATAGAAAAAATTATAATAATCTGATCAAAAAACGGGCAAAAGATTCAAATAGACTTTTCTTTCCCAATAGCCATGTAACTAAACAGCATACAGAGGTAGAAAACATTTTGTCATTGTTTAAAATAAAGAAAAAAGTAAACTGGTTTACTTGTGTCATCTCTTGATATAGTTTGCAAATATCACAAGTTTTCTTTTCTTATTTCTGCTTATTCTACAGCACTTACATACAAAATTGTCTTTGAGCACTTTTTCTATGCTCAGCCATGTATTAGTGTTGTATGTACAAAAGTCAGTCCGATTCAACTTCTGTCCTTCATGAATTCACAAGGTAGAAGAGGAGACAAGTACATAAACAGTTGTAATATAATGAAGTAAGTGCCAAATGAGACCAAAAAAGGGAAGGTGACTAGCTTCAGGAGGAGGTGCTATGTGAATTTCAACAAGAAGAGTTAATAGAAGAAACAGAAAAGGAAAGGAAAGAATAGGCCAGTAAAATTCAAGAAAGCAGTTTCTTTTAGAAACAAAACAAAAAACAAACAAATAAACAATAACAACAACAACAACAAACAGAACAAGTAAAGGCATATTTGGAATGTTTATCAAAAGAATCACGAGGAACACAACATCCCTAAGAAATTCCTAAGATTTCCATTTGTGAATTCTAAATAAATCTAAGCTTTGAAAGAAAAACAATGATTTCAACTGTACCATTATTTAAAAAAATCATTAAATTAATATTGGCAATATGGGCTTTACTTTGTTAAAGAATCTATGGATCAAGGGTGTGTTGTGATGAGGCAGGAATCATTATTTTCATTATTAATCTTATAGAACTATTTGACTTTTTAAACTATGTATGTAAAACTTAAAAGTTAAAGTTAAATTAGAAAAAAGTATACAAGATGTTATGTCATAATTTATTAAAAATTTAGAGAATGAGTAAAAGAGGGCTTTGTGATAATTGCAGGAAAAGCATTATATCAACAAAACAGATAAATTTATTTTACATTAAAGGAAAAAAATTACTATGAATCAGCAGGTGCTGTTGTACATTGTCAACTCAGCATTACTGACAACTCCCTCTAACTCAGTTTAACAAAGAATCCTGCTAAGCCAACTTAGCAAGAATCCCCGCCCTTGATATTCAATCAAACTTCTCTTCTTCCATCATTGATACCTAACCAAGTTCCTCTTAGTAATTTTCCATCCACTCCCTCATCCTGCAGTTGACGTTAAATCCCTATACGTTCTTTTGTATTAGAAGCTGAGTTCAATCTCTCTTTATTACAGTAGTTTTGACCCTTACTGCAAGTCTTGAATAAAATGTTCCTTGCAATTTTTGTTAAGTGTCCAGGGGAAAAAAATTTTTCTTTAACGGTGGCAAGAAAAAAAAAATCCAATTTTAATCAAATTATTTTATACTAATTATAATGTAACAATTTAAATATTCTCTTTAGTGAATCTTTTTGTTTATTCCCTTCTTCCCATGTTCCCTTAGAATGGTGCCTGAGTGTGTGCAGGAGGGCCTTACTTCACCTTGTGCTAATCTCTGCATGTGTGCCAACTTGAGTCCACTAGTGTTTGGCAGGCTTTATCCTATCTTTGACTGTTAGGAACCTCTCTTTGACTGATAAAATTGTGGCCTATTAATTTTCAGCTTGATTCAGACCTGGTGGACCCCCTCTGCTGGGTAAGCCTTTGCTAGGCTCTCAGTAGTTCTGAAGATATTTTGAGTTTCTATGAAATGCTTCATCTGGCATCTGGTTTATCTCTGCCTCTGGAAAAAAAAAAAAAAAAAAAAAAAAAAAAAACCTGCATTACCAAGAACTATTTTATAATGACACCTGGCTTCCACCATGGCTCCACAGGATTCTTACTGGTTCTCATATCTGTGTCTATGCCACACAACACCAAAGGGACCCCCTAAACTACAAAATAGACCCTTCTTGTGGTTGACCATGATTCCCATGTTAGCATGGATTTGTTCTGTATGGTGACCTCTTCAGATCACTAATGGGGACTACAGCTAGAGTCCTCCCCATCTACAATTTTCAAGTTGACAAGTTTTCATGAATCTGTATATTCAATCCAATATCTCACTAACTTTGCTCTCATCTTCAGTTGCCTCTACTCATAATTATCCCAGGATGCAAAAGAAGTACAGTTCCCTTTTACTGCTATGTTATATCCTGAGGTAGCTTCCTTTCATTATGGAATAAACTCTATGCTGTGATCCAAAAGCCCAGTGCTTTATATTTCAAATGGGAGGTAAAGGATTAAAAAACAAACAGAAAAATAAAACAAACCAACTTTTACTTTTAAAATGCTGTTTAACCTTATAACATAATATTAAATTTTTATTTCTCTAGGAATTTCTTTTATAGCAATCTTAATGCCCATTTTCAAGTCCCTTGAACATACAATAAAAAGGAACAAAAAGCAGAAACAAAATTCTTCAGTAAGAGAACCAGTAAGATTAAGAAGAAAGATTGGTAAAGAGGACAAATGCAAGATATAATACAGAAATCAATAGCTTTTTTATACTAGCAATGTGGCTTGAAATTGAAATGGTACAAAATAATACATTTACAATAACAACAAAAACTATCAAATACTAAGGTGTTAATTTAACAAGAAAATTCAAGATCCATGTGAAGAACAATATGAAAAGCTTGTTACTAAAGAGCACAAAACCAAAACAAGCAAATGAAGATCTATACTATATTCTTAGATGGGAAAACTTAGTATCATTAAAATATAAATTTTCCCAAAAATTAATATATATTTTTTATTTCCAACACCAAAGATTTTTTAAAGGGATATGGATAAAGTATCTTAAAGTTAGTATAGCAGAATTATAGGAACTTGTAAAGAAACATGTAATGGAAGAATATTCATTCCACCTAATATTAAAAATTATTATAAATTTTCTGCAATTCAATTGTATTGTCATAGGAAGAAAAAAATAGATCAATAGAGCAAAACTAGTAGTTTAGAAATATAACACAGCATAAGTGGAGATATACTATATGACAAAGGTGGTTTTAATTAATTAGCAAATACATAATTTATTTAATAAAGAATATTGGAACCACTGGCCATCCGTCTGGCAACACATAAAGCTGAACTAGTACCTCATACATGAAGAAATACAAAAGTAAATCCAGATGTGTTAAGAAACTAAATATAAAATGAAATACATAAAGAAAGATAGATATGCAAATATAACTTTGGATAGGGAAAACTTCTTAAACAAAATGAAAAATCCAGAAGTTCTAAAAGATAAGATAGCTACGTTTGACTATGTAGAAATTAAACATTCTTTTGTGTAGAAAATAATACCATAAAAGAGTAAAAAACAGATTAAAAAATACTTTCAACATATTTAACAAAAAAAAAAAGTTGCTAACCATAGTACAAAAAGAACTTTTTCCAAATTGATAAGAAAAAGGCAAACCACTTAATAGGGAAATAACCAAATTATACGAACACATAAATAACTGGAGAACAAATCTAAATGTAATTAATACAGTCAGTAGATGTATAACCTCATCAGTAGGCAAGGAAATATAAGCTAATATCACTGAAATAATTCTGGTAATTATCAGACTGGCAAAATTAAACCAAAGGAGAGCTAAAGACCTTTCTGGTGAGAATGGACACAGAATAGAATAAAAGAAAAATAATTTTTGCCTATGGTAAACAATGTCAATATATATTAAAAATATAAATAACCTTTGTATCAGTCAGCATTCTGGGCTGTAATAAGAGAAATGGGTCCTGAAATTTAAGTAGGAAAGCAACTTATTGACAGAATATCAATCATTTACAGAATTTACAAAAAGACTAAAGAATAAAACAATGAAAATGGGCAAGGAGGGGACCTGGGCAAGATGGCCGAATAAGACCTGCTCCAGTTGCAACTCCCAGAGAGATCAATGCAGAAGTCAGGTGATTTCTGCATTTCCAACTGAGGTACTTAGCTTATCTCATTGGGACTGGTTAGACAGTGGGTGCAGCCAACAGAGGATAAGCAGAAGCAGGGTAAGGCATCGCCTCACCCAGGAAGTGCAAAGAGTTGGGGAACTCCCTTCCCTAACCAAAGGAAGCTGTGAGGGACTGTGCCCCAAGGAATGGTGTATTCCAACCCAGATACTATGCTTTTCCCACAGTCTTCACAACCCACAGACCAGAAGATCCCCCCCTGGTGCCTACATCACTAGGGCCCTAGGCTTTAAGCACAAAACTGGGCAGCCATTTGGGCAGACACCGAGCTAGCTGCAGGAGTTTTTTTTCATACCCCAGTGGCACCTGGAATGCCAGCAAGACAGAACCGATCACTCCCCTGGAAAGGTGGCTGAAGTCAGGGAGCCAAGTAATCTAGCTCAGCAGATCCCACCCCCATGGAGCCCAGCAAGCTAAGATCCACTGGCTTGAAATTCTTGCTGCCAGCACAGCAGTCTGAAGTCCATCTGGGATGCTCAAGCTAGGTGTGGGGAGGGGTGTCTGCCATTACTGAGGCTTGAGTAGGCAATTTTCCCCTCACAGTGTAAACAAAGCCACTGGGAAGTTCAGACTGGGCAGAGCCCGCTGCAACACCTCAAAGCCCCTGTGGCCAGACTGCCTCTCTAGATTCCTCCTCTTTGACAAGGGCATCTCTGGAAGAAAGGCAGAAGCTTCAGTCAGGCGATAATAGATAAAACTTCCATCTCTCTGGACAGAAACCTGGGAGAAGGGGTGGCTGTGGACACAGTTTCAGCAGACTTAAACGTTTCTGCCTGCCACCTCTGAAGAGAGCAGCAGATCTCCCAGCACAGTGCTCCAGCTCTGCTAAGGGACAGACTGCCTCCTCAAGTGGGTCCCTGACTCCCCTGCCTCCTGACTGGGAGACACCTCCCAGCAGGGGTCAACAGACACCTCATACAGGAGAGCTCTGGCTGGTATCTGGTAGATTCCCTTCTGGGACGAAGCTTCCTGAGAAAAGAACAGGAAGCAATCTTTGCTGTTCTGCAGCTTCTGCTGGTGACACCCAGGCATACAGGGTCTGGAGTGGAACTCCAACAAACTCCAGCAGACCTGCAGCAGAGGGACCTGACTGTTAGAAAGAAAACTAACAAACAGAAAGTAATAGCATCAACATCAACAAAAAGGATGTCCATATAAAAACCTCATCTGAAGGTCACCAATATCAAAGACCAAAGGTAGATAAATCTAGAAAGATGAGAAAAATAAACAGTGTGAAAAGGCTGAAAATTCCAAAAACCAGAATGCCTCTTCTCCTCCAAAGGATCACAACTCCTTGCCAGCAAGGGAGTAAAACTGGATGGAGAATGAGTTTGATGAATTGACAGAAGTAGGCTTAAGAAAGTGTGTAAAAACGAACTACTCCAAGCTAAAAAAGTACCTTCTAACCCAATGCAAGGAAGCAAAGAACCTTGAAAAAAGGTTAGAGAAATTGTTAACTAGAATAACCAGTTTAGAGAAGAATATAAATGACCTGATGGCTCTGAAAAACACAGCATGAAAACTTAGTGAAGCACACACAAGTATCAATAGCCGAATCAATCAAGAAGAAAAAAGGATACTGGAGATTGAAGATAACTTAATGAAATAAAGTGTGAAGGCAAGAATAGAGAAAAAAGAAAGAAAAGGAATGAACAAAACTTCCAAGATATGAGGGACTATTTGAAAAGAACAAACCGACATTTGATTAGTGTACCCGAAAGCAACAGGGAGAATGGAACCAAGCTGGAAAACACTCTTCAGGATATTATGCAGGAGAAGTTCCCCAACCCAGCAAGACAGGCCAACATTCAAATTCAGGAAACACAGAGAATACCACAAAGATACTCCTTGAGAAGAGCAACCCTAAGACACATAATCGTCAGATTCACCAAAGTTGAAATGAAGGAAAATATTTTAAGGGCAACGAGAGAGAAAAGTAGGGTTACCCACAAAGGGAAGCCCATCAGACTAACAGAGGATCTCTCTGCAGAAACCCTACAAGCCAGAGGAGAGTGGGGATCAATATTCAACATTCTTAAAGAAAGAAAAGAATTTTCAACCCGGAATTTCATATCCAGAATTTCATATCTAAACTTCATAAATGAAGGAGAAATAAAATCATTTACAGAAGAGCAAATACTGAGAGATTTTCTTACCATCAGGCCTGCCTTACAAGAGCTCCTGAAGGAAGCACTAAATATGAAAAGGAAAAACCGGTACCAGCCACTGCAAAAATATACCAAATTGTAAAGATATCAACACTGTGTAGAAACTGCATCAACTAACGGGCAAAATAACCAGCTAGCATCATAATGACAGGATCAAATTCACACATAACAATACTAATCTTAAAGGTAAATGGGTTAAATGCCCCAATTAAGAGACACAGACTGGCAAATGGGATAGAGTCAAGACTCATCAGCATCAGTGTGCTATATTCAGGAGACCCATCTCACGTGCAAAGACACACATAGGCTCAAAATAAAGGGATGGAGGTATATTTACCAGGCAATGGGAAAGCAAAAAAAAGCAGGGGTTGCAATCCTAGTCTCTGATAAAACCGACTTTAAACCAACAAAGATCAAAAAAGACAAAGTAAAACCTTACATAATGGTAAAGGGATCAATGAAACAAGAAGAGCTAACTAACCTACATATATCTGTACCCAATGCAGGAGCACCCAGATTCATAAAGCAAGTCCTTAGAGATCTACAAAGAGACTTAAACTCCCACACAATAATAGTGGGAGGCTTTAAAACCCCACTGTTAATATTAGATTAATGAGACAAAACTAACAAGGATATTCAGGACCTGAACATAGCTCTGGACCATGTGGACCTAATAGACATCTACAGAACTCTCCACCCAAATCAACAGAACATGCATTCTTCTCAGTACCACATCATACTTATTCTAGAACTGGCAACATAATTGGACGTAAAACACTCCCCAGGAAATGCAAAAGAACATAATCCATAACAAACTGTCTCTCAGGCCACAGTGCAATCAAATTAGAGCTTAGGATTAAGAAACTCACTTAAAACTGCACAACTATATAAAAACTGAACAACCTGCTCCTGAATGACTACTGGGTAAATAATGAAATTAAGGCAGAAATAAATAAGCTTTTTGAAACCAATGAGAACAAAGACACAATGTACCAGAATCTCTGAGACATAGCTAAACCAGTGTTCACAGGAAAATTTGTAGCACTAAATGCTCACAGGAGAAAATGACAAAGATCTAAAATCAACACTTTAACATCACAATTAAAAGAACTAGAAAATCAAAAGCTAACAAATTCAAAAGGTAGCAGAAGAAAATAAATAAATAAGATGAGAGCAGAAGTGAATGAGATAGAGACATGAAAAACCCTTCAAAAAAAATCAGTGAATCCAGGAGCTGGTATTTTGGAAAGATTAACATAATAGATAGACCGCTAGCAAAACTAATAAAGAAGAAAAGAGACAAGAATCAAATAGACATAATAAAAAATGATACAGGGGATATCACCACTGATCCCACAGAAATACAGACTACCATCAGAGAATACTATAAACACCTATACGCAATTAAACTAGAAAATCTAGAAGAAATTGATAAATTCCTGGACATATATACCTTCCCAAGACTAAACCAGAAGAAGTCGAATCCCCGAATAGACCAATAGCGAGTTCTGAAATTGAGGCAGTAATTAACAGCCTACCAACCAAAAAATGCCCAAGACCAGACCGATTCACACCCACATTCTACCAGAGGTACAAAGAGGAACTGATACCATTCCTTCTGAAAATATTCCAAACATAGAAAAAGAGGAACTCCTCTCTAACTCATTTTATGAGGCCAGAATCATCCTGATACCAAAATCTGGCAGAGACACAACAAAAAAAGAAAATTTCAGGCCATTATCCCTGATGAACATCGATGTGAAAATTCTCAGTAAAATACTGGTAAACTGAATCCAGCAGCACATCAAAAAGCTTATCCACCATGATCAAGTTGGCTTCATCCCTAGGATACAAGGTTGGTTCAACACATGCAAATCAATAAGCATAATCCATCACATAAACAGAACCAATGACAAAAACCACATGATTATCTCAATAGATGCAGAAAAGGCCTTTGATAAAATTCAACGCCCCTTCGTGCTAAAAACTCTCAATAAACTAGGTATTGATGGAATGTATCACAAAATAATAAGAGCTATTTATGACAAACCCACAGTCAATATCATATTGAATGGGCAAAAGCTGGAAGCATTCCCTTTGAAAACCAGCACAAGACAAGGATGCCCTCTCTCACCACTCCTATTCAATACAGTGTTGGAAGTTCTGGCCAGGGCAATCAGGCAAGAGAAAGAAATAAAGCGTATTCAAATAGGAAGAGAGGAAGTCAAATTGTCACTGTTTGCAGATGACGTGATTGTATATTTAGAAAACCCCATCGTCTCAACCCCAAATCTCCTTAAGCTGATAAGCAACTTCAGCAAAGTCTCAGGATACAAAATCAATGTGCAAAAATCACAAGCATTCTTATACACCAATAATAGACAGAGATCCAAATAATGAGTGAACTCTCATTCACAATTCCTATGAAGAGAGTAAAATACCTAGGAATACAACTTACAAGGAATGTGAATGACCTCTTCAAGGATAACTACAAATCACTGCTCAACGAAATAAAAGAGGACACAAACAAATGGAAAAAGCATTCCATGCTCATGGATAGGAGGAATCAATATCAAAATGGCCATACTGCCCAAAGTAATTTATAGATTCAATGCTATACCAATCAAGCTACCATTGACTTTCTTCACAGGAATAGAAAGAACTGCTTTAAATTTCATATGGAATCAAAAAGGAGCCCGTATAGCCAAGACAATCCTAAGCAAAAAGAACAAAGCTGGAGGCATCACACTACCTGACTTCAAACTAAACTACAAGGCTACAGTAACCAAAACAGCATGGTACTGGTACCAAAACAGATATGTGGGCCAATGGAAAACAACAGAGGCCTCAGAAATAACCTGACACATCTACAACCATCTGATCTTTGACAAATCTGACAAAAACAAGCAATGGAGAAAGTATTCCCTATTTAGTAAATGGGGTTGGGAAAACTGGCTAGCCATATGCAGAAAACTGAAACCGGGCAGCTTCCTTATACTTTATACGAACATTAACTCGAGATGGATTAAAGAGTTAAATGTAAGATCTAAAACCATAAAAACCCTAGAAGAAAACCTAGGCAATACTATTCAGGACATAAGCATGGACAAAGAATTCTTGGCTAAGACACCAAAAGCAATGGCGACAAAAGCCAAAATTGACAAATGGGATCTAATTAAACTAAAGAGCTTCTGCAGAGCAAAAAGAAACTATCATCAGTGTGAACAGGCAACCTACAGAATGGGAGAAAATTTTTGCAATCTCTCTGACAAAGGGTTAATATCAAGAATCTACAAGAAACTTATACAAATTTACAAGAAAGAAACAAACAACAGCATTAAAAAGTGAGCAAAGGATATGAACAGATACTTCTCAAAAGAAGACATTTATGTAGCCAATAAACATATGAGAAAAAGCTCATCATCACTGGTCATTAGATAAATGCAAATCAAAACCAAAAAGAGATACCATCTCATGCCAGTTAGAATGGAGATCATTAAAACATCAGGAAACAGATGCTGGAGAGGATGTGGAGAAATAGGAATGCCTTTACTATGTTGGTGGGAGGGTAAATTAGTTCAACCATTGTGGAAGGCAGTGTGGCAATTCCTCAAGGATCTAGAACCAGAAGTACCATTTGACCCAGCAATCCCATTACTGGGTATATTCCAAAGGGTTATAAATCATTCTACTATAAAGCCCTATGCACACGTATGTTTATTGCAGCACTGTTCGCAATAGGAAAGACTTGGAACCAACCCAAATGCTCATCAGTGATAGACCAGATAAAGAAAATGTGGCACATATACACCATGGAATACTATGCAGCCATAAAAAAACGATGAGTTCATGTCCTTTGCAGGGACATGGATGAAGCTGGAAACCATCATTCTCAGCAAACTAACATAGGAACAGAAAACCAAACACTGCATGTTCTCACTTATAAGTGGGAGTTGAACAATGAGAACACATGGACACAGGGAGGGGAACATCACACACTGGGGCCTGTCAGGGAGTGGGGGACTAGGTGAGGGATAGCATTAGGAGAAATACCTAATGTAGATGATGGGTTGATGGGTGCAGCAAACCAACATGGCACTTGTATACCTATGTAACAAACCTGCACGTTCTGTACATATATCCCAGAACTTACAATATAATAAATAATAATAATAATAATAAATAAAATAAAAAGAAAATGGGCAGGGATCATTGAAATCTAAATAGCTGGAAACACAGCCAAGGGAAAGTCCAGGAACACCCTGTTCAGGGAATCTTTGTCCTTGCCAGTGGATACTGTATACCATTCTTGACCACCAGTTCAATTTTTTAAAAAGGAAGACTTCACACTCTCAGTTTTTAAAATCAGGATTTTGTTTTGTTTTTTAATTTTTAACTACCTGAAAATGTATTTAACAAAACAATGCCTCTTTACGTGAAAACATACATTAAAAAGTTTTGAATTCCTTCTATTTGTTTAATTTTGTTCTTTTTTTAGAGAAAAGTCAACTGAAAAAAATTTATGAAATATCAAAATGTATGTATTAATATATGTACTCACATGTATATAAATGATTTTCATTTATTTTAAATAATTATCTCTGGATAGTAGGATAATTTAAGTAGCTTTTTATGCATTTTAATGATGTGCAATTTTTTTGTTACAGAAAGATGATATATTAATCTGTTTTCATGCTGCTGATAAAGATATACCCAAGATGGTCAATTTACAAAAAAAAAAAAAAAAAAAAAAAAAAAGACTTTTATTGGACTCATAGTTATTTCCACACAGTTGGAGAGTCCTCACAATCATGGCGGAAGGTAAAAGGCACATTTCACGTGGCAGCAGACAAGGGACGAGAGCTTGTGCAGGGAACTCCCCTTTTTAAAACCATCAGATCTCATGAGACTTATTCACTATCATGAGAACAACAAAAGACCTGCCCCATGGTTCAATCACCTGCCACCAGGTCCCTCCCGAAACATGCGGGAATTCAAGATGAGATTTTGGTGGAGACACAGCCAAAGCATACTACATGAGCTTTATTAAAACGATAATATCATTATTTTAGTTAAAAGAAGAATGAATCATTGATTTATTTTTGAGAAAGAATAGAGTTACTTTAAATAATTACTCCTGTAAATAGTGGACTAGTTTTTCCCATAATAAAAAGTTTGTAGAGAGAGAGTCAGTTCCAAGTTTGGTTCCAAAGTTCAGCCCAGCCAAGGTCCTAAGTTGGATTTTTACAATTTTCCATTTTGGCCTCAAGGAGACTACAGTAGCACCAAGAATCTTAGACCACATAACTATTTTCAAAGGTAGGAAACACAGGGCATTGCTTCTGTCTTCTCAGATATACACATCAGCTTTCTCCTTTATCTCATTTTCACCCCTACATTATGCCTGACTCTCCTGACATCGGGAGACCTCTGGGTGATAGTGGAACAAAATCAGGACTCTATTAGCCAGGAAAGGGGAGAAAGAAGGGATGGCCTTTGCAATCTACACTGTCTACTATATCCATTTTTTTACATTTCCATATAGGAAGAAATAGAGATGAGAGAGAATAAGGAAAAGAGGAAAGAGGGAAGGGAAGGGAAGGGAAGGGAAGGGAAGGGAAGGGAAGGGAGAAGGAAAGAAAAGAAAGAAAGAGAAAGAAAGAAAGAGAGAGAATAAGAGAGAAAGAGAGGGCATTAGGACAAATAACTAATGCATGTGAGGCTTAAAACCTAGATGACGGGTTGATAGGTGCAGCAAACCACCATGGCACACGTATACCTATGTAACAAACCTGTAAGTTCTGCATATGTATCCCAGAACTTAAAGTAAAAGAAAAAAAAAAAAGAAAGAGAAAGAAAGAAGGAAAGAAAGAAAAGAAAGAAAGCAGGAAAGAAAGAAACGAAAGAGAGAGAGAGAGAAAGAAAGAAAGAAAGAAAGAAAGAAAGAAAGAAAGAAAGAAAGAAAGAAAGAAAGAAAGAAAGAAAGAAAGAAAAGGAA
>NW_012109375.1:1429920-1499635 GCF_000951045.1 Mandrillus leucophaeus | reverse complement strand
AAGAGGAAGGAAGGAAGGAAGGAAGGAAGGAAGGAAGGAAGGAAGGAAGGAAGGAAGGAAGGAAGGAAGGAAAGAAGGAAGGAAGGAAAGAAAGGGAGGGAGAGAGGGAAGGACGGAAGGAAGGGAGGGAGAGAGGGAGGGAAGGGAGAGAGAGAGAAAGGCAGGCTTCATAAACATCTCAAAATGTCTATACATATCTGTAACATGTTTACTTTCAAATCACCTATAATTAAGAATTTAAGATCTCAATTTATCTAATCATCCAAGAAAAAAAAATTGTACTTTTATTAGATTGTTTGTTCTTTTGCTCTTCATTAATCCTTAAGAAGATACCTCGAATATTAATAATAGCCTTTCTTTACAATGTATTTCGTTGGCTTTTGCTGTGAAGCAATGAAATTTTTGGTAGAGACTAGGCTTAAAATATTTAGACAATTGGCAGAGTCATAGTCCAATGATAGACTTGTCTCAAAAATAGTGAGAATAAATGTTACTAAAATTAGTATTTAATATACACCTTATAATGTTTTCTATAGTCTATAGACATTATTTGCTGATAAACTTCAAAACTTGATACAGTATACTCAACTTTTCTTAAAAATCCAAATGTGACTTATTTTTCTTGTGCACTTTTGCGTCACAGTTTTGTAAACAATTTGGGATTGAGAAAGAAGGAGTAGTAAATAGCAAAGATACGATTTAAGAAAAAATGGAAGGTGGTAATCAAATAACTTCATGCAGCAATGACTATGATTTTTTTTCTTAGCTTTTGAATAAACTCTTAGCTAAACAACTGATTCATTATATTGGTGAGGCAAACAGAAGCCTTTGTGAAACCAAAAAATAAGTTATCAAATACAATTCTCTCCTCAGGAAACTAAAATCAAGCAAATTGAGGGAAGCTACTTTTAATCTCTGTGCACATTTCCAATCTAGAAAGGCTTGCTTTGCTTCTACATTAACAGAAATTGGTGAGTTTTAAAAGAGCATGCTCATCAGAGTCTAATAAGATTGAGTTTGGAATAAGTAGGTAACAATTACAGATAATGAAAATGGTATCTAATTGAACCTAGATGTTTGTTTTTGTTTTTGTTTTTTCCAGGTCTTCATTTCTTTGTATAATCTTTTAAAGATGGCTCTTAGGAATCCCCGTTAATGTTTTACTGTTTTAATAAGGAGCTGCATTTTTGTACTAAATTAGAAGTAATAGAGTCATTTAGTTAACTCTATCTACTCCATAAAACCCAGTGTGAGACACATATTCAAAACCATTACTCATCCAGTGAAAACCCAGTAATTTTTTTTGTTTTGTTTTGTTTTGTTTTTTTGAGATGGAATCTCGCTCTCGCTCTGTTGCCCAGGCTGGAGTGCAATGGTGCAATCACAGCTCGCTGCAACCTCCGTCTCCCAGGTTCAAGAGATTATCCTGCCTCGATCTCCTGAGTAGCTGGGATTACAGGCATGAGCCACCATGTCCGGCTAATTTTTGTATTTTTAGTAGAGACAGGGTTTCACCATGTTGGCCAGGCTGTTCTTGAACTTTTGACCTCGTGATCTTCCCACCTCAGCCTCCCAAAGTGCTGGGATTACAGACATGAGCTACCGCACCTGACCAGTGACAACCCAATAACTTTTAAGCAAAATACGCAAAAGAGATTCCAGGACCTACAAACCAAAGGAAAGACTGGCAACACTGCGTTTCCTTTTCTTTACGGAGAATTGAACCAAGACACTTAAAAGTATTAAAAGAAAGAATATTCAGGAGACCTGACAGTAAAGACAGTGCAAACAACAAAATATTAAGCTATAAAACAATACCAAAGTAAGTGGGGAGATTGTATTTTGGCCAATAAACATGCAACCAATTTCATTATTTTCTTTTTATCGCTCAACCTTGGTTAATTAATTGAGGTAAATATAATATTTGGGCAAAGATTAAAAACCAGATTGTAACGTGTATGTCACTTAAGATCCAGTGTAGAAACAGTTTTAAACTTCATCTGGTGCTGATATGGGTTGAGTATGAACCAGTTATTTGTTTTCTTTTTTTATGATTTGTACCGTAATTAAATAATTTTGTATCTTTTGTTATTGTTGGAATTCTTCTATTTTCAAATGTGTAGGAAGCAACCTGGGGCTTTATTTGGTTGTTCTCAACTGGACATTATAATAGGCTTTTGTTTGTGTATCTGGGAGAATGGAAATCTGGGTTGTAAGATTTAATTAAGAGAAGCTATTTTATAAAAGATTTGGCGATGTTCTTTCTCTAAATACTTCAGTAGAGCTGCTTCACAAGCAGTGAACATAGAAGACTGATTTGAATGTTGAAAAATGAACTCTGCATCAAATCCCTCCAAACTAATTATGAGTTTGAGCCATTTTTTCTAACCCTATGGAATTCTAGTATCTAAAGTTCAATAAATGGCAAAATGAAAGACAAAATTCCTTCTTGTTTTGGTTGGGGGACGGTTCCAGGAGACAGAGTCTCACTTTGTCACCCAGGTTGGATTGCAGTGGTACGATCTCGGCTCATTGCAACCTTTGCCTCCAAGATTAAGCAATTCTCCTGCCTCAGCTTCCCATGTAGTTGGGATTACAGATGCCCACCACCACGCCCAGGTAATTTTTGTATTTTTAGTAGAGACAGGGATTTACCATGTTGGCCAGGCTGGTCCCAAACTCTTGACCTCAAGTGATTCTCCCACCTTCGCCTCCCAAAGTGCTGAGATTACAGGCATGAGCCACTATGCCCAGTCTTTCTCTTAAAGAGAACACAAAAAGCAAGTGTGTATTTGAAGAGTTTCAACTGAATTTCATTTGTGGGGTATTAGTGAAAGAATAAGAGACATAGTTGAGATTCTTTCCTGTAATATGTTTGCCACTTTAAATTTATTTTGAGACATGAAAGTAAATTTTCTTAAAAGTATAGTAGGAACAGGCTAGGGAATTATGTATAGACTCTCTTTCCTTCATTGCATATACAAAAGTGAGGAGGAAAAATTTTTCTGTCATTGCTCTTGTTTACACACACATGTGCACACACACACAGACACACACACACACATATGCATTCCCTGACAGTCTCTGGAATAAATGTGACATTAAGTGGTGACACAGAATTCAGAATTCAATTTCTAGCCAACAGTTTTATGCAGAAGCTATAGGTATATGTAAAAGAAAAAAAAACTCTCAGTAAGGAGTCTCCAGCTCAGGGTTAAAGCAGTCATGTTAGTTCCTTTATTTTACTTTATTCTGCATCTTACATCAGGACACAAAGAGACCTACCAATGGGAATTAATTACCTAATCATAGAAAATACATGAAAGTGGTCAAACGCCATGGTTGTCAAGCACAACACTCAACACATTTTCATTAAAGGAGGGCATTTGCCAGATACAATAGAGCCTGGAACTCCTAGGGGACTGAAAGGCAATCAACAAGGATGAATACAAATTCACTAATGAAAGCAGCTACGAGTTGGTTATAACCCCAAGTTTTAGAAGAATTAGGGGAAAAAAAGCTTTAAAACCTGATTTTATAAACTTTGTTTTCCTTTGTCTGATTTTAACTCAATTCACAAAATCCCTCCTCATGTTTTAGTATCCTGTTAGGGGCTTTTTTACCCTGATTTAAACATTTGTACCTTAGGCTAGAAAATTGAAGATGGCTTTTGAAAGGATAAGGCCTTTATAAGTACCTATAAGAAAACTTTGGGCTATATATCTCAAAACAAAAGGCTAACCACCCTAAATTCATTATTTTAATGTTGTAGCCTAAATGTTTGTGTCTCCCGACAATTCACACGTTAAATCTCTAACCTCCAGTGTGACGGTATTTGGAGACTGGGCCTTTGGGAGGTAATTAGGGATAGATAAGGTTGTGAAGGTAGGCTTTCATGATGGGATTAGTGCCCCTAGAAGAGGACACCAGAGAGCATGTTCTCTCAGATCTCTCCATCTGCCACGAAATGACACATCAAGAAGGAGTCTTCTGCAATCCAGGAAGAGAGCCCTTACCAGGAACTGAATTGACCAGTACTTGATCTTGAGCTCCCTAGTCTCTAGAAAATGTATTTCTCTGGTTTTAGTCACCTCGTCTATAGTATTTTGTTATTGCAACATGAGCAGACTAATAATATGCGTAGTCAGTAAGAAACTGATATAACACAAAGGCTTTCTTGTTTAGGATGAAGAGGGCAGACTGGCCTTACCTTTGTTTGTATAACCCTAAGCAAGTTATTAACCTGTCTTAACCTATTTCTTCTTCTAAAAGATGGAAATAACAACACCAGCATTCTTCTAGTGTGTGAAAGTTCAAACAATATGAAGCAAAATCTTCACAGAGCATCTGGCAAGTGGCAAAATCTAAATTAAGGTTGATTATTTGAGCCTATCCCCATCACTTCCATAAGGAGTAATAGCCTTCAGATTCCATTCCTTATTTCTACCAGTACCTCACTGCACATTAAGAAATACTTTGCGTTTCTTTCTTTATGATGCAAAGAAGGATTATTTTACAATTCAAACAGATATTCTGAAATGTGTTATCACTTGCTTGGAATATGATGTTACCCTTTTAAAATCTGATTGTTTTCTGAAAGCCTTGAAAGAAAACTCTAAACCTGTCTGAATAATATACAAATAATTCAACATAGTAAATATTTTTTAACATTTGATATATGCTGGAAAATTTTTATCTTGGATGCTATAGAGCATACATGGGTGTCTTAAGACGGGGTCCCGTCCTCAAAAGGCCCAGAATAGTGAAGGAAACAGACATGCAAATTAGCATTTTATAGTGTAATGACTACTATCATAGTCATAACCACAAGGCTTAGTGAAGACACAAAGGAAAGACTAGTCTGTTCTTCCTAGGGTAGACAGAAAAGGCACCTTACAGAAGGTGAAACTGTTAAGCAGGTAAGTTTACCAGCATTACATGAACTTTGTACCTTACTGCAAGAACTAACAGCAGCTAAAGTAAAATGAATGAATTTGTGAAGGGTTCATTATATGTAGCTTGCACACTGGATAGTCCACGTATGTTCTTTGTTTCAGCATTCAACATGGGATACCACATTGCACTGAACAATAATACCAGCAAATTACAACCATTGTTACTACTGTTACCACTGTGTTACTGCTATCACTATTACTATTACAATATTAATAATAATAATAGTCCGTATCATGTGTATAGTGATTTACACACTTCATTCTAAATCTAATCTGTAGTCATCATTCTTCATTTAGTGCAAAACGAGGAAACTGATGTTCAAACTCAACAATTTGCAAAATCAATTCTTTTTTCATTAGGAATAATAAGAAAACATCAATATCATTGATATGGCTTTCTTAAAAGTGATGAAGTAATAGAAAACAAGAAGCAATTCTACACTCTCCAGATGCTCCACACAACTATCATCCTAGCTCCCACCGTACTTGTTCTTAACTACTTGAAAAAATTAGTTAATATTCTCATTCGCATCAATTAACATTCTGAGAACTCTAACAAATGCTGTTCATAAGCTGTGTTTATACTACATTGCTTTTCCTTTTTCCACATTTTTAATTATGAAAGTAAAATATGCTCATTATAGGTAATTGAAAAATATAGACAGATATTCGGGGATAAAAAATTAATCCATATCCTGAAAACCCAGAAATAACCACAGTTAACATTTGATGATATATTTCCTTCTAGCCCATTTTCCCTCTGTTTCTCTGCATTTGCACGTGTATTTTTCTTAGAAAATATGCTTTATATAAAGCATATTTATTTTACCCTATATTATTAGTTTAATAAACTTTTTGGAATCATTTTATATTTTAAAAACAGTTGCAAAGATAATACAGTATTGTATAAGCCCTTCACCTAGCTTCCTCTAAAATTAACATCTTATGTAACTGTGCTACCTGTCTCCTTTGTCTCCTGATTTGTGACAGTTTCTCAATCTTTCTTTGTTTTTTGTGGCTTTGACATCTTTGAAGACTACTGGCTAGCTATTACCTTTGGACTTTTTTGATGTTTTCTCATGACTAGAGCCCTTCTCATCACCAGTATGTCAGCGAGTACATGATAGCAGCATCATTCATCACTGGTGAAGTTAATCTTGATCACCTGGTCAAGGTGGTGTGTGTCAGTTTCCAATCTTCCTTTGTCATCCTTTGTTATTTGTGAGTCATTACATCCAGTTCACCCTAAAGACATAGGTGAGCTTAACAAAGCTGCATATCCTAGAGGAGTAACTACACATATTATTTGAAATTCTTCTGTAATGATGATTTACCTTTTGCATCTTGTCTCCCATTCATTTATTTTTTCTATTATTTACTAACACCATATGGACACCTAACAGTTTAGTTTATACTTTGGGTTATATTGTGTTATTTTGTTGCTCAAAATGATCCCAATTTGACCACTGAGAGCTCTTTCATGTGGCTCTTGTGTCTTTTTGAAATGTCCCATTTCCCCCGCTTTTTAAAAAATTTTTTTGTTTGTTTGTGATTATTTCTTTACTTTCTGGCACTACAAGATGCTTCATGCTTGTCACCCCAGCCCTCAAATTAGCCATTTCTCCAGGGAGCACCATAAATTAGGCTCATTCCATTTCTTTATCAAAGAATGGTATTAGACATTTAAGATCTGAGTTCTGGGTTTATATTATCCTTTAAGTAGAAACAATATCCAATAACCCAATAAATTATTCACCATTTATTTTAGTATAAGCAAGCATGAAATTGAACAACCTATTGCTTGATTTGAACTACAATTTGTGTTTCTCTAATTTTTCTTCACCGAAAGTATAATATGCATACCATAGTGAATTGTTTAAGAGCCTGGACTCTGAAACCAGAGTCTGGGTTCACCCACTTGACGTGTGACATTGGGCAGGTTTCTTTATCTTCTTGTACCTCAGTTCTATCATCTAGAGAACAGAATAAGTAATAAAGTATGCACCTCATCCAGAAATTGTGAGAGTTTAAATAAGTTATTATTTGCAACGTACTTAGAATGGTGCCTGGCACTCAATAATTACTATATAAATACTAGTTGTTATGATTGCTATTCTGACAACTTTAACCAGAAATCTGATACTGAAAAGGCAACATCCAATAATAGCCAACACTTACTGAGCCTAACTTATGAGAAAGACACTCATTAATTCTATTTATAAGGTATATCTTTTTTTAAAAATGTATATTATTAATTTTGATCTTAATTTTTTTAGTATGCACATATTAAATTATATTTTATCTCATGTTTATATTCAATTTCTCATAAAATCTTTATGAGTAGGTAGAGTACACAAGATTTTTAGAGCAGTAAAACTACTGTGAATGATACTATAATGGTGGGTACATGTTTTATTACACATTCATTCAAACCTATAGAAGGTACAATAACAAGAATGAACTCTGATATAAACTAGGGACTCTGGGTGATACGGATGTGTCAATCTAAATTCACCAGTTGTAACAAATTACCACTCTGATGGGGAATATTAGCAATGGAGGAGAATATGCCTGTGTGGAAGCAGGGTTTTAGGAAAGCTCTGTGCCTTCTGCTCAATTTTGCAATAAACCTCAAACTGCTTCAAAGAAATACAGTAAACTTTAAAAAAAAAAATCAGTACGTGTTAGAGCATCTCCAAGATGGCCCCCATAAAGTCCTCCTCTAACTGTATATGTATGCTATTTCTCACTTTAAAAAGTAGAATCTAATTCCCCTTCCCCTGAATTTGGAACTTTGTTAGTGACTTATCTAACCAAAAGAATGTAACAGAGGTAACATTCTTAAACTTTCAAAACTAAGTTTTATACGAAGCTTTGGCATTTACACGTGGGTATCTAGAAACACTTATTTTGGAAATGACTCTTCTCAGAACTAAGCTGTCAGGCCCTAGAAGCCTAAGCTGCATGGAGAGACCAAAATGTAAGGCACACAAGTTGACAGCTCCAATTGAGTTATCAGCTGACAGCCAGCATCAACTTCCAGCCCTCCTGGATTCCCAGGCTAATCAAACCCCTAATGATTGTAGACCCAGTTGACATCTGATGCCGCCTCATGAGAGCTTCAAAGCAAAAACTGCACACTGCATCTGGTGAATCTACAGAATTATCAACAATACTATTAAATTATTGCTTTAAACCATAAAGTTTTTGAGTAGTTTGCTATGGAAAAATAAATGACCAGAATATGATGTCTTTTATTTTTTTATACTCAGTCATTGGTGAGAAACTTAGTTCACACAAGTAAAGGTAGCAAATATCGAAGATTATTAATAGCTTTTTGACTGATGGATAAAATTTTCGCCATTGCCAAAATTTAGGTCACTTACTTTCTTTAACTTATACATCACAAAATCTAACAGTTTTTTTTTTTTATTCATTGACTAATGTAATTCTAGAAAAATATTATGAAAATTTGATGGGATTTAAGACCAATACGGCTTCTTAAATCAAGTATTTCTTTTAACTTTTAAGTTTTGGGGTACATGTGAAGGTTTGTCACATAGGTAAACAAGTGTCATGGGGGGTTGTTGTGCAGATTATTTAATATCCAGGTATTGAGCCTAGTACTTATTAGTTATTTTTTCTGATCCTCTCCCTCCTCCCACTCTTCACCCTCCAATAGGCCCTACTGTGTGTTGTTTCCCTCTACGTGTCAAAGTGTTCTCATTATTTTGCTCCCACTTGTGAGAACATGCAGTATTTGTTTTTCTGTCCCTGTGGTAGTTTGCTAAGGATAATGGCCTCTACCTCCATCCATGTCCTTTCAAAGGATATGATCTCATTCTTTTTTATTGTTGCATAGTATTCCATGGTGTATATGTACCACTGTTTGGTGTTTTTTTTTTGTTTGTTTGTTTGTTTTTTTTATCTAGTCTATCATTGATAGGCATTTAGGTTGATTCCCTGACTTTGCTACAATAAGTAGCACTACAATAAACATGCCTGTGTCTTTATAATAAAATTCTTTATATTCCTTTGGGTATATATCTTGTAATGGGATTGCTGGTTAAATGGTATTTATGTCTTTAGGTTTTTGAGGAATTACTACACTGTCTTCCACAGTGGTTGAACTAATTTACACTTCCACCAACAGTGTATAAGCATCCCTTTTTTCTCCACAAATGGAACAGCATCTGTTATTTTTGACTTTTTAATAATAGCCATTCTGACTGGTGTGAGATGGTACCTCATTGTGGTTTTAATCTGCATTTCTCTAATGATCAGTGATGTTGAGCTTTTTTTCATATTATTGTTGGCCACTTGTATGTCTTCTTTTGAGAAGTGTCTGTTCATGTCCATTGCCCACTTTTTAATGGGGTTGTTTTTTCTTGTAAATTTGTTTAAGTTCCTTGTAGATGCTGGATATTAGACCTTTGTCAAATGGATAGATTGCAAAAATGTTCTCTCATACTGTAGGCTGTCTGTTTACTCTGTTGATTTTTTTTTTCTGTGCAGGAGGTCTTTAGTTTCATTAGATCTCATTTGTCAATTTTGGGGTTTTTTGAAAATTGCTTTAAGCATCTTCTTCATGAAATCTTTGCTCATACCCATGTCCTGAATGACATTGCCTAGGTTGTCTTCCAAGATTTTTTATAGTTTTGGGTTTTACATTTAAGTCTTTAATTCACTTTGAGTTAATTTTTGTATATGGTGTACAGAGGGGTCTAGTTTTGATCTTCTGCATATGGCTAGACAGTTATCCCAGCACCATTTATCGAATAGAGAATACTTTCCACATTGCTTGTTTTGGCCAAGTTTGTCAAAGATCAGATAGTTTTAGGTGTTTGTTCTTATTTATGGGCTGTCTATTGTTCCATTGGTCTATGTGTCTGTTCTTGTACCAGTACCATACTGTTTTGGTTACTGTAATCCTTTAGTATAGTTTGAAGTTGGGTAGCATGACGCCTCTAGCTTTGTCCTGTTTTCTTAGGATTGCCTTGGATATTTGGGCTCATTTTCTGTTCCAGGTGAATTTTAAAATATTTTTTTTTTTCTAATTCTTTGAAGAATGTCTATGATAGTTAATGAGAATAGTACTAAATCTATGAGTTACTTTGCGCAGTGTGGCAATTTTAATGATATTGATTCTTCTTATCCATGAGCATGAAATGTTATTCCAACTGTTTGTGTCATATCTAATTTCTTTGAGCAGTGGCTTGTAGTTCTCCTTGTAGAGAATATTGATATTCATCTTTCACCACCCTAGTTAGCTGGATTCCTAGGCATTTTATTCTTTTTGTGGCAATTGTAAATGGGAGTTTGTTCATGATTTGGCTCTTGGCTTGACTGTTGTTGGTATATAAGAATGGTAGCAATTTTTGCACATTAATTTTGTATCCTGAGACTGCAGAAGTTGCTTATCAGCTTCAGAAGCTTTCGGGCAGAGACAGTGGGGTTTTCTAGATATAGGATCATGTCATCTACAAACAGGGATAATTTGGCTTCTTCTCTTCCTATTCGAATGGACTTATTTTTCTCTCTTGCCTGATTTCCCTGACCATAGGTTCCAATACTATGTTGACTAGAAGTGGTGACAGAGACTATCCTTGTCTTGTGCTGTTTTTTTTTTTAGGGTAATGCTTCCAGTTTGTGCCCATTCAGTGTGATGTTGTCTGTGGTTTGTTATACATGGCTCTTATTATTTTGAGATATGGTCCTTCAGTACCTAGTTTATTGAAAGTTTTTACCATGAAGTGATGTTGAATTTTATCAAAAGTTTTTCTACATCTATTGAGATAATTATGTGGTTTTTTGTCTTTAGTTCTGTTTATGTGATGAATTACATTTATTGACTGGTATATGTTGAACCAACCTTGCGTCCCAGGGATGAAGCCTACTTTATCATGGTGAATAAGCTTTTTGATATACTGCTGCATTTGGTTTTTCAGTATTTTATTGAGAATTTTTGCACCAATGTTCATCAAGGATATTGGCCTGAAGTTTTCTTTTTTGGTAGCAGGCTGAATTAAGAACCAAGACCTATTCGTATGCTGTCTTCAAGAGACCTATCTCACATGCAATTACACATATAGGCTCAACATAAAGGGATGGAAGAAAATGTACCCAGCAAATGGAAAACAGAAAAAAGCAGGGGTTGCAATCCTAGTTTTGGACAAAAAAGACTCTAAATCAACAAAGATCAATGAACAAAGACAAAGAACATTGCATAGTGGTAAAGGGTTTAATTCAACACGAAGAGTTAACTATCCTAAATATATATGGACCCAACACAGAAACACCTAGATTCATAATGCAAGTTCTTAGAGACTTTCAAAATTTTAACTCCCACATAATAACAATGGGAGACTTTAACCCCCCACTGACAATACTAGACATATCATCAAGGCAGAAAATTAAGATATTTAGGACATGAACTTAGCCCTAGGTCAAATGAACTTGATATACATCTACAGATCTCTTTACCCCAAAACCCCAAAACAAAAGTATACATGTTCTTCTCATCACCACATAGCACTTACTCAAAAATCAATCACATAATCAGAGGTAAAACACTCCTCAACAAATGCAAAAGAAATAAAATCATGACAAACAGTCTCTCAGACCACACTGCAATCAAATTAGAACTCAAGACTAAGGAACTCACTCAGAAAACTGGACACAGTGGCTCACACCTGCAATCCCAGCACTTTGGGAGGCCAAGGTGGGTGGATCACTTGAAGTCAGGAGTTCAAGACCAGCCTGGCAAACATGGCAAAACCCCACCTCTACTAAAAATACAAAAATTAGCCTGGCATGGTGGCAGGCACCTGTAATCCCAGCTACTCAGGATGCTGAGGTAGGAGACTTGCCTGAACCCAGGAGGCAGAGGTTGTAGTGAGTCGAGATCATGCCACTGCAATCCAGCCTGGGTGACAGAGTGAGACTCTATCTGAAGAAGTAAAAATAAAAAGAAACTCACTCAAAACCATACAATTACATGAAGATTGAATAACCTGCTTCTGAATGACTTTGAGGTAAATAATAAAACCAAGGCAGAAATCAAGAAGTTATTTGAAACTAATGAGAACAAAGATACATTCTATCAGAATCTCTGGGACACAGCTAAGACAGTATTAAGAGGAAAATTTATAGTACTAAATGCCTCCATCAAAAAATTAGAAAGATCATAAGTTAACAACTAACATCATAACTAAAAGAACTAGAGAACCAAGAGCAAATAAATCCCCAAACCAGCAGAAGACAAGAAATAGCCCAAATCAGAGCTGAACTGAAAGAGACAGAAAAAAATTCTAAAAAATCAACAAATCCTGGAGCTTGTTTTTTTGAAAAAATTAATAAAATAGACTGCTATCTAAACTAATAAAGGAGAAATTGTATTCAAATAAACACAATCAGAAATGATAAAGAGGATATTACCACTGACCCCACAGAAATGCAAACAACTATCAGAGAACATTATTAACATCTCTATGCATATAAACTAGAAAATCTAGAAGAAATAAATAAATTTCTGGGCACATACACCCTCCCAAGACTCAACCAGAAAGAAATTGAATCCCTGAACAGACCAATAACAAGTTCTGAAATTGAAACAGTAATAAATAGCTATCTACAGAAAAAAGCCCAGGACCAGATGAATTCACAGCTGAATTCTACCAGATGTACAAAGAAGAGTTGTTACCATTCCTACTGAAGCCATTCCAAGTAATTGAAAAAGAGAGGCTCCTCCCTTAATCATTCTATTAGACCAACATCATCCTAATATCATATTAAGTACTTCAAAATAATGATAAAGTTATTGCTATGCACAGCCAAAGGTTGCCCTACCAGACTTTATTAAGACTCAAATTGTAGTATGAAATAAATATCATCAGTACATTATTTTTCACTCCATGTTTTCCATATTTAATTTTCATTTTGAATCCATAAACTCAATATATGTTAATACCTCCATGGGATTCTTGCCATTTTTGAATAAGTTCCTTTAAGAGCTCAATAATGTAAAGTTTAGCAAGCCAGTAACTATGCTTCAAAAATATCCAAGGTGAGAATCATTAAAGAAAAGTGTTTTTGATTCTTCAAACTTACAAGTTCTTGACAAAAGTGTTTCTTTGGATGAGCAAAACAATTCAGTATGAAACAGCAGAGAATGGTGTCTGATCTCATTTCTTCATATAAAGCTAAAAACAGATAAGATGGGATAGCTTGTATTTTATTAGATTTATTATTTTGATAATGTCGTTTAATATGGAAATCTGATCTACAGCAAATGTTTCCATGTCTCTGTAAGAAAATAATGTATTTCTTGAATCTTAAGGTTTATAATATGAACTATATCCAAAAGCCTTTACAACTTGCTATCACTGTTTCTTCACTATCAGCACACACAGATTTATGTAGAGTTTCTGTAATATCTGGTTTATATAAAATGATTAAATATCAATTTAAATATTTCATCCCTAGTGGGTTTTTTTTTTTTTTTTCTGTATTTATGGAACAAATACAGTTCTTCAAAGAGTTTCTCTTGAGGGACCTTCAGTACTGACATTACTTAAGTACTATTCAATCTTCAATTAAACTTTTTAACCTAAAAAATTCTGAATAAAAGTTATTTCCCTGTCATCAAACATGTCATCAAAGTGTCTATTAATTGTATTAATCAAAACATTGCACATTTTCTTTTTCCTTTGCATATTGATCCCGCATATTGCATTAGCAATTTAGAGACAGGCTGTTAAAACAAAAAGTCTGCAATTGTGTGAGGAATTCTATATTAGGACATTACAGATCTTTGTAATTAGTTCTTTGGACATAATCATATACTGTATAAGTGATTTTATATAACAAATTTGATTTTTGATCATTTATTCAATACAGATTTGTAGAGAAACTAGTATGTGTCAGGCACAGTTCTTTCTCAATAACACAAACATAAAAAGATTCCCTGTTTTGGATAGGATTACATTCCAACAGGGCATGGTAGACAATAAATTAAATAAATAATGGAAATTAAATTACCTTATACACTTAAACATTATACATTAGTTTGCTAGGGCTGTCTTAACAAAGTACCACAAAACTGGGTGTCTTAAACAATAGGAACGTATTTTCTAACAGCTCTAGAAATTCGAGATCAAGGTGTTAGTAGGGTTGGTTCCTTCTAAGGGCTATGAGGAAGAATCTGTTCCTTGCCTCTTCCCTAGTTTCTGATGGTTTGTTGGCAATCTTTGTCATTCCTTGGTCTGAGGATGCATCACCTTAATCACTGCCTTCATCTTTGCATGGTGCTCTTTTCTTTGTGTATGTGTCTGAATTTTCTTTCCACAATGATACCAGCCACATTGGATTAGAAGCCCACCTTACTGCACTATGACCTCATCTTAACTAATTACATCTGTAATTAACTTGTTTCCAAATAATATCACATTCTAAAGTAATGGAGGTTAGAAATTCAACTTTTAAATTTTTGGAGGGGCACAACTCAACGGTTAACAGATGATATGTGCTATGGAAAAAAAGAAAAAAGTAGATCAGAATGAAGGGATGAGGTGAGAGAGACAGTTCGCAATGTCAAGTAGAATGACTTGATTGGGCCTTACAAGGAGAATTTAAGAAAGAATTGAAGTATGTAGTAGAGAAAGTTTGCCAAGCAGGTATCTGGGGAAAGAGCCTTTCAGGCACATGAAAAAGCAATGGAAAAGTACCTTGGACCAAGGCTTGCCCCTAAGTTTGAAAAATAGCAGGGAAGCCAGTGTGGTTGTAGTGGAGCATGTGACAGATGAGAGAAGCAGAAGAAGAAGTCAGAAAGCGAATGAACAGCCAAGTCATGTAAAACTTGGCAGTCCCCTGTAAAATTTTACTCTTACTTTGAGTAATAGAGAGTCAAGGTAGATTTTGAAGAGTGACATCAACTGGCCTCATTTTACAAGGGTCACTCTGACTGCTGTGGAGAGAATAAACTCTTGGTAGGTAAGGACAGCAATAGAAACAACTATTAGGAGCCACTTAAATAATCCAGACACAAGATGGTGGACTCTAGGACCACGAAAGCATGAAAAGTCATAGAAGCCTATGTTTATTTCTGAAGTGGAGCTTATAAGCTTTCCTAAAAGATTGTAATTGCATGTGAATAAAAAAGAAAATTCAAGGATAACCCTGTGGTTGTTGAGTGTGCAAATGGAAAGAAGGGGTTGCTATAATCTCAGCCAGGGAAGGCTGTTGGTGACACAGGTATGCAGCATTTTCTGTTTAGCGAGCCTCTGAAAAAACTCTGAATGACTGCACCTCATGGTAACCATGTTATTTTGTAATATCCTCCCCTTCAGTGTGGCTTGCATCTAGTGACTTGTGTTGATAAATACATTACAGCAAAGTAATAGGATGTCAATTCCAATATTAAGTTAGAAAAATACTGTGGGTTTGGTCTTGGATTCTCTCTCCCTTGTTTTCTAACTCTTTCATCCTCTTAGGGAAGCCAGCTGTCATGATGTGAGCTTTGCTATCAAGAGGTTCAAGTGGTAGGGAACTAAGTGAGGCCTCTGGCCAAGGGTCAGTGAGGAACGGAGGCTTTAGACTAATAGACCACAAGGAAGTGAATCCTGCCAACAACCACAGGAGTAGATCTAGAAGTGAATCTTCCTTCATCAAGCTTTCAGAAAAGACCACAGCCCTGATCCAAAGTTTGGTTTCAGTCAAGCTCATGAGTGACCTTGAGCCAGAGAACTCAGTTAAGCCATACCTGAATTCCCAAACCACAGAAATTGTGAGAACATAAATGTTTGTTGTTTTAAGTCACTGAATTTTGGCATAATTTGTCTGCAACAATAAATAAGTGAAATACTATTTCTTTAAAGTAACAAATACTTATGGAGAAAAGTAAAGGTCTTAAGGTAAGATGCCAAAAAATGTTGCTTATAATATTGATTTATTTTTCAGTATTTCATGCAAAAATATTTCAGGTGAGGAAGGAAAGAAATATAGAACCTCTCTAATGCATTTTTTAGAAAATTATCATTATATTGCTTATTAAGAACCTACTCTTGTACTATTGTGTTTATTTTGGGAGTATGATTGCTTTCCACTTTTAATCAAAACGTTGTCTATTAAGATGCAAAAATATATGTCTATAAAAATCAACTTAAGAGAAAATATTTAGAGGGAATATGGGCTATAAAAACTCCAAATAATTTACATTAAAATTAAAATATTACATTGTATCATCTGTATTTTTAAGAAAATTTAAAATATGAGGACTTAAACAAACACTAAGCAAAATAGGAAGTAATAATTATTAATTTTACTTACTTAAACAATTACAATTCTGTAAATATTACATTATGGAAATATTCTTGTTAGTCATGTATAATCACACATATTAGCTTCCGTACATGTAGCAGCTTATAGTCCCTTTTAAAAAAATTAGTTGAATTTTGTTTAGTTACTATTAGGTGAGTGCAAATGTAGTTGTGATTTTTGCATTGTTGGGATTTGCCATTTGATATTAGAATACATTCTTAAATAAATGTAGCTTTGTTTTACATTATTATAATGGGCATTTCTCGCTTTATTTTATTTTTTAGCTAATGCCTTATTACTTGCTGTTTATTTTATGCTTGTTTCAGACAATGGAAATGATGTTAGACAAAAAGTGAATTCAGCAGTTTTCTTATTTGAGTTCAAAATGGGTCATAAAGCAGTGGAGACAACTTGCAACATCAACAATACATTTGGTCCAAGAACTGCTAATGAACCTACAGTGTAGTGGTGGTTCAAGAAGTTTCATAAAGGAGACAGTCTTGAAAATGAGGAGCAAAGTGGTCGGCCATTGAAGTTGACAACAACCAGCTGAGAGCAATCATCGAAGTAGATCCTCTAACAATGACACGAGAAGTTGCCGAAGAACTCATTGTCAACCATTTTATGATTGTTCGGCATTTTAAGCAAATTGGAAAGGTGAAAAAGCTTAATAAGTGGGTGTTAGGGTCACCCCAACCAGACCATTCCCATCCCCTCCCACAAGCCTTACAATACAGTCTCTTGTGCTCTCCCCACAGCCATCCCAGGGCAAAAGACAAACCCCCCACTTCACTGACCCCTCCACTGTTTGTTCAGGCAGTTACAGGATGTAGTTAACATGTCTGTTCACCTCACATAACAAAGCTGGCAAAAAACATTTCCAGGATGTGGTCAAGATACCTGCACCCCGAATCAGCTCACCAACCCTGACCCAGTTCCTCGCCCTATAAAGCCCTGCTGTAGTCTGTAGGCGGGGCTGCCTCCTCTGCTTTTGTTAGGAGGTAGCCCAGCAGGACTGACAATAAATTAGCTTGCCTGAATTTGGGTCTATTGCCTCATTCCTTTCTCAACTGTCCTTCCAATTATCCCTTACAGTGGGTTCCTCATGAGCTGAGTGAAAATTTTAAGAAAAAGACACATCATTTTGAAGTGTCGTCTTCTCTTATCCTATGCAAAAACGATGAACCATTTCTCTATCAAATTGTGACACGCAACAAAAAATGGATTTTATATAACAACCAGCGATGGCCAGCTTAGTGGTTAGACTGAGAAGAAGCTCCAAAGCACTCAAAGGCTGAACAAATTGGGCTATGAAGTTTTGCCTCATCCACCATATTCATCTGACCTGCCAATGAACTACCACTTCTTCAAGCATCTCCACAACTTTTTGCAGGTAAAACACTTCCACAAACAGCAGGATGCAGAAAATGCTTTCCAAGTGTTCATTGAATCCCGAAGCATGGATTTTTATGCTACAGGAATAAATAAACTTATTTCTTGTTAGCAAAATGTGTTGATTGTAATGTTTCCTATTTGGATTAATAAAGATGTGTTTGAGTCTAGTTATAATGATTTAAAATTCACTGTCTGAAACCACAATTGCTTTTGTACCAATCTAATATTTGTTACGAATAATCAAAATTTTAGCTCTGAGAAACAAATATAATTTATTATAAAATTTAACCAAGGAGAAGACTTTGTTTCATGGTTAACACAAAAATATATTTATTATATAAAGAAGACAAAATATACTCAAAAAATTGGGGTCCATTAAGTTTTATTTATGTATACTTGATAATAATTAGAATTATAATCATAATCACTAACATTTACTGAGCATGACTATGTGCCAGACATTGCTCTAACTGCTTTATGAGGTTTATTTAATCTTCATGATAGAAAGTGGAACAAGGTGGCAGAATGGGAGCCTACATCATTCATCCCTGCTTCAGGTAGAGGAAATTTTAACAACTATCTACACACAGGAAAGTACTTTCGAAAGAACCAAAAATTAAGTAAGCAATCACAGTGTTAGTTTTAAATTCATATCACTGAAAGAGGCATTGAAGAGTGTCAGAGAGACAGCTGGATTCCTTGACACAACCCCTCCTCCAGGAGAAGCCTTGAGGTACAGAGAGTCTGTGTACTTGAGGGAGGGAGAGTGCAGCAACTTGGGAAGTTTACATTGAACTCAGTGCTGCCCTGTGACAGTGGAGAGCAAAGCCACACTGGGCTCAGTCAGCACCCCTGGAGCATTTGGACCAGCCCTACCTAGAGAGGAATTGCCCATCAGTGGTGGGAACTTGAGTTTCTCAGCAAGCCTCACCACCGTTGGCCAAAGTGATCCTGGGTAAACTTGAAAGGCAGTCGAGGACACAAGGACTGCAATTCCTAGGCAACACCTAGTGCTGGGCTGGGCTGAGAGCCAGAGAACTAGGGTGGCATGTGACTTAGACACAAGCCAGGGCAGCTAAGGGAGTGCTTGCACTACCCCTGCCCCAACCCCAGGCAGTGCAGCTTACAGCAACAAAATTGACTCCTTCCTTCTGCTTAAGGAGAAGAGAGTGAAGAGTAAAGAGGACCTTGTCTTGCATCTTGAATATTAGCTCAGCCACAGTAGAATACAGCACCTAGCAGAGTCACAAGGCCCCCACCCCAGGTCACAGCTCACAGATGACATTTCTAGACACACTTTTGGCCAAAAGGGGACCCACTTCCTTGAAGGGAAGGACCCAATCCTGGCAGGATTCATCACTTGCTGACTAAAGTGCTCTTGGGCCCTGAATAACCAGCAGCAAACCCAGGTAGCATGCCATAGGCCTTGCGCCCGAGATGTGCTGACTTCAGGTATAACCCAGCACATTCCCAGCTGTGCTGGATACAGTGAAAGACTGTTTGAGAAATCAGAGGAAAGACAAAGGGGACTTTGTCTTACACCTTAGGGACCAGCTCAACCATAGGGAGGTAAAGTAATAAGTAGGCTCTTGCCGTCCCCAGGTCTAGGCCTAGGTTGTTGTACAGCACTTATGGACCTGGCCTGGGCCAGAGGGGAGCCCACTGCACTGAAGGGTGAGCCTCAGGCCTGGCAGCATTCACCACAAGATGATGGAAGAGCACACAGGCTTTAAGTGAACATCAGCAGTGGCCTGGCTGAACCCACCATGGGCGGCCGTGTTGGCCACTTGAAGAGGCTCCTCTGCCTGTGGAAAGAGGAGAGGGGAGTGGGTAGAACTTTACGTTTGGTTTGAGTGCTAGTTTAACCACAGTAGACTAGAACAGCAGACAAATTACTAAGGTTTTTGATTCCAATCCCTGGCTCCCAGACAGCATCTCTGGACCCTCCCAGGGTCTGGGAGAACTCATGGCCCTGAAGGGAGGGACACAAGCTTGGCTGGCTATACCATCTGTTGAATGTAGATCCCCAGGGTGTTGACTGAATATCAGTGGTAGCTAGGTAGTGGTTCCTGTTAGCCTTGGGCAAGACCCAGTGCTGTGCTGGCTTCAGGTATGACCCAGCACATTCCCAGCGTTGATGACTACAGGAGTGTTTGCATCATCACATCCGCAGTTCCAGGTGGCTCAGCACAGAAAGAGTCTCCATGAAAGTAAGGGAAAAGAATAAGAGTCTCCCAGGTAATCTAGAGAATTCTTCTGTATCTTACCCAAGGCCACAAAGGCAGTACCTCTATGAGTCTACATAAACCACAGCTTAGGGCCCAAGTCCCTTCAAATATCTGCAAAGCCTTCCCAAGAAAGACAGGCACAAACATGCCCGGACTGCGAAGTCTATAATACTTAACTCTTCAATGCCCAGACACCAGTGAACTTCTATAAGAACCAAGATCATCCAGGAAAACAGGACCTCACCAAATAAACAAGACACCAGGTACCAATCCTGGAAAAATGAAGAAGTATGACCTTTCAGACAGAGAATTCAAAATAGGGATTTTGAGGAAACTCAAAGAAATTCAAAGTGACACGGATAAGGAATTCCAAACTTTATCAGACAAATTCAACAAAGAAATTGAAATTATAAAATTTAATCAAGCAGAAATTCTGGCGTTGAAAACTACAATTGAAATACTGAAGAATGAGTTAAAGTCTCACACTAGCAGAATGGATCAAGCAGAAGATAGAATTGGTGAGGCTATTTGAAAATGCACAGAGGAAAGAAAAGAAAAAAAGAATAAAAGAGAATGAAGCATACCCACAAGAGCTAGAAAATGGCCTCAAAAGGGCAAATGAAAGAGTTACTGGGCTTAAAGATGAGGTAGAGAAAGAGATAGGTGTAGAAAGTTTATTCAAAGGGATCATAACAGAGAATTTTCCAAACCTAGAGAAAGACATCAATATCCATGTATAAGAAGGTTATAGAACACCAAGCAGACTTAGTCCAAAGAAGCCTACCTGAAGGCATTTAATAATCAGACTCCCAAACGTTAAGGATAAAGAAATGATCCTAAATGCAGCAAGAGAAAAGAAAAAAATAATCTTCACAATAATCCTGTGAGGTAAATACTATTATCTTCATTTTTACAGAAAAGAAAAACATCAGTAAAAAGAAAATTTAATAATTTTGCCTAAGATCAAACAACTAGCAAGTGGTAAAGTGAAGATTTTAACCTAAGGGGTATAGTGTCAGCATAGACTCTGACAAGTATGTGCTCTTAAACAAACAAACAAACAAAACACCAACTAAAGAATTAACTGGACAAAATGGGAGTGATTCAATAGGAAGGTGAGAGGGAAGAGATGTGGTGCTATGGCTCCTAGATAGCAGTCTCTAGCTATTGGTGCCATATATAAAATCTTAAGAACCAAGCCACAATTACTCTATTCAGCAACCTAATCGAGTCAGAATTTGTATTAGTCCATTCTCACACTGCTATGAAGAGACATCCAAAACTAGATACTTTACAAAGGAAAGAAGTTTAATTGATTCACAGTTCTACATTGCTGAAGAGGTCTCAGGAAACTTACAATAATGGTGGAAGGCAAAGGAGAAGTAGGCACCTTCTTCACGGGGCAGCAGGACAGAGTGAGTGCAAGCAGGAGAAATGCCAGATGCTTATGAAACTATCTGATATCATGAGAACTCACTCACTTTCACAAAAACAGCATGGGGAAAACCACTCCCATGATTCAGTTACCTCCACCCAGTCCTGCCCTTGACACATGAGGATTATGTGGATTACAATTCAAGGTAAGATTTGGGCAGGGACACAGAGACAAACCATATCATTTTATGGCTGGCCCCCTCAAATCTCATGTACTCACATTTCACAACTCAAACATGCCCTTACAACAGTCCCCCAAATTCTTAACTCATTCCATCATTAATCCAAAAGTCCAAGTCCAAAGTCTTATCTGCTTATTGCTTATTCCCTAAGAATTTCTCCCCAGAAAATGGGTTTTCCTTTTCTATTGCATTATCACTCTTCAAATTTTCCAAACTTTTATACTCTCTTTCCTCTTGAATGATTTGCTACTTAGAAATTTCTTCTGCCAGATACCCTAAATCATGTCTCTCAAGTTCAAATTTCCACAGATCTCTAGGGCAGGGGCAAAATGTTCCCAGCCTTTTACCAAAAGATAGCAGAAGTCACCATTATTCCAGTTCCCCACAAGTTCCTCATCTCTATCTGACACCACCTCAGCTTGAGCTTCACTATCCATATTGCTATCAGCATTTTGTACAAAGCTATTCAGTAAGTCTCTAGGAAGTTCCAAACTTTCCCACATCTTTCTGTCTTCTTCTGCACCCTGCAAGCAGTTCCAGACTCTGACTGTTTCCCAGTTCCAAAGTTGCTTTCACATTTTTGGTTATCTTTATAGCAGCACCCTATTCCTGGTACCAATTTACTGTATTAGTTCATCTTGCACTGCTATGAAGAAATACCCGACTGGATAATTTATAAATGAAAGAAGTTTAATTGACTCACTGTTTCACATTGATCAGGAAGCCTCAGGAAACTTACAATCATAGCAGAAGGCAAAGAGAAAAAGGCAACTTCTTCATAGAGTGGCAGCATGAAATGAGTGCAAGCAGGAGAAATGCCAGACACTTATAAAACCATCAGATCTCATGAGACTCACTCATTATCCCAAGGAAAGCATGGGGGAACTGCCCTCGAGATTCAACTACCTGTACCTGGTCCCGCTCTTGACACATGGTGATTATGGTGATTACAATTCAAAGTGAGATTTGAGAGGAGACACAAAGCCAAACCATGTCAGCATTTGAATGCTATTCAGATATAATGCCAATCTTTGTAAATATACAATACTTTTAAATGGGTTATATTTCCTTCACTATACAAAAATTTACCACCACTGCTCATTTGTAGGATTCATGACATACCAATTGGGAAACCCAAGATAAGGCACTTTCCTTGCAGTGGTATTTCCATAGCAAGCACTATTATAAGCTTTTTTAAATTTTTTTTTCATTTTTGTTTACAATTCTGATGACAATTATGAGGCATTGGGGTTTAGCCCCTATTCCACAGCCACTATTACACATTTAAAGAAGTGTAAATGATTCAGAAAAAAAGGAAAATGTCTAAAAGTTCCATATTTTAGCTTGTTGGGTCATGTTGATTTCATTTTCTCCTAAATCCCTGTAGTGCTTATTTGAACACTTAATCATATATACTGGTATTAGACATTTAGTGGCCTCATGATTAATTCTATCTCACAAACCAGATTATAAAATCCTGAGAGAGCCCCTTACATTTCTCTCATACCCCACCATTTCTTTATCTAGTCTATTTCCACCACCTTGATACCATGACCTCCTCTTCTACTACTGGAGCTCCATGAATCCTTACACCTGCCACACCCATAATCCTTACACCTGCCACACCACCGTGCACTACCTCCAACTCTCCCCAAAATATGGGCCACTGCCTTAGAGAATCTTTCTGTGGTCCTAGAGTAATTAACACGGAAGAAGGAGGCAGGGATCATTTACCTTTGAGAGTTAGAGGAGATTGTCTTGATTACTTGGGGAATACGCAATGTCACTCTCTCAGTCTGCCTCAGAGAGAGAAAAGAACAAAAATATTTTAAAATATATTAAAACATAGTCAATCATTACCTATTACCCTCTGCTTCCATCAAAATGTACACACCGGAGTGGCTGGGTTTCTCTCAGAAGGTGGTCGGAAAGCTGAGATGATCAAAGTAGTTGCTGGAAATAAGAGGGAATGGAAAGTCAGGAAAAGAGGCAGATCTTTCTAGATTTGGGGAAAGAAGAGTGATTCTCAAGTAGAGCGAGCAGCCTGGAAGGTCCAAATATCTTTTATCTTTTTGGTCAGTTATTTTTTTTTACCCTAATTCTTAGCAAATATTAATTTTATGTGTTATGACTGTTAAATGTCCCCCCCCCCACCTTTTTAACATCCATCTTTAAGAGAAAGTTTTTGAAGAAATAGCTTTCAAACTAGGACTTGAAAGTAGAATATTATATAGACAGGAAAAAAAGATGAAGAAGGGCATTATGGCAAAGGTAAAAGGAAAAAAACAAAATAGAAGTAGAACATTTCAGACTGAAAGGGAAATGTACTTTTAAATGCCTAGAGGCAAGAGAGAGTTAGGCTTTAAAGAAAAGAAAGAATAGTACAAGGTAATGCTTTGCTAAGAGGTCATAGAGGATAAACCTGAGAATGGGTTATTAGGCTTGAGGTTGGAAGAAAATGGGCAAAGTTGTAGGATATTTAAGACTCATTATAAAAATAGAGGCCCAAATTCATCAACCTTTATAGTCAGCATATTAGATAGTTGACTTTGACCAGATTTTCCAAAAAATAAAAGTGAAACAAGAAATGTTTACATAATTAAGTAACCTTTGCTATGTATCACCTAGTTTACATTGTACTCGCACAATTCAAAAGCAAAATTAATAACATGGCTACTCAGTGTTATTTCCCAGCTTATAGAGACAGTTTGTGGTATTTAATTGTTGACTATGTTTTAATACTTAGCCAAAGGAAAAACCATAACCTATAAAGTATCTCTCAGAAGGCACATCACTTCAGGAGGGGTGTGTCCCTATCTGGCAGAAGGAAGATGAAAAGCATAGGAATGATTGAGAAGCATAATGTGGTGTTTAGGAAAAAAAGAATATAAGGAGATGCAGTTTCCAAACTATAAAGACACCCCTGGGGAATGAATCATTTAGCACAAATGATATGTCAATCATCTGGGTTTCCACAAACATCATTTGCATCCCCATTTTTAATTTATAATTTCTCTACTGATAGCTATAAGACCCTATCACATGATTTTTTGAGTATCAGCCAGTACAGGTGATACAAAAAAAGATAGCAATATGTAATCATCATCTGGGAGGTACTTTCAAAATATACCAGACAATAAGTTAAAAAATATAACAAGTGGATAGAAAGGTAGAAGGGGACTTCTTATTGTAATGTGAAAAAGACTTTTTATAAGAGACAGGAAATCTCCTAAATTGTTGAAGCTAAAAGCTGTTCACATTGTATTATTGAAGTAACAAATCATCCCAGTTTGGGAAGAGAAAAAAAAGCATATATTTTCCTACTGTCTTCCTCAATTCTAAACAACTTTGCCTAAAAAACAAATACTTCTTAAACTACATTTTGAGAGGGTAAACTTTTACCTTCCTCAATTTATAACTTTTAAAGTATTATTTTTATATTAGCAATTTTATCAAGTAAATCTGACTAGAATCTTAATTAGCAAAGGTGTGGATAGTGATGTGTAATGAAATAAACCACTTTTCAAATTTAAAATAACTCTTTAGCAAAAATGTTGTTTATATTGACAGTACCCATGGCTACGTAATAGTGTATTTTTGAGGGTATGGCCTTCCTTAAGGTCTACAGAGTAAAAAAGACAATTTACTTGTGCAATAGTTCTTCTCACCCTAAAGTGAAATTAATGAAGAGACATTGCATTAGATATTTCCTAGAATTCAGTTCAAAGAACTTTTACTGAGTGCTTGCAAGAAATGAACCTTTATGCAATATATAAGATAGTTCAAAGATTAGTACAATTTGATCTCTGCCCTGATATTTCACAAACCAGAAGGGGAGCTAAGAGACACCGACATAACAATAATATAAATAAAATGCAAGAATTGCTAAAAAATGTATAAAAAATTGTTAAGGGAATGTAGAGTGAATAGAGATTAACAACTGCTAACCCCAGAAGAAGTTGATATAAAGCCTAATTAAGAAAGAGGAGGGTTCAGTAAGGCTGTGTTAGAAACTATAGATTTAAATTGCTGGAATGCATTTTCCAAGTCATGCATCATTCTTTAAATATGGTTGCTTCGTGTCTGTACATAATATTTATCTTGCAGGCTGTGTTCAAGGACTTTTAGAAAAACCTAAATCATTACACAGTTCTAAAATAGTAAAATTATAATTACATCATTACTGCTGTCTCCCCAGCCCTATGGCAAACATTGTAAAGTTCGCAAAAGCACTGTGAATGCTGCCTTGAAGACCTTAGACACTGGGAAGGTGAAGACAAAATACTCCAGGATACACAAGGCAGACAATGCAAAGCAACAGAGAGTTAAATGTTACTGTTGGTTTTCTTTACTGTCCATTGATCCAGGCTAAAAGTGATTTCCCTTCTACAGACTTCTGCATCAGAGGGCCTCGGATGCTGTCCACGGTCCTCTGTCATCTGGTCCTAGGTAGAAACCACAAATATTAGGGGTGGGCCTGTTATTGGCCTGAGACTCAACACAGTTGCCCAAGGATGTCTTGTGACCCATCTTAAGAAGCAGGAGCCCCAATTGTTCTACTGTATAGAATGCTTTGAAGGAGGCTATAAAAACAAAGATGAAAGAAAAGATTGACTCTTCAGTTCATCTGATGTCCCCTAGTAACATCACAGGTACTGCTTAGCTAACAATTACTAAAGAATGTATTTTTTCTTACATAAAAAATATTTTAGAGTAAAGGGGTAAGATACTTCATCTTCCATAAGAATTTGGAATACTTTAAAATACTGTAAGTATTTGAAAACTCATGAGCCTGTGTTGGACACGTATCATGTGTCAGTTTATTTAATATTTGTAGGCCGAAAGGGCAATTAAGCCCCTCGATCACTTTAAAATATATATAAAAACAGACACAGAAAAGTTAAGAATCTACTCCCAAAAGCTACCTGTGCTGCAGCAAGACTGGAGGAGCATGGATCTTGGGCTTGGGGCACGTAGGGGATGGAAGTGGAGGGGTGACTAGTGCCAACATACCCAAATATAAGCCCTAGGAGTGTCCGGTCACTTTTCCCCTTCAGGTGATGAGATGACTCATAGCAAGTACTCCAAAAGAAAAGTGCCTCCATCCAAATCTTCTCTAAGTGTTGCAGATACTTGCTTTAAAAAAAAAAAAAACTTGTCTCCCAGAGCCTAACAGATTTTGGCAAGAAAGTTTAATGCTCAGGGGAGCTGCATCAACTCTCTGGTGGCTGAGGTCTTGTTCAGGGTATCGAAATAAGTAATTGTGAAGTGGTAGCCAAAGGGCCAAGAGCTCATGTTACTTCCCCAAATGCCAAACTCATCCCAGAAAATACCTTAGGTGTTCAGAATATTGACCCCAATGCAGAAATACATTTATAAAGCAAACTGAAAAAAGAAATAATTTTTTTAAAAGAAAGAAAAGGAAAATACCAAAAAGTACACTCGAGTAGAATAATTTTTAACATAATAAATAATGCACATCATAAAATATGTATTTATTTAGTAAACACCCAGTATACCACAACATCAGTTACAAAAATCACCACCCTCGTCTTGCAAGTGAATAATAAATACAGTGCCTTAAAATATTTGGCTGCCAAGATAGATAAAAGAGCAAAGAAGCCAGCACATACTGACCTCAAACTCTGCAGCCTTCCCCTGCCTCTGGAGGAGAGGGCACAGTGGATGCTGAGTGATTAGGCCTTGGAGATAGCCGCAGCACTCCAAGGCACTGAATAATGGATAGCCTGAGAAGCCCTTGGTGGAGGTTGCAAAACTGCCATAGGGGGAGGGGAGGAGCCGAAGAACCTTAAAGGTCTTACAGTGACCAGGGGGAAAACCAGAGAAGAGATTGGCAATAAATCTTTCAATGCCTAAGAAAACAGGCTACCAGATTTAAAAAAAAAAAAAAAAAAAAAAACCCATTTTAGCCAGAAGAGCATTTGTTCTCTTGCTATCATAGTCACTCATTTGAAATAAATGTATGAATGTTATATTAGATCCAGTCTGAGAAAGACAGGCCAATATTATCTATTCAAAACCATTAGTTGTTTAACCCTGGCTTGCAGATTAGCACAAATTAATTGACAGAACACATTTTGCCGGGAATTTTCAGAATGCTTTCCAAATGGTTAAACTGAGACACATTATTGATCATAAAGAGTTCCTAATGCTAAGGAAGGAATGCTGAGGTGGCACTACTGTCTACAATAGGTTGTAGTTTAGAGCGATCAGCTTCCCTTCTGCTATCAAGCCTTCAGCATGCAGTTCACTGTGCAGCCGTTATCTTCCCATGCTGACACATGTAATCTAACATTCTCACTTTGCCACAGTCAGAGCAATTGCTTGACAATTTGATTACAGTTTCCTGTCAGCTCGTGCACGGAATATTTCTGAGAGCTTTCAGCAATGGCTAAATATTTTGATTTTGAAATGATAGTAATCCATGAAGAAAAAGTCTTCAAAATATTGATTTCTGATAACAAATCAAGATCTGCATAAAGGAAATTACTTTAAATGTCTATGAATAAGTAGGTGTCAGAGCACAGAAGTGTGGAGGTTCAGTAATTGTGGAAATTACTGAAAGATGCAGCGCTTGTGACAAAAGAGCCACCATCGATGTCCAATGGTCTGGTGGAGATAACTGAATTACTACTTTAGTAGTTCAGTATGTAACAGGTTTGTCAATGTAGTTTCAAAAACACTTGTCCTCTTTCAAATAACCAAATGTTATTGTGCACATACATCAGTAGAAATTTTGTAGGGAAGGAAAATGAAGACTGAAACTTTGTCATGTAGAAAGCAAATTATCTCTGTTTTATAAATAGTAGTGGGTGTGTAATTATGTAATTAAATGATCTAACCTCAAATGTTAAAGGTCATATCTATATGTGAGCATTTCTCTTCCTAAATATAGCACGGAGTGAGACTTTTTCACTATATAAGTTAGATGTCCCTCTGTGACCCCCTCAATAGAGATGTGAAATAGGATTTGTCTGTAATTACTGACCTTTTCTCTTGAAATAAGAATGTGCCAAGAAAGACTTGCACATTCTTTACTATTTCCTCAGAAATCAGTCATTCAAAATAGTTACTACCAGCTTTTAGGAACTTCTACAGGACGGTAGTTTTTCACAGAATAAGAGGAAACTAAAATTATTTTCACAAATGAGTAAGATAAAAAGAAGTAGAGAATCACACCAAAAAAATTATGGAATTTTAAATGGAAAAACTATTCTAAAATGAGAACCTATTACTATAGCCCTGGAGCTAAAGGTAATTTATGGTAGACCAGTAAAACATGTGTACCTCAATAATGCAATCAATCATTTTATCTGAAATCTAATCATTCAGCAATATAATACTCTAGCATGAATTTAGATTTTTTAAGCTGCTATTAGTCAAATAGCTTTTAGTGACTTCTACTTTTAGACAACAGTTGGGGTTATTAAATCTATAATTTGTCCTATATTTCTTCTTAAACAGACATGAGACTATACATGCTGGCATTGCTTACATTCAGAACAAGGAAGATAAGTGGTTATAGCACCTGGGCTTCGAACACATGAATTATTCAGGAAAAAGGTTCTGCTGCTGACATTTCTTTTCATTTTTGTAAGGTATAATTTACATACAGTAAAATTCACTCTTTTTAGTGTACTCCTCTCTGAGTTTTGACAAACACATTACAGCCACATAACCATAGTCAAAATACAGAACAGTTCAATAATCCACACAAATCTCCTTCCCCTCTTGTAAGAAACATTTCCCACAGCCTCAGCCCCTAGCAACCACTGATCTGTTTTCCATCCCAGTAGTTGTGTCTTTTTCAGAATGTCTTATAATTGGAATTGTTCAGTATCTAGCATTTTAGTCTTGTTTCTTTCACACAGAAAAACGTGACTGAGATTAATCTACATTGCTGTATATATCAGCTGTACATTCTCTTTACTGCTGAGTAGAATTTAATCATATGGATATATCTCAGTTTGTATTAATTACTAATCCAGTGATGACTGACGGCTACTAATAAAGCAAATATAAACATTCACATACAAGTTTTTGTGTGAACATAGGTTTCATTCAGTCAGAATGGCTATTATTAAAAAGTCAAGAAACAATAGATGCCAGCAAAGTTGCAGAGAAAAAGGAACACTTTTACACTGTTGGTGAAAGTGTAAATTAGTTCAATCACAGTGCGGTGATTTCTTAAAGACTTAGAGGCAAAAATTTGATTTGACCCAGCAATCCCATTACTGGCTATATACCCAACAGTCACAATAGCAAATACATGGAATCAACCTAAATGTCCACCAATGTTAGGCTAGATAAAGAAAATGTGGTACATATATACCATAGAATACTACACAGCCGTAAAAAGGAATGAGATCAGTGGTATCACTGAGTTGTATGGTAAATACATGTTTAACTATACCAAAAATTACCAAAGTATTTTGAAATGTTGCTGTACCATTTTGCAGTCCTGCAAGCAATGCATAGAAGTTTTAGTTTCTCTGCATATTTTCCAGGATGTGGTATTATCAGGTATTTTGCGTGTTTGTTTGATTTAGCTGTTCTAATTGATGCGTTGTGTTATCACATAGAAGTAAAAATTTGAATTTTTCTCATAACTAACAATGTTAAGTGTGTTTTCTTTTACTTATTATTATACTTTAAGTTCTAGGGTACATGTGCACAATGTGCAGGTTTGTTACATATGTATACCTGTGCCATGTTGGTGTGCTGCACCTGTCTCTTATACACATCTAGATGTGTATAAGAGACAGGTCATAAATAGCTCTTATTATTTTGAGATATGTTCCATAAATACCAAATTTATTGAGCGTTTTTAGCATGAAGGGCTGTTGAATTTTGTCAAAGGCCTTTTCTGCATCTATTGAGATAATCATGTGGTTTTTGTCTTTGGTTCTGTTTATATGCTGGATTATGTTTATTGATTTGCGTATGTTGAACCAGCCTTGCATCCCAGGGATGAAGCCCACTTGATCATGGTGGATAAAATTTTTGATGTGCTGCTGGATTTGGTTTGCCAGTATTTTACTGAGGATTTTTGCATCAATGTTCATCAGGGATATTGGTCTAAAATTCTCTCTTTTGTTGTTGTGTCTCTGCCAGACTTTGGTATCAGGATGATGTTGGCCTCATAAAATGAGTTAGGGAGGATTCCCTTTTTTTCTATTGATTGGAATAGTTTCAGAAAGAATGGCTGTGCTAGCAATGAGGGAGGCTCCGTGGGCATGGGACCCTCCCCGCCAGATGTGGGATATAATCTCCTAGTGTGCCATTTGCTAAGACCTTTGGTAAAGTGCAGTATTAGGGTGAGAGTTACCCTATTTTCCAGGTGCTGTGTGTCTCAGTTCCCCTGGGTAGGAAAAGGGATTCCCTCCCCCCTTGTGCTTCCCAGGTGAGGCGATGCCTTGCCCTGCTTCAGCTCTCCCTGGTCGGGCTGCACCAGCTGACCAGCACTGATTGTCTTGCACTCCCCAGTGAGATGAACCCGGTACCTCAGTTGAAAATGCAGAAATCACCCATCTTCTGTGTCACTTGCACTGGGAGCTAGAGACTGGAGCTGTTCCTATTCGGCCATCTTGCTCTGGGTCCCCAAGTGTGTTTTTATGTGCTTAACTTGCCACTCTTATATTCTCTTTGGTGAAGTCTGTGCAAATATTTTGCCATTAAAAAAATTCAACTAATAGTTTTCTGATAACTGCCTTTTGAAGTTCTTATGTTAACAGGATATAAATTCTCTATCATGTATGAGATTTCAAATTTTTTTCCAGTCTGTGTCTTTTCATTCTCTTAATAGTGTCATACATAGAGTAACAGTCTTCATTTCAATGAAGGAATGCTTCACTTCAAAAAGGAACATTTCACACCCCTGGTGGGAGTGTAAATTAGTTCAACCATTGTGGAAGACATTGTGCCTCAAAGACCTAGAGGAAGAAATACGATTTGCCCCACAATCTCAAATTACGGGGTATATATTCAACAGAAAATAAATCATTTTATTATAACTTGTATATCATTTTTTAATAGATTGTGATTTTGGTTTTGTATCTAAGAAATCTCCACCTAATCTAAGGTCAAAAATTTACTTCTGTGTTGTCTTCTAATCCATACACTATTCACAACACAGTTTAAAATAAATTTAATACCAATTAAACTCAGTGGTATCTGTAAAGAGAATGGACAATATTTTTTTCAAATTTAGAAGAATGTTAAGAGCTGTCAATATTTCACATATTTGGAAATTCTGAAATCAAAATCTGTTTCCTAAAACAAAGCATGTCATACCATGTTTTAATGATATGACAATAGTCATGTATTCATTCATTTATCAAGCATTTATTCATTTATTTATCAAGCATTTATTAATGATCCGCCTATGTTCTAATTACTCTGCTAGATGGTATAGTAATAGATTTTAAAATATGGTTGGGGACACATAGACCAATGGAACAGAATAGAGTACCCAAATATAACACTGCACATGTACAACCACCTGATCTGTGACAAACCTAACAAAAATAAGCTATGGGGAAAGGATTCCACATTTAATAAATGATGGTGGGAGAACTGGCTAGCCATATGCATAAAATTGAAATGGGACCCTTCCTTACACCACATATAAAAATCAACTCAAAGTGGATGAAACACTGAAATGTAAAACCCAAAATTATAAAAATCCTAGAAGAAAAGCTAGGCAATACCATTGGGTATAGGCATTAAATGGACATAGGCACAGGCAAAGATTTCATAATGAAAATGACAAAAGCAATTGCAACAAAAGCAAAAATTGGCAAATGAGATCTAATTAAACTAAACAGCTTCTGCACAGCAAAACAAATTGTCATCAAAGTGAACAGACAACCTACAGAATGGGAGAAAATTTTTGCAATCTATCCACCTGACAAAGGTCTGATATCCAGAATCTACAAGGAACTTAAATAAATTTACAAGAAAAAACAACCCCATTAAAAAGTGAGAAAAGGACATAAATGGACACTTCTCAAAAGAAGACATACAAACAGCCAACAATCATATGAACAAAAACTCACTATCTCTGATCATTAGAGAAATGCCAATCAAAACCAGAGTGAGATACCATCTCATGACAGTCAGAATGATTATTATTAAAAAGTCAAGAAACAATAGATTCTGGCAAAGCTGCAGAGAAAAAGGAACACTTTTACGCTGTTGGTGAAAGTGTAAATTAGTTCAATCATTGTGGAAGACAGTGTGGTGATTTCTTAAAGACCTGGAGGCAAAAATATTATTTGACCCAGCAATCTCATTAATGGCTATATACCCAACAGTCACAATAGCAAATACATGGAATCAACTTAAATGTCCATCAGTATTAGGCTGGATAAAGAAAATGTGGTACATATACACCATAGAATACTATGCAGCCATAAAAAGGAATGAGATCATGTCCTTTGCAGGTGCATGAATGGAGTTGGAAGCCATTATCCTCAGCAAACTAACACAGGAACAGAAAACCAAACACCACATGTTCTTACTTATAAGTGGGAGCTAAATGATGAGAACACATGGACACATGGTCGGGAACAACACACACTGGGGCCTGTCATCAGGGTAGGGGAAGGGAGATTACCAGAAAGAATAGCTGACAGAAGCTGGGCTTAATACATAGATGACAGGATGATCTGTGCAGCAAACTACCATGGCACATGTTTACCTATGTAACAAACCTGCACGTCCTATACATGTATTTCTACGCTTACAAGTTGAAGAAAAAAATATGGTTGCTTTCAGGAAAGGGTTCTAGCAATAGGGAAAAGTAGGAAAGAGGAGTCTGTCTCCTCACCTAGACAACAATAGAATCTGTCTGATATAACTATTTTGGAACAATGGAGTCTGTTGAAGGCTTACAACTTCCAGGGAAAGGCTTGAGTAGTAAATTGCGGTTAATTTCAGCTCTTAAGACAATAGCAGCTACCCATCTCCTACTCCTACCTCTGCAGCAAACAGCTGTGTATGTGCTTCTGGAACAACCTTCACACACCTTTCAGGAGACCAAGTCTTCCAAAGGATGCTGTCTTCTGATATTGGTAATCTGTGCTGTCATCTGTGATTGCTACTTTTGATCATAGAGATATGGTCAGAAAGGCAAGCAGGCATTTTTGTTGCATATATTCCCATTGTCAGTAAGCTGTTCCTCCTCAAGATGCAGTGACTTTCAGGGAATGTAAAGGGCCAGTGTTCTCTTTATCACTCATTTTCCCTTGTTGGGACCCAAACATTAACAACAGTCAAAAGCCACTGCACAAATGAGTAAAATTAGAAAGTGACCACACATGCCCAGGGAAAGGTGCAAGCTCAGAAATATCCTAAGTAAATCTTTACATCTCCGGCTGATCTTTGGCATGTATACAGCCTATAACAATAAAAGAAAATAAAAACAATAACAAAAAACAGCCAGCCTTAAAGATGATTCTTAGAGTTATAACATTATTGGATTCAAATATCTAGTTCTCGAAAAAAAAATTACAAGGCATACAAAGAAACAGAAAAGTATGGATCATTCAGAAGGAAAAAGTAAAGCAACAGAAAGTGTCCTTGAAAAAATTTGGTGGTAGATCCACAAAAAGCTAAAAGAAAACGTAGAGAAAGTGAAGAAAACAATGTATCAATAAAATGCAAATATTGATTAAAAAGACAGAAAACCTAAAAGGAAACCAGAAAGAAATTCTGGATCTGAAAAGAACAAAAGTGAAATGATAAAATCACTGCAGATATTCACAAGCAGATTTAAGAAGGGAGAAGAAAGGATCAGTGAACTTAAAAATAACAATGGAAATTATCAAGTCTGAGAAAAAACAGAAAACAGAAAGAGAAAGGATTGAAGAAAACTGATCAGAACCTAAGAGATCTAAGGAATAGTGAGACACTATCACACAGGCCAGCATACACGTGGTGGGAGTTCCAGAAGTAGAAGAGAGTGAAAATGGAGCAGAGAATGTTTGAAGACATATTGGATCAAAACTTTCCAAATTTGATGAGACATGAATAGAAACTTCCAAGAAAGTCAACAAACTCTAAGTAAGATGAACTCAAAGAGACTCGCATCAAAACATATCATAATAAAACGTTAAAAGTCAGAGACATACAGAGAATCTTGAAAGCAGCAAGAGAGAAGTGACTGTCACATGAAAGAAAATCTTAATAAGACCATCAGCAGATTTTTCCTTAAAACTTAATGGGACAAAGGCAATGGTACAATATATTCAAAGTGCTAAAAGAAAAATAAACTAAGAATCCTGTATCTGGTAAAACTCTTCTTTAAAAGTAGGAGATAAATTAAGACATTCCTAGATGAACAAAAGTTGAGAGATTTCAGTATCTACTATGTCTGCCCTGCAAGAAATGATCAAAGGAGTCTTGCAGGATGAAGTGAAAAGAGGATAGACAGTAACTCAATAATTCAAAGCCATATGAAAAAATAAAGAAATAAAGATCTCAGTAAAGGTAAATATGTGGGCAATTATAAAAGCTAGTACCATGGTAACAATGATTTTAATTTCACATGCTGTTTTCCACGTTATTTAATAGATTGATGCATTTAAAAGAAGTATGATTTTGTGTTTAGAAGCATACAATGTATAAAGATATAATTTTGTGATATCAGCAATTGAAAGGGGTTAAGATAAAGTTGTTTAAGAAGCAGAAATTTTGTATGTTGTTGATGTTGAGCTGCTATAAATTCAAATTAGGATGCTATAACTTTAGAATGTTAAATATAACTCTCATCATAAACAAAGAAAATAGCTATAGAACATATACAAAAAAAGAGAAAGAAATTTAAATGTTTTGCTATAAAAAAATCAACTAAACAATATAGAAAACTGCAATGCAGGAAATGAGAGATGAAAAGCTATAAGGCATATAGAAAACAAAAGGCAAAATGACAGAAGTCAGTCTTTATTAGCAGTTATTTTAAATGTAAATGGTTTGAAGTCTCTCATCATAAGTTATAGATTGGCAGAATGAATTAAAAACATGACTGAACTATATGCTGTCTACAAGAATCTCACTTTGGAACTAAAGACACAAAAACTTTGAAAGTAAAAGGATGGAAAAAGATGTACAAATAGTTCTCAAAAGAGCAAGGGTGACTATTACTAATATCAGATAAAATAGACTTTAAATGTAAAAAGTTTACAAGAGACAGAGTAATTATATATAAATAAAATATTTACGACAGCAAAAAGATATAAAATCAGAAACATTTTTACACCTTATAAGAGACATCAAAATACATAAAACAGAAACTAATAGAATTGAAGAGAGAAATAGACATTTCTATCAAAATAGTTAGAGACGTCAGTACTCTGTTCTCAGTAATGATACAACAAACAGACATAATATAAGTAAGGAAGCAGAAGACTTAAGCAACCCAATAAACTCACTAGATATACCAAGTAGATACAGAGCATTCCATCCAAGAAAAATAATACACATTATTTTCCAGTGTGCTTGAGACATTTTCCAGAACAGACCACACATTAGGCCACAAATTAGTCTCAGTAGATCTCAAAAGACGGATATCATACAAATTATCTTCTCTGACAACAACTGGATAAAGATAGAAATCAATAACAGAAATAAAACTGAAAAACTGACAAACTTGTGGAGGTTAACAACACATTCTTAACCAATCAATGGATCCAAAAACAAGTCACAGGAAAACTAAAAATACAGACAAGTGAGAATGAAAACACAGCATAAGAGAAATAATAAAAAGCAACAAAAGCAGAACAAAGAGGAAAATTTATAGCTATAAACTCATTAAAAAACAAAACTGATAGCAAATCAACACCTAACTTTACAACTTAAGGAACTGCAAAAATAAGAACAAACTAAACCCAAACCTAGCTGAAGTAAGGAAATAATAAAGATTAGAGAACAGATAAAACAGATAAATAATAGAGAAACAATAGAGAAAATCAGTAAAAGTCAAAACTGCTTCTTTAAGAGATCAAGTAAAGTTTTAAACTTTTAGTTAGATGAACTAAAAAAAAGAGAAAAGACTCAAATTACTAAAATCAAAAATGAAAGTGGGGCATTACAACAGATTCTACAGAAATAAAAAGGATTATCAAAGAGTACTACAGACAATTGTATGGCAAAAATTGTATAACTTAAATGAGATGGACAAAGTCCTAGAAACACACAATCTACCCAGGACAAATTATAAACTACTAAAAATCAGAATATACCTATAACTTGTGAAGAGATTGATTTAGTGATCAAAAACCTCCCAACAAAAAAAATCCTGGGATATGATGGCTTCACTGGAGAATTTTATCAACCACTTAATGAATATCTAACACTAATTTTCCAAAGTTTTCCACAAAATTGAAGAGGAAGAAACACTTCCTAATTCATTCTATGAAACCAATACCTTCTTGATACCAAAATCTCACAAAGATACTACGAGAAAAGTACAAACCAATATTCCCTATAATAATTGGTGCAAAAATCCTCAAGCAAATATCAGCAAACCTAATTCAGCACACATTAACAGAATTGTATGCCAGGACCAAGTGGGACTTATTCCTGGAATGCAAGAAGGGTTCAACATATGAAAATCAATCTATATAATATACCATATTAATAGAATGAAAGACAAAAACTGTGTAATTATCTCCATTGATGCAGACAGAACATTTAGAAAAAAAAAAAAAAAGCACTGTTTAATGATGGGAAAAAAAAAAAAACTCAACAAATTAGGAGTAGAAGGAAACTATCTCAACACACTAAATGCCAGATATGAGAATCCCACAGCAAACATCATCCTCAGTGGTGGGACACTGAAAACTTTTCCTCTGAGATCAGGAACAAGGCAAAGAGGCCTGCTTTCACCACCTCTGTACATTATAGTACTGGAAGTTCTAGACAGAGCAATTAGGCAAGAATAAGAAATGAAAATGCATCCAAATCAGAAAGAAATAAAATGATCACTGTTAACAGATGATATGATTTTTTTATGTAGAAAACTCTAAAAATTCCTTAAAATTTTGTTAGTTCAGAACTAACAAATGAATTTGGCAATGTAGCAGAATACAAAATCAACACATAAAAATCAGTTGCATTTCTACAGGCTAACAATGAAAACTCTGAAGAGGAAAACATTCAACAGCATCAAAAAGAATAAAATACTTAAAAATTCAAAAAAAGATGTGAAAATGAATGTTATTTTCATTTTGCACAATAAAAATACAAAACATTGCTGAAATAAATTAAAGAAGCCATAAATAATTGGAAACACATTCCTTCTTTATAGTTGGGAGACCTCATATTGTTAAGATGCCAATTATACCCAAAGTGATCTACTGTTTCAGGGCAATCCTACCAAAACCCTAAAATATGTTTTTGCAGAAATATAAAAACTCATTCTAAAATTCATATGAAATCTCAAGTGACCCTAAATGGCCAAAACAATTCTGAAAAAGAACAAAGCTAAATGACTCAGACTTGTTAATTTCAAAACTTACTACGAAGTTACAGTAAATCAAATCAGTGTGGTGCTGACAGGAGTTAGACACAAAGGCCAATGGAATAGAATAAAAATCCCAGAAGTAAGCCCTTGCTTATGTGATCAAATGATTTTGGACAAAGGTGCCAAGGCCTTTCAATGAAAAAGGAGCAGTCTTTTAAACAAATAGTCTTCGGAAAGCTATATATCTACATGCCAAAAAATAACAATCGGCCCTTACCTAACACCATATACAATAACTAACTCAAAATAGATGAAGTACCTAAAGATAAAACCTAAAACTATACAAATCTTAGAAGAAAAAATAGGACAAAATTCCATGACATTAGATTTTACAGTGGGTTTTTTTTTTTTTTTTGGATATGACACCAACAGCACAAGCAACAAAGAAAAAAATAGACAAGTTAAACTTCATAAGGAATTATTTTTAATTGGAAATCAATTAAAGACACTATCAACAAAATAAAAAGGTAATCCATAAAATGAAAGAAAGTATTTATAAATCATATTTATGATAAGGGATTTAAATCCAGAATATATAGAAAGCTTCTAAAACCCTATAACAATAGAAAAACAACCAACCCAATTAAAAAATGAGCAAAGGACTTGAATAGACATTTCTCCAAAGAAAAGAAACAACTTGCTAATAAGCACATGAAAAGATGCTCAACATCACTATTCATTAATGAACTGCAAATCAAAACTATGACGACATATCACCTCCTGCCCATTAGGATGGCCACTATAAAATAAATAAATAATAATAAGAGCTGGTAAGGATGTGGAGAACTTGGAAGCCTTGTGCACTGTTGGTGGGAATGTAAAATGGCAAAACCACTGTAGAAAACGGTATGGAATTGCCTGAAAAAATTACAAACAGAATTATCGTATAATCTAAAAATTACACTTCTGGGTATATGTCCCCAAAAATTGAAAGGAGGGCCTCAAAGGGATAATTGTATATCCATGTTCATTGTAGCATTATTCACAATAGCTAAAAAGTAAAAGCAAACCAAGTGTTCATCAAGAGATGAGTGGATAAAGAAAATGTGGTATATATATGTGCGTGCATATATATATATTATATATATACACACTATATATATATGCACATATACATATGTGCGTGTGTGTGTGTGTGTGTATATATATGTGTGTGTATATATATGTGTGTGTGTGTGTGTGTGTGTGTGTGTATATATATATATATAATTCAGCCTTAGGAAAAAAAGGGAATTCTAACATGTGTTTCAGCACGAATGAACTTTGTGGACATGATGCTAACCGAAATAAGCCAGTCACAAAAAAAACAAATATTATACAATCGCCTTTAGAGGAGGTACTTCAAGATTACAGCGATTCAAAGTAGAATGGTAGTTTTTAGGGAATGGTGGCAGAAGGGAATTGGACTTTATTGGTTAATGGGTATAAAGTTCCAGCTTTGGCAAGATAAAAAGAGTTATAGAAACAGATGGTGATGACAGTTGTACATTATGAATGTATTTAATACCAGTCAACTGTATACTTAAAATTGTCAAGATGGTAAATTTTGTTATGCATATGTTATCAGACTAATAAAGAAAAAGTGGCTGGTCTCTTCCCTAAAGAAGTACATGCTTTAACATAGGACAAAGCGAAGTAGAGAGAAAATTGTAGCACAATGTGATATGAGGATTAAGGCTAAGGCGGTCACCAGCTGTACTAGGAGGGTAAAGAGAACACTTAATACAGAATGATAAAACCTAGTCACCCCTTATAACGGAAGAGATAAAATTGTAGCCTTCAGGGAGCATATTGTTTAGTAGAGGAAATAGAGTGTATAAATACATACATAACTATTTAATTGTGGACATTCCAAATACCATGAAAGAAATTTACAGAAAGCAAAGAGAAGCCATATTCTGGGAGATTAAGGGAAAACATTCCTGAGAGAATAACATAAATTGCAAGTTTAAGCATAATTAGAAATTAATCTGGGAACAAGAGGAAAAAAGTCCACATTTCAGACAAAGGAAGGTGCACATTTAAAGATTCTGAAATAGGAAAAAGTTGACATATTTGAAGAACAGAGAAAAGGCCATATCAATAGGGAATTGTGAAGTGGTTTTCTAATTCTAGTTTATATCAGAATTGCCTAGGAATTTTGCTTAAAATTAAGACTACAAATGCCCACCTATGAAAATTCTTAGATAGCCGATCTAAAATGACAAGGTAATTATTATATGGTCAATCAAGTACCACACTTCAATAAATTCTAGAGTAGAAAGAGAGTGGTAGGTAAGGAAACAAAGTAGAGGTAGGAACTGAGTCATTCAGAGTAGGGATAATTGGGCTGAACTTTATCCTAAGAATCTTGAAAACTCTTTGAAGGACATGAAATAGGGATGAGACTTGGTCCAGTTTGTATGTTTTTTTAAAAAATTGCTTTGGCTGCTAAGCAAAAGAAGAATTAGGGGGGCTTCGAGAGTGGATTGGAAAAACCAAGTTATTGCATAGACCTCTTAGACAAGCGTGGGGTGTAAAGATACGATAAAAAGAAGTGAGCAAAATCCATAAGGAGACAACTAGTCATAAAGTCTTCTAAATACCATAGTCTGCTTGTCTTGTCACTGACAATACCACCAATCAGAAGAGGGGTGAGAGCTAACAAGAAAATTTCAATCACTTATTAACAGGCTCTGAACTCTCTGGGTGTGGCTTTGCTATTTCTGTCAGACCTGGCTGTGGTTAAGTGAACATCTTCAAAACACTTTTTCTTCTCCTCTGCATTTCAATTCAGAATTTTAAAAGTGAATCAGGGATATTTAAAAACAATTGCCTTCTTAATTTTCTTAAGAAACTTACATTGTAGTGAAAGGTTTCTCAAATCCTCTGATCTGTTTCATAAAGCAGTAAAACTAAAATTTATTTTGAAGATGCTCTATATAGATGTATAACTACCAACAATTCAGTTCTGGGATTCTTTTTTCTCTCATGCTACCACATATTTTTCTCCTCACCACCAACACCCCTCCCGACACACAAATCCTTAGCTGGTGACATTGCATGAGGATCACCAAAAAGCACAATGATACCAATTGGTAAAACTTTCCTACTCCTATGTACACAGTTATCTACATGAATATAGCCATGATGCAAAGCCATAATTGTGGAACATTTGAGATCATAAATATGTTTGTTTCTCTGCAGATTCTTTTACCTAAAGATTCCATGTCCATAATTGTAGTACATCTCAACATGTAATAAATAATTGCTAACTTTTTATTCACTTTATTCATCAGATCTCTGCCATTTTAGGACAAAGAAAGAGTTGAAGAGAAGAGAGACATGACTCCTCTTTAGGCACCTTTCTTTGAACAGTATTGCATCCGTGGTTTCATCCTTGCCAGAAACTGGAACTTCCTCCTTGCCCTAGTCTCCTGTCCAAATCATTCATTAATTCCCCAAGCCCAGCCCAAATTGTACAGCTTCTCTGAAGCCTTCCCAGATTAGGCCATCCCAATACATTAATGTATGTATTCAGTCAGTCAGCAGACATTTAGGGAGCACCTATTATCATGATTGAAAACCTAAGCCCTTCATCAACCTCCAGTGCTCACTCACCCTCCTTTTGGCTCCTAAAAGCTTCCTCTATACTGCCCATTTGACTTTTAACCTTCCCTTGTCTTGTTGAGTTGATTAACTTTTCAAACACATGTGCCATATTTTCACATTTAAGTTTTTGGTTTCTTGAAGACGTTTCTCACAGCCAAAAGGTAGGAGGCAGAAGTGATTTTTGTAAAGCTACTTTTAAATTTAAAGAAACATATTTTATTATGAGATTATCTCCTTCTTCTTCTTTTGTGTTTAAATATATTTTCTCTTTTAAATACACTTGGTGACCAAAATAAAACAGTTGGCAATTCTCTGTCAGATTCTCAATTTTTCTTAAAGATTGCAAAATGTATGAGCCTTTAAAACACTGATAAAGATGGTCACAATATCTCTCTCTTCATTCTAAATAGCTATCGGAGTATCTTACACACAGGGAGGCTCAACAAATATCTCAACTGGTTTAATCATTTTTCTCTCTGTGAATAATTCTTACCAGAAATCAAACCCCCCAGTCTTTACTGTCTTTTTTCTTAGTTCTAACGACTTAGTAAGTGACCAAAGTATATGTTTGCCTGGTGATCTTGAAGTGTGAATCAGTGTATTTCCACCATAATTATAAACTCAAATGTACTCAGATTCAAGTACATGCACTCAGAAATGGAAAGAGAGAGAGAAAAAAAATTTAACAGAATGACTGTTTCACTTGTCAGTCCACTCACTGAGCATATGCCCAAGAGTGAGCACGGCGTGGAAAAATGGGACGCTGTCTTTTCCTCTGTTGAGTTCACCTCCCACACACCTCTCTTAGTGATCATCTCACTGCAGTTATGAGTATTCTAGTCTTTAGAGATATGTATTGCACATAATATCATACCTAAATTCAATGCAGTTACATTATCTAGTGCTCCACTGAAAAAGGGAAAAATAATCTATCTGTTCCGAAGCTGGAGGGAAAACCTGGCTGTCCTGGACTTACTGAGAGATATATATCAGTTTTGCAATACCTCCTAAGAGCATTTCAAGGGTAAGTTCACCCAAACATTTGCCTTACATGCTGACTCTAGACATCCCCACTTTTGATGTCACTCCACTGCATGATACTCCAGTCTACCCTGGAAAGACTCTTTCTGACTTTGACATTTAATATACCATATGTAGGATGCTGTCTATTCAAAAATGACAGTGGAAAACATCTCAATCACCTGCCATCATTTTAAGGTTTTTAGATAACTATTATAAATAACAAACACACATTCAAGGAAAAATCCCAAATAAAGAAATACTTTAACATAAGGGCCACGTACATAGGTACCTACAGGAGCCTACCAGGTAAGGAAACAAGTGAAGAATCCTGGACTTAAGACTGTGTTAGGGAAAGGGGAGGCCAAGAGAGACATGGAGCAGGGTGCCCACTCAGTTCCAACCTAGTTTCCATGCAGAAATGTGGGTCAAGTATTGCCAAATACTCCCATTGTTTTTTCGAGAAAAGCATAAATCTGGATTTATGTATAAAAGGCTGAAATGACATTTTTAAAATATTAGAGAATTCTCTGGGTCAAGAGCCAAAGGACCTGACAAGATCCATAAGCCAGATTTACCTCAGTGACCTTTGTTTTCAATCTCTACACTATAATATCATTATCACAAATGACTGGCTTTTTAAAAAATAAAAATACAAGTATCTGAACTCCTTTAGTGTTTAATTCATGTTTTGCAAATTTTATAACATGTAGTATCAGTTTTATTCCTAGAGGACAATATGGCATTTTGTTGAATCATGAAAGAAATAGAACTTTTAGCTCGCTTGAGAGAAAGTATTTAACACCTCCTAATGTATGAGGACATCTTAGCAAGATGCCAGTCTGTGCCTGAGGTTCTTTCTTTTGATCAATGGAAGTGTTTCCAGTTGCCTGTTTAGCTAGGAGTTAAGAAATAAAATAAGTGAAATAGTTCCCTATACTTGAAAGACAAATTCATGGACCACAGTTCAAGATTATCATCATACACACCAGTAGACACAGTTTGATGGTTTTCTCTTAGGAAAAAAAAAATACCTATAGCCCCAAAATCAAGACTTCCATATGAAACATGAAATTCTCATCAAAAGATGCATTTCTGAGAGAGGAAGTCAGAGTTCCGGCAATACAGTTGTTGGCAAAGATTCGTCCGACTTTAATATTCACAGCATTCAAAGCCATAGCTTAGAAGTTGAACCCTTACATCATTATTCTGCATATACCAAACCTATTTGCTCATTTCTGTAATCGTTCATGGAGCATAGAAACCATCAGAGAGGAATAAGTGCAAGAAGGCAAACTGTGCTTCTTATGACTATAAGGGATGTAGCGCTCAGTAGAGTGGCATTACTTTTCCAGCAAAATAAATCAGAGAACCTCACCCAAATATTTTAAACTTCAGATCATGAGTGTTGTTTACATTTCTTGTTGGTTTCTAGTTTTATATCCAACATACGGTGGGAAAAAAAATATCCAAATTCATTTCAGAATGAAGGGCAGAAGATGTATGAAAGTTTGATCTGCCCAAGTAGTCTGGTACTAGAGATTGTAAATCCTCCTGTTGCAGAGTCAGTCTTTCTGATGAGCTACACACAAAAATAGTTCAATTAAAATCATCCTTTATATAGCAACTGTCTAGTTATTTAAACTGCATATTAGAGAAAAATGTAAAAGCTAATATGAGTTTAGAGACAGAAAACTTCTCATATAGTTGGAATGAACTCTCATAAATAAAGGGACAGAAGGTGTAGCATTAATCAAGTTGGTATAACTCAGTGGGTGATGGTAAATATCTTGCTATCACTGCCTTCCCAAAATAAAGCAGCAGAAATGACCATTTTTGCTTATAAGAAATGCAGAGAGATTACTGATATTAACTAATCTTGGGTTTATTTGTTTTTATTTGGTTGATGTCTTTGCTGTTGTCATTTTTAGACAGGGTCTGTCTTTGTTGCCCTGCCCAAGCTAGAGTGCAGTGGTAAGATCACAACTTGCTGCAGCCTCAATCTTCCCAGGTTCAAGTGTTCCTCCCACCTCCGCCTTTTGAGTAGCAGGGACTATAGGCATCCACCACCATGTGCCTGGCTAATTTTTCTATTTTTTGTAGAGACAGGGTTTTATCATGTTACCTAGGCTGATAATCATAGTTTTAAAATGGTTGTTAGTCTGTGTTAGTGTCAAGGTCATCAGAAAAAGGATGTACACACGTATCCCAGCAACCTTACAGGAAGCATTCCCCATGTCCAGTCTTTAGGAGCAGCCATCTCTAAAAAGAAGCCCTTAGTTACTGCTCTATATTACACCTATTTTATTTTTGAAGATTATCAAATGATTATTTATAGCTCACATGCAAGAGCTATTTGAACAAATTCCTGCATTTTAATCACACAAGTTCAGAGTTCTATATTGCATTTTTTTTTAATCTTCAGAGCTATATGATGCTGGTGGGTTTCAAAGGTACAAACTAATCTGCACAGTTGGGATGCTATGTGCAATCCAAAGATCATGAAATTAATGAGGTCAACTTTAAAAGGGCTAAATTTTCTTGAACTGGTTTGATTTGAGCAAAAAGAACTCGTTTTCATGTAGTCTTAAAACATTTTTATTAGAGCTATTTAATTTAATGACACTGGTCCAAAAGCCAGGGGAAATTTTCCTCTCTTTCTATCTTCTTCTCTCTCTCTCTCTACCTCTCACTTTCTCTCTGTGTGTTTAAATTTAGGATCTGATTTATTTATAATTTATTTCCAATCCCTTTTCTATTAGAACACTCAAATTTAAAGGCTGTTTGAAAATTAAGGATTAGTTTTAAATCTTGAAATCAGCATGAACAGTAATGCAAACTTTCTGTACACAGGCTACGTGTTCGTTAGATTCCAAACTTATTTTAGAAGCTCCTACTATGTGCATTTAAAATTTTTCACCTCTTCAAGTATGAAACTACGAATAAATAAAACTATTATTTCTGACTTAGGTAGCAAAATATATTGAGTTTAATTTTATTTCCTTAAATTTGAAGGATAGATTGTTTCAGTTCTCTTATTATTAGTGTTAAGCTAGTCCTCCATGACATCTAATGAAAGGATTAATTAGAAAATCATTTGGAATGGTATAAAGAAATATGCATTTGTTACAAATATTTTTATTGCTATTAATAGTAACATTAATTTTTTAAATAGTACACCATTATAATCATAGCCCTTCACAGGCCTCTGTTCCTTGCCTGTCATTCTTCTATTCCTAAAGTCAACAAAAAATGTTTGGGCACTTACTGTAATTTTAGGCACTTAGAAATAAAATAGAAGACATTAGAATTAATCTAATTGGGAAGCTATAATATACATACATACACATAAGAGCTTCTGAAAAATCATATATATATGTGATTAAAAGTCAGAATTAATATAATATGCTGTATTATGTGGGGTAGACACTGAATGTCACATGAAGGATAAAATATTTTTAGATGAGTAATTGGGGAATCTTTTGCAGGAGGCAACTTTTTGGCTGGCCTTAACATTTGGGTGGAATCTCAGGTATGCAGTAGTGTGTACATGTAACATGTACACAGTGGTGGTGGAATGGGGGCTATATTTCAGGAAGATAAACAGTGAGATCAAAGGTACTAAACTGTACCAACAATTTTTAAGGGACAACAAGGAGATAACCTGGATGTTCCAAGCTAAGAAGTATGGGTCGTATTTGGTAATTGATTAGAAGTTGTATTAGTCTGTTTTCATACTACTGTCAAGAACTGCTCAAGGCTGGATAATTCATAAAGGAAAGAGGTTTAATTGGCTTACAGTTCAGTATTACTGAGGAGGCCTCAGGAAACTTACAGTCATGGCAGAAGGTGAAGGGGAAACAAGGCGCCTTCTTCACAAGGTGGCAGGAAGAAGTGCCAAGTGAAGTTGGGAAGAGCCCCTTATAAAACGATCAGGTCTCATGAGAACTCAATACCACAAGAATAGAATGGGGAAATCCGCCCCCACGATTCAATTACCTCCACCAGGTCTCTCCTTTGGCAGGTGGGGATTATGGGGATTATAATTCAAGATGAGATTTGGTTGGGGACACAAAACTTAACCATATTATTCTGCCCCTGGCCCCTGCCAAATCTCACATCTCTTTCACATTTCAAAACCAGTCATGCCTTCCCAAGAATCCCCCAAAGTCTTAATTCATTCTAGCATTAATCCAAAAGTCTAAGTCCAAAGTCTTATCTGAAACAAGACAAGTTCCTTTCACCTATGAGCCTGTAAAATCAAAAACAAGTTAGTTACTTCCTAAATACAAAGGGGCTACAGGCATTGGGTAAAGGCTTTCATTCCAAAAGGGAGAAACTAGCCAAAACAAAGGGGCTACAGGCCCCATGCAAGTCCAAAATCCAACAAGGCAGTCATAAAACCTTAAAGTTCCAAAAGAATCTCCTTTGACTCCATGTCTCACATTCATCATCTTGGTGATTAACATTTGGCTCCTTGTTACTTATGCAAAGTTCTGCAGCTAGCAGCCAGCTTGAATTTCTCCTCAGAAAATGGGTTTTTCTTTTCTATCACATCAGCAGGCTGCAGATTTTCCAAACTTTTAGTCTCTGCTTCCCTTCTAAACACAAGTTCAATTCTGAACAATCTTTCTGTGAATATCAGAAGTGTTAAAAGATTTTTGTATTGAGAGCATATAGGTACAAAGTATAATTCTTATATGTTCAATCTGACAGTATTATAAAAAAAAATGGGTTAGAGGAAGGGGGATCAAATTTTGACTTTTGCAATAGACTAAACCTAGGGTGATGAAGACCTAGACTACAATGTTATCAATAGAAATTGAAAAAAAAAAAAAAAAAAAGGACAACCAGGAGAGATGTTTTATCTCAAAGGTGCTTGATAATGGCTGGTTATTCAGTATGAGGCTGAAGGGAAAAACAGAGATGGTAAGGCTTAAAGGCTGGGTGTCAAAAAGAATGCTCTCCTATTTATTCATTATTCAAAAATTGTATTCTTTCAACAAATATCTATTGAGGGCACATTATTTGCCATATACTCTACAAGAGCATGGGGGTCCAATGTGGCTTACAATTTTCCAAGGAAGATAGACATTAATCAAATAATTATACATAATTATATTAACATATGTATTTACAGAATATTCTATATGTGTATGCATACATACATACATATAATCTTGTGCATGTGTGTATATAAATACATATAAACTCTCTCTAAAGGAAGATTAACATTAATCAAATAATCAATAAATTAATTACAATCAAAAAACAAATATGTAATTATAAGCTATGAAAGAGCCAATAATGGGAAATAGAGGAAGTTTGTGAATGTATGCAACAAGGGTATCCAGATTAGTTGGGTTCATCCAAGGATGTTTATCTAAAAAAGTTATGTTAATTAGGCAAATGATGAAAAAAGTATTCCAAGGGCAGAGAACAGTGTGGGGTCACATTTGAAAGGGAAAACTAGGAGTTTATTTCCAGACAAATTGAGTTTGATGTATCTTGGAGACATCCAATTGGAAATGTTGAGTAGAGAGGTAAAAATATGGGTCTGACACTGAAGGAAACAGTCAAGACTCCAAATCTAACTGTGGGAGACCCTAGTAAACACATTGGTTATAGATATGGAGGATACCCCCTAGGAAGAAAATGTACAGTGAGACTTGGAACAACCTTGAAAGTCTACAATATTCAGAAGTCTACTAAAGGAGGATGTGCTGGCACAAAAGACTCAGAAGTTGACTGTTAGAGAAAGAAATAATAAGGATGTTTGTGTGTGAGAGTTAATAAAGGAATTGTTTCTGGCTAGGGAAATGGTTAACATTACTGAATGTTGCTTAGTAGCTAAAAAATACTTGCCATGGGATTTAATTACATAATGGGCATTGGTCACCTTGGAGAAAGTAGTTTGAAAAAAGGAGAAGGAATAAAATCCAAATTATCATCCAATGAGAAGTGAGTGGGAGATGAAAAACTAGAGTATTAATATATACAATTCCATGTGAAATATTTGACAGTTAGCAGACTAATAAAAACAAATTTTGGAAGGAAGAAAGATTTCATCATTTTATTGTTCAGAAAGAGAGAGAGTGTGTTTTTCGTTTTTAAAGAAACAATGATAAGTTAGTCTTAACCAACACTTTTGTGGGGAGATGGCAGACATTTAAAATGAAAAGATTCAAGAAAAGAAAGAGAGAGGACAGGGTTAGAGAAATTGATTAATTATCTTAGTGGTGACAATCAATGTTCTATATGAGCTTTTGTCTAAAGAGAGCCCGAAGAAGGGAAAGGAAACTAACATTGAGACTTGGTGACATTTTATGTATAGGAAAGAGAAACTAGAGCTGAATCTGGAGTCTAGAAATGAAGACATAGAAGAGTACTACAATGCAGAGGTAAAGCAATAAGGTTAAAACAAGGAAGGAGTAAGTTTTAAAGAGAAGCAAGACTTCCAGAGCAACATGTAGAAACTGTTAGGTTGTGCTCTATTTGCAATTACCACCACTCAAGAACTATTTATTCAAGTTAAATAAAAGATTTTCTTGTTTGTATATTTTAGTAATGTGGATGACACACTCTCCTGCTGTCTTACCCAGAAGGGATATCGAAAAAAAACCTTATGATAGACAGTAAAATATGACTCCGAATCTCCCCAACCAGAAATGATCATCAATTATTTTAGATAAAAGTAATTTCAGATATCTCTTTATACCTGCACATAGGTAGAAGATTATAAGGATGTATGAAATTAGAGCTGAATGCCAGAGAACTTATTATCTAGTGAGACCAATGAGGCTTCATTCTTAGGCAGCTAGGTATAGATAGATACAAATGCTTTACATAATAATTTTGGAAGAATGGAATTATATAAGCTGTTTTTATATGAATATGAAATTCAGTTTTTTAATTTAAGAGGGGTAACACTAGAGTTTACATAAATGTTTCTTTAATAAAGAGATATTAGCTCCTAAAATAGTTCACTTATTTTAATAAAGATTTAATTAAAATGTTTAAGAAGTTGTAATCCTATATTTTTAACCACAAATTTCAAATTTACACAAATCTATTGTACCCATCATGGTAAATGAATAAACTAGTCTTGGGCTTTCTACTATCTCCCTTCCTATACCTTACATGATTTTTCTCCATTTTTTTTTTTTTTTGATCATCTGCTTGATAGTACATATACTCCATCTTTTATCTATAAGTCCCACTAGTTAGTCATAATTTTATGTCTTAATAAATTCAGGGCTTACTTTCTTTATTTTTTTGATATTGTTTTTGTATTCTTAGGTACATTTTGATTCAACTTCTGGCTGTCAAGACACAGTCAGTAGTTTTAAAAACAAATCATTGTCGTTTCATTTCTTGAGTTTTTTCATACATGAGGTGGTCTACCTATTGCCTTAAAGGACAACTGGGCTGGGTATAAATTCTTGTGCCACAATATCTTTTTCTTAAAACTTTAACGTGATTTCTATTGTCTTCTGTCAATGATTTATGTTATAGGAGTTTGGGAAAAGTATGATTTTTAACCTGTTTTATTCCAGTTTGTTTAAATGATTTTTTCATTGACATTGAAATTCCACAGTTTTACCAAGTTTGGTATTGATATTTCTGTATCATTTTTTTTCCCAGAACATAAAATACCTTTTTGAGCTATAAATAGAAGTCTTTATTTTGTTCAATAACATTTTCTTAAAATATATTTGAATGTTTTTTTTTCTTTTTGCCCTATTGTTCTCCTCTTTAGGAATATTAAATACATAAAAATTAGATTTTTTGCATTCTCTATGATCTCATTGATTATTATTTTTACATCTTTGTTATTTTTCACCTGATTTTGTGTGTTTACCACATTAAAACCTGCATATCTTTGGTTATGCATTCAGTCACTTTTATTATATTTTAAATTGATTTACAGTATGGCTTTATTTTCAATATGTTTGTGTCTTTCATTTCTTTTCTGAGCACTAACAGCTTGTTTTTAACTTTCTTCTGTTGTATTATATGTTCACATATTTGTGACCATACATTTATTTTTGACTTATTTGAAAATAGAAACAAAGTTATGTATCTAAATTCTTTTTGTAGTTTTGATAGTAAATATTTTTATGATATGTGTTTACTTAATTTTCCATATGCCTGTGTCTATTTCCTTCATTTTTATCTGTAGTTTACGTATTGATTTCTAAGTTTCACTCAAGTTTGAATGAGATTAGATATCTGCTGAAAAATAATACATAAAAGGGTTGGGGAGGATGAGTTATAAGATACAGAATTCCCGAGTCTAGATTAAATTTGTGATCTCAAACACTCTCATTCCAAACTATTTGTTTCCTTTTTCTTGAGAGGAGGACTATTTGGCGTTCAAGTAGTCACTGAGGCTCACAAAAAATCCTTTTATGTTCAATGTTTCCTGAGCTGCTGCTTCATCGCCTGTCTTACGTTTTTCATTCACCCTTGCATAGGAGGGTAGACTGCGGTCAACAGAACAGGGAGTATCAGTTTGGTTTTTACTTTGGTGCCACCTCCTCTGCCATTCTATGCTATTAAACTTGTGTTCTACAGAGATGATCTGCACTTTCTGCAGCCACTATACTCCCTGAATATTATCATTTTTAATCAAAGAAGCATTGTATTTGCCTTCCTGGACTGTAATATTTACTTTTAGACACTCTATATCCATCCATGTTCAAGGAGGCAGGTGTTAGCTCTTAGCATCCTGGCCTGATTTGGTCCAAATTTTACATCATTTGGGGGAAATAGTTTGTAGTTTGAGATTACAGCTATTTCTTCGTTTCATTTTAGCTGGAATTTTTTCTTTTTTAACTTTCTTTTCATTATTTTTCATAGATTTCAGAAAAGAAAAAGAATAAAAATGCCTCAACACTGCCATCTTAAACCTGAAGTTTGTGTGCATTAATTTAAAAGTGCTGGAACAATGGGGCACTTCAACAATTATGCAAAGAAATACTGCATTATTGTGATTCCTTAAATAGCTTAGGAGGTTGAAAAAAGTACAATTCCAAATAAAGAAACTCTCCTTTTTGAAATTGGGGCCTTTAAGGTGTATAACAGAGAAGTCAAGAGAAAGGACTGGCCTGGATGTAGAACAAAAAAGTTATCCTGATATCATTAAAAAGTAAGAGAATTTCAGATGGATTACTTCTAAAGCTATACCTGTGAACATTTAAAGTCATGTACCCTTTCAACTATTTGATTTTCAGTGCCTGTCCTAACAGTATCTATTTCTTGTTATGAGGAGAAGAAGAGTTTCTGCCTGAAAGATTTTATCCCTTACAACCTATACTCTCACCCAGCCTGACCCTGCAGTGAAGTCAAAATGACAAATTCGTGACATCATAATAATTTTTTTCTCCAGGAACAAACTGTGAAGCCATTAACATAGGATGGTGACTTCACTGCAGGATCAAACAGAGCAGCTGGCTAGGGAGGGAAGAGGGAGCATTCTTATTCAAACACACATATATCTTCAATAATAACCAGGGAAATTCAGAAAATTACTGTCAAAGTAAATTGCATTTTGTATAAATGCCATCTCCTTTCAAGTTTGCCCCAGCATGATCATCCTTCTTTATTTAGTGGTGTTGCCCTTTTCTCCTTAGAGACCTTTAGCAAAGTCTCCTTTTATATTTCATGTATCATTAAAATGACTTAAATGAGTAGGAATGGGGCATACCTGACATTTATGTCTAATTATTTACATAAATAAAGAGGTGTTGTTATTTTATGACAACTGCAGTTCGGAAAATATCTTTTACCAAGTGAATTTAATGTTCAAGTTAGTATAAAGCACTGAATAGGTAATAGCTACTGAGTGGTTAGTTCACCCAGCCAAAAAGTGTATATTTTGATTCACAAGAAATCCCTTGAGATGATAATTAATTTTCAGTAATTATTATTCATATCTCTATTCTAAGCTCTGCTACACATGGGGAGGGATAAAAGGTAATAGAGGCATATGCCATATAGAGATATTTTGGTCAACAGACTACATCTGCAACAGTAGTCCCAAAGATTATAATACAAGTGAAATTTTCCTATCACCTAGTGACATTATAGCCATCATAACATTGAAGCTGAAATCTATAATGAAAATGGAGAAACAAACCAAGCAGATCAAGATGGACATATTTCTGTAATGAAGGAAGAGCATCAGGCAAGTCCTTCATGAAGTGTCCAGAAGACAGCATTGTGATCATAGGAGATGACAGTTCCATGCATGTATTGCCCCTGAAGACCTTCCAGCAGGACAAGATGTGGAGGTGGAAGACAGTGATATTCATGATCCTGACCCTGTTTAGACCTAGGTTGTATTGTGTCTTAGTTTATAATAAAAGAGTTTAAAAGGTAAAATATATATAAATAAAATTTTAAAAATGAAAAAACTTAGTATAGCCTACGAATATAGTGTTTATAAAGTCTACAGTAGTGTACATTAATGTTCTAGGCCTTTGCGTTCACTCACCACTCACTCACTGCCTCATCTAGAGCAACTTCCAGTCAAGCAAGCTCCATTCACGCTAAATGCTTTATATAGGTGTAGCACTTTTTAATCTTTTATACTGTATTTTTACTGTACATTTACTATGTTTATTTTCTTTACCTAGCCACTAGATGACTGAGGATCTATGTTTAGATGTGTTTAGATACTAAATACTTACCATTGTGTTTAAATTGCCTACAGTATTCAGTACAGTAATGTGCTATACAGGTGCATAACCTAGGAGCAATAGGCCATACCATAAGCCTAGGTGTGTAGTAAGCTATGCCGTGCAGGTTTGTGTAAGTACACAGTATGATGTTCACAAAAGGATGAAATCATATGATGATACATTTCTCAGAATGTATCCCCATCAATGGATGCATGATAGTATATGTTCTCTGTACTTAAGAGACAAGATTAATATACGTGACAAATTAAACAATAATGTAAGTAAATAAGAATACTACCAAACAAACAGACCACACATGCCAGGAGTTCAGTCGAGAATCTCATGAGCGTGAAGGACATAGGGATTAAGAATCCAGGCTCTGAAGTGGGTCAGCTCAAGGCTCAAATCTCAACTCTGCAGCTTAACTGCTATATAACTTCGTTTCTCAAAGCTGCAATGTCCTCAGCTATAGGTGAAATTGATACCTATGTCACAGGTTGTGATTGTGAAATGTAAACGAGTAATGCATGGAAGGGACATAGCAAAGTGTGTGACACAGCAAAAGCCTTCAGAAAATGTAAAAACACAAGTGAGCTGCAGTTTGAAATCAGTTTGACCTTAGAATTTTAAGTCAAAACAAGATTTAAAAGGCAGAAATCTTACATCATTATTTTGAGAATTCTCAGAAGGGAGTGATTGATAAGATGTATACAATATATTTGGGAAGTAAGATGTAAATTAACCTATAAAAGGAAAGAGTCATAGAAAGTGGTGAAGAAAGATAGGGTGAAATTAGACTGAGGTTAAACTCTGGGAAACATTGAATTCAGCCTACATTTAGAGTGGATCCTTTATTATATTATTTATTCCATAATATGTATTGGAAACTTACTCTTTTTCTGACAGTCATCTAATAACTGAGGATATACTAATAACTGAGATGGATGAAGGCCCTGTCTTTATGAATCTTGTACAAATAAAGATATTGATGACTCTGAATAAGGACATAATGTAATACAATTTATACTTTTAAAATATTAATTAGATAGTTATAATCAGAAGACATGCAAACATACAGGGACCAGAGTTTTCTTGTGGAATGCTACTATAATGATGCAAGGTCAATGGAAGGAAATTCATTATAAGACTAGAGACAATGAGACTAGGAAGGAAGGTTTTAATTTGAGAAAGATATAAAAGAAAAAAAAATAGAGACTGACTGAATGTGAAAATGTTGAAGTTCAGAGAAGATTCTGTTCTTATTTTAAATGCAATAGAATATTCAGGTGAAATTTTAGTAAATAAATTCCATGGGTGGTTTGTGATTTCCCTCCTGCCTTCTTCTTTTTTCCCTTCCTCATTTCTTTCTCATGTTGTTTTTTGGAAGTTGTTTTCATAGTAATGATGGTTGGAGGTGTGAGTGGATAAAATCTTTGAAGGAGATGTTAAAAGATTAGGGAAAAGGTGGGAAAATGCCACATCGGATATTCTAGAAAAGAAAAAATAAAGCGAAATAGAAAACATAAAAGAAATAAAAATAAGTACTTCATAATATTTCATAGATACCATGAGAGGAGTTTTGTGATAAAGTGGTCAAATGTGTTAAATGTACCAAAACATCAAGAGAAATGAGAACAAAGAAAGGACTGTTGTATGTGACAAATGAAGAGGTCAGTGGAAGTGATTTCAATGAGCAATCTCACTAGGGTGGCAAAAGAAATCATTAGATTGCAGAAAATGAAGGCAATAGACAGGTCCCACTCATTCAATAAGTTTGGCATTAAAAGAGAGAAGTGTAAGTGTCTCAAGTGCCAAACAGATGAGTAAGTCACTAAGTCACTCTTCTCTTCCATTCCAGATGTTAACTGTAATCCCAACCAATCATTTCAGAAGTACCTGCTTTTGATTACTGGTAAAACTAGTGAACAGAAGGAAATGGCTTGATGCAGATTCACCTCCCTTGAAAGAGAAGAAAAATACATTGTAATGATGTCAAGCAATTACATTATCTTTGTAGTTACAGCATTCAATTAATATTTTTAATATTACACAAAATTCTGAAGACCTTGGGGGAAAGGAACTATGTTTAGAAGAAAAAGTAAAAAAGAGAACCTCTGCCTGCTACCTGCTGACATACTCTCATCTGTACAGAATTCTAACAGAATGTCTGTCTGCCCATCCTACACAGATTTATGAATAAGCTTCTTTATTACCAGACGTCTTTCCTTCTTGAGGATGACAGAAACCTACAGCTGTCAATAGCTAATAAGGTTAGTTTTCCTGCATCACAATCCACTCTACAGTGTGTTTTCCTTGTAAAATCCCAAGAGAGAGAGAAAAAAAGCATAAGATACATATCCGCAGCTGACTGCAGTGAAGCTGTCAAATATCCAATCTGATTTGTCCCTATCTTATGTCTGAATTAACTCATACAGTTCTGAGGCATTTATGTCTGTCAAGGTGAGGCCATAAAAACATGCCACACTTATCACCCCTTTCAACTCCTATTATCACAATGTGCATGCAGTCTGGTTTATTCGGATTTGCATTTCTTGAATAGACACAACCTATAGTATTATTCCGGAAAACCTGAGCTTCTAATGATGGAGAATTAGAGACCCTGAAAGATGATCCATCCATCAAGTCATTGAATATTTACAGTCCGGGAAATTTTTTATCGTATCAAAACTTACGCACATTCTGAGTCCCATAGAGAGAGACAGGCTGACTTTTGCTATTTCTTTTTGAATTTTGTGTTATAACAATGAGAAATCTTAGAGTGCTTTCTGTTGCCTTAGTTTTCTCCCCTGTGTAGAGACTATAACGGAAGAATCACTTCTACATGTAACACATTTTTCCCAAATATCTTACCTCTTGGTCATAGATTCATGTTGTCTATACTAGTAAGGAAGAAAGTCATGGCCTACACTAGCTCATGATCTTTTATGAACAGATCTTCATGAACATTCATATCACCATGAATTTATTTAAAGAAATGTTGGAATTGCAGCACATGACATTTCTCCTGCAGTTCAAATCCAGTTGGGGAAAAAAAATCATCCTGTGGAGAATATATAAGTGACAAACATAAAACATAATCATCCTTATGAAATAAATTGGCTTCAATCTAATTACGGTTAAATGTCTCCATATCATCAGTGGCAGTCCAGTTGCCACATGAAATAGAGAAATAAAACTGGCAAAACTCACGGTGACCTCTCAGTTTAAGCTCAAAATACATTAAGTTATCAAAAAGATGACAGAGAACATGTGTCAAAGTCTCCTTCACAAAGTCTTCACAGAGGCCCTTCACTCACCTCCTGGGCACAGCATTCAATATTAAAATATGTCCAAAATATGGTGACTCCCTCAAAGTGCTTACAGTTTTAAGAGGAAAACTTCCATGTGTAAAGCAACTAGACAATTACAAAAGCAATGTGTAATGATAATTTGGTGTTTTACATGTGCCCTTTATGTTTAGGGGAAATGGAACATAAGTGTGTACCCAACGTCATAGGAAGAAAAGAGTTTTGAGTCCCACTTGAGAAAATGATAGGAATAAGTGGGTGAAGAGGAAGAGAAAGGAACAGAGATGAGAGTGATGGTAATGTAAGATAAAGATAAAGTAATAAAATACGAGATGGGGCATGTCAATCAGGTTTCATATTTTAATAACAGCCAAGCATCAAACTAACCACTGGTAAGGACACAAAGTTACATGCCAAAAGTCATAGAGATGATTCAGAGATCATCAGAAAGATCCTTTATATATGTGTAAAATATAGTATAATAATACACATATAATGTCTGTATAATATGTTACAATAATGCTATAGAAGTGCTATAACAACATTGGACCCATTATGGATATAGGGACACAAAATGAACAGATTTTATGTCAGGAAGAAACTGAATAAAGAGGCAAGATGCTCAGGAAAACCATATTGGAAGAAAGCAGCTTATCAATTCACAATGGATTTGATAAAAATTCTTAACATTTTAAAGAGAATTTACCACTTCAGAAGGCTCATCTATAATTTCTTCAATGATAACCTTCCTCCTCAGTTCTGCTTGCACATTAGCATCACTTGTGGAGATTTAAATACTATCAGTCAATATCTCAGGTACAGGTATTGGTAAGTTTTAAGTGTTTCCCGGGTATTCATTACATGTAGCAGAAGTGGAGAATATTGCGTTGAATGATGAACAAATGAGGTAAGTAGAGCAGGTAACACTTACTATATTCATTGGTATATGTGAGTTGAACAGGTAAGGAGTGGCCCACTCCCACCATGGACCTCTGGAGTCCTGGCAGCAGGAAATCCCACAATCCCCATGGACACGTTAGGTGGCAGGTAGAGCTGCTTAGAGAGCTATAGGTGTGGGACCCCAGCCTGTGCAGAGCCCAGAGTGTTTGACACAGGAACATCTGCAGTGGAGCACAGCCAGAGACACCCATCCACCAAGGCTCACTAGGGAGAGTTTGGCCACAGGGTGTCTGTCAGACCTGGACAGAGCAAGGTAGCCTTGCCCATGAGATGAGATCAATCATATCTGAGCTCCCCTCCTATCTGCTGGCCTTTTCAAGAACTCCAGCCTGGCCATAACCACTGTCAGTGCAGCATCAGATTCTCAACAAAATCCCTTCCTGGGTGCCCTCATTATAGCTTCTTCACCAGAAGACCACACCTGACCATTGCAGAGCTCCAGCAGAGCAACGTCCACTGAGTTGCACCAGCCCACCCACACTCTGCCTGCACCACCACCTCCCTCATGCTGCTGAAAAGCACTAAAAGCAAGTACAACAAGAATAAAAATGAACAAATGGCACCTAATTCAGTTAAATAGTGTTTGCACAGCAAAATAAACTATTGACAGAGTAAACAGACAACCTACAGAATGGGAGAAAATATTTGTAAACTATACATCCAACAAAGGTCTAATATCCAGAATCTATAAGGAACTTAAGCAAATTAACAAGCAAAAATCAAACAACGCCACTAAAAAGTAGGCAAAGGACATCAACAGTTTTCAAAAATAGACATACATGTGATCAAGAAACATGTGAAACAATGGTCAACATCACTAATCATTAGAGAAATACAAATCAAAACTACATGAGATACCATCTCACATCAGTCAGAATGACTGTTATCAAAAAGTCAAAAGTAACAGATGCTGGTGAGGTTGCAGAAAAAATAAAACTCTTATACTCTGCTGGCTGGAATGTAAATGATTTCGACCACTGTGGAAAGCAGTTTGGTGATTTCTCACAGTTCAAAAGAGAATTGTCATTTGACCCAGCAATCTATGATTGGGTATACACATAAAGAAATAGAAATTGCGGTGGCTCAAGCCTGTAATCCCAGCACTTTGGGAGGCCGAGACGGGCGGATCTCAAGGTCAGGAGATCGAGACCATCCTGGCTAACCCGGTGAAACCCTGTCTCTACTAAAAAAATACAAAAAACTAACCAGACAAGGTGGCGGGCGCCTGTAGTCCCAGCTACTCCGGAGGCTGAGGCAGGAGAATGGCGTAAACCCAGGAGGGGGAGCTTGGCAGTGAGCTGAGATCCAGCCACTGCACTCCAGCTTGGGCGACACAGCTAGACTCCGTCTCAAAAAAGAAAAAAAAAAAAAGAAATAGAAATTGTTCTGCTATAAAGACACATGCACACATATGTTAATCGGAGCACTCTTCACAACAGCAATGGCATGAAATCAACCTAAATGCCCGTCGGTGTTAGACTGGATAAAAAATATTGCATAGCCATTAAAAAGAATAAGATCATGTCCTTTGTAGAGTCATGGATTGAAGCTGGAGGTCATTATCCTAAGCAAACTAAGGCAGAAACAGAAAACCAAATACTGCATGTTCTCATTTGTAAGTGGGAGCTAAACGTTAAGTATACATGGACCCAAAGAAGGGAACAACAGACACCCAGGCCTACTTGAGGCTGGAGGTTGGGAGGAGGGAAAGGATTGAGAAACTACCTATCAGGTACGATGCTTATTATCTGAGTGACAAAATGATCTGTACACAAATCTCTGTGATATGCAATTTACCTATCTAACAAATCTGCACAGGTATCCCTGAATCTAAAAGAAAAGTTTTTGAAAAGGTAAAAATGGCTGACATAAAGTCACGTGGCTGGATAATGGTAGATCCTAACATGGAGTCTCCACCTATGCTCTTAGAAGGAGTTTACACTGCTTTCTTTAGATGGCTTTCTTATATTAGAAACATTCTGAATAGCTGGACAACTTGCAAAAATGGTCTTTGAGGTACATGAATCTACTTGCTTTGAGCAGTGCTTAGTAAAAAGAGCCTGAAAGACTGTCACTTAGGAATATACTTTAATATCTTGGATACTAGGGGATGCTGGAGATGCGCACAGGCATAACTCATAAACGAGGATATGCATTGACCAGATAGCAATGTGAAGTCAGGGTAACATCTTCAGATTTGAGGCATTTTCAAAAACCTAGAAAATTAAAAGCCTACTTTTACAGTCTATTTATACATCTTTAGACTCATAATTATTCTAATCAGTGGTCAGCTTCAACTTACTGGTGATGGCTATGCAAATCAAACCTGAAAGCACAACTGTAGGTCAATGAATTGTAATTAAGTTGGAAACATTTCTACCTTGTGAAGAAAATGCAATAACTTCCAGTTGATGAGATACCTGGAAATGTCTGTTAGATAAAAATTCTGTCTCATAAATCACTGAGAAAAGAATAAGTCGCAATTACTTGCAGAAATATTGCTTAATCTCAACACTTGTGTGTGCATTATTAATTAATAACATACATTGCTCATAAACTACTTTTAATGCTTGTTATCAAGTACAACAGTTGACCTTGAATAGATTCATCTTTTATGAAATGCCAAATGGCAATATACTTCTAGATATAAATGAATTTGACAGATAAGAGGATTATATTTGTGTGTTTACTCTTAAATTTCTGAAAAATTTGAAGATTTATGCTATGGTTTTATGAAGAAATTCTTCATACTGGTAAGGACTGAATTGATTTAATATGAAAACCCATACTTGAAAAGGATTACCCTTCAGATCAGAATTTAGTTCCTGATAGAAATAACAAAGAATGTGTTATGAAAGAGAACTGGTTGACCTCCTTGTTGTTAACTTGAAATTACTCATAGCTTCTTTTAGAAAATTGTTATGGAACTATGATATAAAATCTAAGGTTTGAAATACATAATCGTATTTGCCAGTATGCAGCTATTTTTATTATTGTTTTGAATATGTAGAAGTATTTGGGTAATGAGTTCTATTGTTTTACCATAAGCTTGCTACCTGCAGTGTAAAGCAGTGCTTCTATTTATTTGAAACGTTTGAAATGTTATGAGTGCTAACAGTTAATCACTTGTTGCATAAAGACAGATATGCAACAGAAATACCCTAAATAAAGCACATTCAGAAAATGACATTGAGCAAAATCTGCAAGAAAAAAAGCAGCCAAAAATTGCAGCTCTCTGGAACTCTCAAGAAATTAGTTATGAACAGCTGAGTTTTCCATATAGCTAAAATGCACTCCTTTAAGCAATAACATTTTCTTTAATGGTTTTGAAGTTAATACCCGCAAGAGTCATGCAAGCTAAAGACAACAGCTACTCAGTCTCAATTACTTGTGTGTTTTGTTTGTTTTTAGGCTGAAAGTAGTTACTGAAACATAAGATGCTTTTAATATTCACAAATGTATATAACTATCACCTGGATCAAAATAAAGAATATTTCCATTTGCCCACAAATTTTACTTCCCAGTCAATTCCCCCACCTCCTCTCCTACCCTAACAATTGCTATTCTGATTTCTAGCATCATAAAATCAATTTTTTTTGTTCTTAAACTTTATTTATAAAGAAATCATGTGCTTCTTTTGTCTGGACTCTTTTGTTCCATTATAATGTTTTTAAGATCCATCCATGATGTATCAATAATTTGTTTTTGTTTCAAAAGTAAAATTGTTTTGTGAGACAATAAACAATACTGTTGGGCAGTATTCTTTGTATGGCTATACCACGGTTTGTTAAACCATTCTTCTGTTTATCAATATCTAGGTTGCTTTCAATTTGAGGCTACTATGATTAAAGTTGCAATAACCATTCCTAAATAAGTATTTTTGTGGATGTGTACATTTACTTATCTTGGTTGAATTAGGAGTGGAATTTCTGGGTCATACTTTAGGTGTATATTCAACTTTATGAAACACATTGAAGCTGTTTTCAAAAATGATGACATTTTTATTCCTAACAATAACTTACGAGAGTTCTTATATATTTGAATGCTGAAAAGTGAGAGCACGGGTTCATTATCACCATATCTTCTAATTTTTCCAAGAAATCCAGAAATTCCAATTTATAGGTGAAAGTTACTGATTTTTAAATATTAGTGAGTAATGCAATTGTTCTAATAAAGTGACCTAACCAGATGTATTAATCAGCCAGAATCTTCCCACCACCACCGATTTGATAATTTTGGTGCATTACATACTTACCTAACTTCTTAAATAAAATAATCTTAACAGATTGAATATTTATTGACAGTTCAGACAACATATTAATTATTATTCCATATTTTTATAATTGTGTATGCCGTTGAAATCTACTGAGGTACAAAAGGTCTTTCTCAATACACGTAATTCCCATCATCCAAGAATTTATCCTTTTACATCACTTTTGCCTTTTATAACTTTTCTGTCTCCTTTGTTGTCATTAAGCCATTAACTATGTTCTTGATGACAGACATATGGTCATTCTTCCCATTTCTAATTTACTGCAAAAATAAAATATCGTTTGTATGAATCCAGACAGTAACTTTTTCTTAAAGAACTACATGTAAAATATGGACAAATAAACTTTGAGTGAAGGCCTAAAAAATACCTCTAAATTAAAGTGGGAAAATTTAGAATATAGATTTTGTGACATCTAATTTTCTGCTTAGAAAGGCCTGTTTGTTTTCTTGTACTAAGCCAAGTTAGTGCAAGTTAAAGAAGGGAGTTATGAAGAGAGCTAAATTTTTAGATAGCTAAAGTGTTAGTTGTATCAATGAGGGATTTCAAACAAGAACAAAAATATAAATAAGTGACTAATAGGCAGAAGTGATATGATGTTCCATAATGTAAGTTTCTTTAGAAAAAATAAGTATTTCCATGTTAGCCTTTCATTATACAACAGAGTTGTATTTTATGATATTTATCGTGAATACTTATAAACCAAGGCTGATAGAAACAATTGGTTCTCAAATGATGGTTAAATACTTTTTGGGAATGCAGAAAATACTCCCAGTTTCTGGTTTAATTTTGAAACAATAATAGCTAACAGTAATCAAGTGGTTCGTGCTTGGCCCCATCTAAGCATTTTATGTGCATTGTTTGATGCACTTTTCACAACCATACTACCAGTATAGTAATTATCATTATGCCCATATCCAAACTGAAGAGACTGCAGTCCCAACAAGTTAGTCAATGGACTAAACTCACTCAGGTAATAGGTAGTGGTAAAACAGGTGGTGGAAGGAAAAATTGAACCCAGAAATTTTCTTCCAAAGCCCATTATATTATCCACAAAGTAACATTCTTCTGTGTCTACATCTTTTTCTTTTCTAGGTTGAATTTTAAGAAAATACTTTAATGGCACATTGCAATGAGTGTAATAGCTTGCTATAAGTCGTTGTCCTAGTTCCCTATGCTGTACTATAAACTGACAGAAATCATTACAGAATGAGCAACGTATCATATGTAGATATGTGTAGATTTTTTATCATGTGTAGTTTTTTTTTTTTTTTTTTTTTTTTTTTTGAAGACAAGGTCTCACTCTGTCACCCAGGCTGGAGTACAGTGGCACTATCACTGCTCACCGTAGCCTTGACCTCCCAGGGCTCACAAGATCCTATACCTCAGCCTCCGAAATAGCTGGGACTAAGGTGCATGCCACCATGCCCAGCTAATTTTCGTATTTTTTGTAGAGACAGAGTTCATCATGTTGCTCAGCCTGGTCTCGAACTTCTGAGCTCAGTGATTTGCCTGCCTTGGCCTCCCAAAGTGGTAAGATTACAGGTATAAACCACTGTGCCTAGCCATAGGTTATTTTATAAGAAGGCTTTGTAGTAGAGGACAAAATTGTGAATCCACTGTGCTTGCCTATGAAATAGATGCCTTTGAGGTGTTATAAAGAAGACTATAAATGGTCCATTCCATTTAGTTCCATAGCCATATTTGCAGTGTATTCACAAGTAGGCACTGACTATGTAAGTTAGTTTGACATCTTACTTAGAAAATCAAGTGATTTGCATCCTTAGGTACTTAAAAGAGAGCAATTAGCTTTCACCTAGAAAAAAAAAATCTGTTTAATTGTACATAGACACAGTACAAGCTGCAATGTTTCCTTTTGTTAAATAATTAATCGCGTATCTCTAAAAATGTTCCACTTATTGATGTACTGAGAAGGCCTTTCCATGTTTGCTTGCTAGTTCACAAAGTCCTGCCACTCTGGCAGCTATAATTAGGAATGAGTAGGATTTCTAAATTTGAAATATTATTTGCTTGACAATTAACATAACTTTTAATACAAATGTGTGAGTGGGTTTGAATATATTCTTTTAAAAAAACTCCCATGAGAATTATAAAATATAGAATCCTTGAAGGTAGACATTCTCCACACTTAATCTTACTAAACCTCACACCTCTTCTGCTTTGTCTGGGATTGCGAAGGTCAACTGAGATGAAGAATGCTCCTTGTTTGGAAAGGCAGCCTCCACTGGGCTTTCTACACCAATCTGGAGTTCAACTAGGTCTTGACAAGACCCTTGTCAGGGTTTCATGACTCATTCAGCTCCTCACTGGTTCGCTACAGAGTGCTAGACATTATACTAGCTTCTTCAATTACAAATATGAGTAAAGAAAATATTCACCTTTCCATAGTGACTTAGCAATCTCTTCTCCAAACAGGTAAAAAAAATTTTAAAATTCACATTATTCTTTTAATAAGGCAAAATAAAAAGAGTACTGCAAATGGGGCATTTTAAGTTCAGATATGAATTTAAGGCACTCTTGTTTAACAGAGTGCGTGTTAAAACTTGCCATGAAACCTTGAAATAATAATCATTTTTATTTGATTGTCTACAAGAAACTTTAAATTGTTGTTACAGGGGAAAAGGCTGAATAGGACTAATGATTCTGATAAATAATATCTTTTAACAGGGGCCAGTATTATAAATTGTATAGATAAAATATTTGATGCAGGGGGACATCAGGTTAAAAGTCCCATCAGTTTACGAAAATCAAAGTTCATTTTCTGAATACTTCTGTTTATATCAGTATAGACATACATAGGAGTACAACAGGCATACTACTTGTAGCTCATTCATTATCCAAAGCAATTGCTATTATTAGAAACAGTCTTTGAGATTGTTCACTCCATGACAATATGTTTTGACTAAGCATTCAGTATTAGGTCTAATAAGCAAATTTAAGCATATAAAAGCTTTCAGCTCCACCAGGAGTTCTTTTGGTATTTTAAAGACACCCCATTGAGAGAAGATATGGCCTTCTCCTCCTGTCATAAACAATGTCCCATCAAATCCCCTTTGTGAAAGACCTAAGCAAATTGTATGTGAGAAATATAAGAATATTTTGCTGCTATTTAACTGGGAGATTAATAGGTTCTCAGTGGGATTGCTCAAGTTTTTTAATGCATTGTATTTTTATATGGAAAACAGATCATAGCCATTGTTCTTCTTAAGGACAAAAAAGAAAGAAAATAGAGTAAGAGTTAACACATACTGGTTTTATAGCATCTAAAAGGAGTAAGTTCCTTATAGGAGCAACTGATAATTACTGGAATGTATCATGGAAATTTGTTTCCCTAGAGGTGGCAAACTGGTGGCCTGTGGACTGAATCTGGTCATCAGATATATTCCTCTTTGCTTGCACAGTATTTTAACACATTGAGACATAATATGTAAAAATTCAGATTTTTTGCTTCTCTCAAATGATCTGGTAGCCCTGTGCTCAAGTAACTAGCTGACTACAACCTGCTGAGCGTCAGCTGTCCTCTATAGGTTGAACATGCTCTCTCCAGTTTACCCTGGTTCCTTTTCATTTCCATTGCCCTGTTGTCTGCCTCTCACAGGCAGCTATACTTTCCTCTGCTGTTTCATCCATCCATTCTAGTTGGTCATGATGTACTCTATTTTTGCTACTGAAGTTTCAAAAATGTATTAACTTTCCCTCCTCAATCTTAACAAAATGCAAAGAATGAAATAGCAACTAGAAAACTCAAAGTTTTCAGTCTCCACAAACAGGAGAAGGAGAAGGAGAGAAAAAGAGGTAGAGGAAGAGCAAGAAGAAGAAAAAGAAGAGGAGGACGAGGAAGAAGAAGAAGAAGAAGAAGAAGAAGAAGAAGAAGAAGAAGAAGAAGAAGAAGAAGAAGAAGAAGAAGAACAACAACAACAACAACAACAAAGGCAACTCCAAACAGCCCCATATAGTCCAAAATATCTGGAAAATCATAAGTTTTGAAATAATCAGTTTAAAAGCATTTAGTGAGTGTCTTTGGTAAGTGTCTTTGGCTAACAGCATATGGGTTAGAAAATATTTAATTCATTCCTACCTTCATGGTAAGTGCTGGATGCAAATTAATATAATACATGGTGAAATCTTAGAATCGCTTGAGGTCAGATCTTCTTAAGTCCTGTGTTGCTTTTCAGATTTAACTAGATAATGTCTTGTTTGAAAAAGCAAACAAATGAAATACTTCCAATAAAAACTAATTTCCTGGGGCCATAATGGCTCTGCACTGAGTAAAACCTAGATCATTCTAGTATTCAAGTTCAGGAAATTGGAAGAAACAGAAATGCAAGCACTGTACCAAAGCCGTTTCTGACATCAATGTCTAGGAGACGTGATGTACCCAGAGTATTTGAACCAGAGTGGGTCAGTTGTTAATACCCCATCCCGTACAGGACAACATTATAGCACTTATAGTCATGCAATGAAAGGAATACTGATAATAGTCAATCGAGAAACCAGATGAGAATTTTCTTTTATTGAAGTGTATGTAAAATTACACCAGTAAAAACAATTTTTTAAAAATAAAATAAATATTACAGCACAAAAAAGTAAGGAACTAACATTTTAAGGGGAAAATACTTATATTAGTCTGTAGCGGTAATGGATAATAATGTTGTAATATTTATTAAGTATATTCAATAAAATCAAAACGTCTCACAATTTACCACTGATGTAAGATTTTATTTTCTTCATTCATTTTCTACTTTTAAAACAAATGGTTAATAATTTTAAAAGAATAAACTTCATTTTGAGAACACATTATTCAAATTCCATAAAATATTTAATGTACAGGTTAATATTTGCACTTTCCAAACAAATAGAGTAAAATATTACTCTTGTTTGTGCTCTGTTTCACTGTCCTAAATTTTAAACACAAATAAACACTATGAGGGGTCACATAGAATAATGAAACTAAAATAGCTCAGCTTTTTTTTCTTTGTTTTGACAGCCAATATGCGGGTGACTGCCTGCATCCCAACAATGACTCCCACTACTCTGTCCCAGCTCCAGTTTTCTACCTCTGTCCTGACAGGAATGTGAGTGAGGCTGGAAGGAGAGAGAACCAGAGCAGTATTCCTGGTCAGCACATTCCTGTAATGATTCATTCAATCTTGTCTGCTCCCTTGGCTTTTGCGGGAAGGGGCAAGACTGCATGCCTTAACCCTTCATTCTAGGAGACTGCATGAGCTAGGAGACTGCATGAGCAGCAGATTTTAAAATAGAAGGGCATTCTCCTGGACAATAAGAACAGGACATTCCAGACTCCATCCCAAATCACTTCTAACTCAAGATGACCAAGAATAGGCTTGGTTGGAAATGGAAAGTTTTCTGGTACTAATTGAGCTTCTGAAGTATTCATGCACCTCCTAGAACAATTGCTTCCCAAGCTTTATTGTGCATATGAATTATCCGGGGATTCTGATTTAATAGGTCCTGGATGGGGTCCGGGATTTGTATTTCTAACAAGCTCTCAGGTAATGCTGATACTTGCCGGTCTAGAACAATCTCCCCCATTTTTCATAGTCTTTTCAACAGCTCCTAAGGGCCTGGGATAATGTATGGATCTTAAAAGGAACCGTTAAAGAGACAGAAAGAGTAATAGAGAGAGAAACAGAGAGTGAAATTACATGGTAGGATAAGCAAAATTCTGATAAATCATCCACGTAATAGTTATAAATTGTTTAGACTGAACTTTCAAACATTAAAATGGCTAATCAGTAAGTCTGGTTATTAGTATTTGATTTAAAATGTTAAAATTTCCATTTTATTTATATTTTAGGTGAAGATCATTTGGTTTAATTTCCAGTGAGATTTATAAATAAAAATCAAATGATGATAAAGATTTCACAGTCTATTCTGTGTTGTTAGGCTTGTGAACTAATTTTAATGATCATTTTAAGTGATGGTTAGGATGTCACCTTTAGTAATTTCTTATTTTAGATCATCCAAAATGCTATAAGAGTCCAAATTACTCTTTAGTTTATCAATATTTATGTATTAATATAGATATCAATTTTTAATAAAATTTTTACATAGAACTTAAATATGTCTTTGGTATTCCTCTGACTATACAGGCTTAAAAAATGATCAGTTCTAGATTTTTTTTGTGTTAAATTCCATGTGGTTAATGCAGTGGAGAGAGTTCAGTCATTTCTTTGGTCTAGATTTCAGATTCAATCCCTTAGTTTTCTTATGTCTTCCTTCCTTGTGTGGTAACCAATTTAGGTGAAATAAAGCAATTTTTAATGGAATAGACTGTTCAAATGACCCTATTTCCTGAAGAGGGCATTTCCATGAATATTTATTTAATCTCTTTTACTTTTCTCAGGTTTTATTTTAAATTATGTTCACCAGTATAACCTCAGGAGTTGAAAAATCTATTTTTTCATGAAAGCATTGAATAATAAACATATACCTGTTGTATAAGTTTCTGATAGATTTCTAGAACTTGCTTTTAAAATATTCATCAAATGCCATCCAGCCACAAATAGCAGATGCACTTCCTCTTTTCTTTAGATTTTTTTAAATAGAGTGAAAATCAAGGCATATAGAAATGATATAACTGAAAGGTAAAACAGAACAATTTTATTATTTAGAAAATGATCACAAATACACAATGTAAGTTTGTGATGAAATGGGGAAGTATGCATATCTACTGAATACAAAATTTTATATCTCTGAAATATGTAAACAATATAAACAGTTTACATAAAATGTTTCATGACTGCTCATCTCACAAAGTTTGGTTTGTTAAATTTTTATACTAACTTGGGCAGAAATAACTCATTTAAGTGTTATCTTACTCATGCTTTAATCAGAACCATTAAAATATTTATTTAAATTCTAGTTAGTAACTGTTCTAAATTGCTGAAAATAAGTGTGAGTAAATTTGGTCTATAATAATTCTTTTCCCAGATCATTATTACTAGAGTTAATGAAAGGGGAAAAATGTATTTTTTAAGAGATATTCTGATTCTTCTAAGTTCTAACAAAGAATATAGAAAACATGTAGCCCTAGACTCATCAGTACTAGATTTTTTTAAGTTACCATTAGGTACAAATGTCTCTGGCTGAGGCCATCCTATCTTGTGCCCCTATAAATACTGACAGGGAGATCCTCTTCCATATATCATAGGTTTGAAGGCATAACTAACTCACCTTCCAGAACCAATGTTAGAAATGGTATTTGATAGCAGGGTTTTTGAAATGACTGAGAAATTAACCATCACTTTGAACAATTTTAATATTGGAAGCATTCTGAACTTTAAACAAATTTACAAAAATTTGCACACAGCCTGTACACAGTTTAGGGCCTGCTAAGTTATTGAACTTTTCTTGTTCCCCTTATCTATGCTTTCCATATAGAGGATTACATAAAATGACTAACTCACACTGCCTAACATCATGCCTGACATATAGGAAACAGCCCACATGCAGGACTTTCCTCTCTTTTGTCTCTCATTGTCCTCTCCACCAACCAGATTCTAAGAATCTTTGAAATGGATGACTGCTTGAAGTTGTCATTATAATAAATAGTACACTTGTCAATTTTAGATTTTAGAGCCAGCAAATCCAAAGGTGAATCTTCAAAATGTCATGTACTCTCTGTGTGAGTCACAAGTTTGCTCCATTTCCTAGCAAAATCCTTAACCCATGGGCTGTCGTGTAAATCAAATTAGGTAATATGTATGGATGTACTTTGTGAGCTACTTAGGGTAACAATTATCATGAAAGCAAGTAGAGAGCTAATTCTAAACTCAAAGGT
>NW_012109375.1:1411739-1429709 GCF_000951045.1 Mandrillus leucophaeus | reverse complement strand
GAGGGAGGGAGGGAGGGAAAGATAGCTCCTAAGAAAATGTTTGTCTTCATACACTTCTTTCTTCAGAAAACCAAATGCTAAATGAAAAGGTAGCTACTGTAATACATAAAAACCAACACAGTGCCAGATCCATTTGAATGCAAAACCCAGAATCAAATTATTATTTCTCTTCACCTTGACATTATTTTTTCAGTGTTATGGATAAAAGGCCACAGGCATTAAGTCAGCTTCTCCTTGACTTTCCCATAACCCTTCAAAAAGAAGCAAATCACAGCAAGGACTGAGCTTATTTTGTTGATAGGTGTAAGGCTTGCCAAGGAATGGACTTGGCTTTTCATGTGAAAAAGTCCTGAGGCTTTTAGTTGACTACAAATTCAATATAAACTTTCTCTGTGAAGCATCTGCAAACAATACTGATAATAGCAAAATCAATAATAGTAATAGTCAATATTTAATGAGCATTTACAATATACCAACCATTGTTCAAAGTGCTTTATATGTTCTCATTTATTTAACCCTCATAATAATACTATGAGGTAAGCGTTATTTTCTCCATTTTTCAAAGAAGCTACTGACATTAACAGCTGGCACTGACTAAAAGCTTATTATGTGCCAATTCCTCACCTAGATGTTATATGACCTTTATTTTATCAAATTGTTAGCATAATTTTGTGACCAAAATGCAAAAAGGAAAATAAGGCCCCAGGACAGGACTGTCATACACTAAAATTCAAACTCTATATATGTTTTTCAATTGGGTGGGACTGTTCAGGGTGCTTCAGGACAATTAGCATCCCTCGTTACTAAATGTCAGTATTAGCCCTTTCCTAGATCCCATGACAACCAAAGCTTTTCTACTCATATCTCAGTCTTCTTTAAGGTACTAGCTTACTCTTTATTCAGAATTAAATTATAGGGAGAATAGCAAAGTAGTTCTTTTGTATAGCCAGGAATGGATTTTGAATGTCTGTTTATAAGCCATTAATTCAATATATGTTTACTGGATGTATTATCTTTTAAAGCAGCACAATAGATGTCCTTGGGCCACGAAGATGAAATGCACACCATCCATGTCCTGTTCGCAGTATTAAAGGGGGTAAGACATGAATAGAAATAACCATTTTTTCATGTGTCTGTTGGCTGTATGAATGTCTTCTTTTGAGAAATGTCTGTTCATATCCTTTGCCCACTTTTTGATGGGGTTGTTTGTTTTTTTCTTGTAAATTTGTTTGAGTTCTTTGTAGGTTCTGGATAGTAGCCCTTTGTCAGATGAGTAGATTGCAAAAATTTTCTCCCATTCTGTAGGTTGCCTGTTCACTCTGATGGTAGTTTCTTTTGCTGTGCGGAAGCTCTTTAGTTTAATGAGATCCCATTTGTCAATTTTGGCTTTTGCTGCTGTTGCTTTTGGTGTTTTAGACATGAAGTCTTTGCCCATGCCTATGTCCTAAATGGTACTACCTAGGTTTTCCTCTAGGATTTTTATGGTATTAGGTCTAACATTTAAGTCTCTAATCCATCTTGAATTAATTTTCGTATAAGGAGTAAGGAAAGGATCCAGTTTCAGCTTTCTACTTATGGCTAGCCAATTTTCCCAGCACCATTTATTCAATAGGGAATCCTTTCCCCATTTCTTGTTTCTCTCAGGTTTGTCAAAGATCAGATGGCTGTAGATGTGTGGTATTATTTCTGAGGACTCTGTTCTGTTCCATTGGTCTATATCTCTGTTTTGGTACCAGTACCATGCTGTTTTGGTTACTGTAGCCTTGTAGTATAGTTTGAAGTCAGGTAGCGTGATGCCTCCAGCAGAGAAATGCAAATCAAAACCACAATGAGATACCATCTCACACCAGTTAGAATGGCGATCATTAGAAAGTCAGGAAACAACAGGTGCTGGAGAGGATGTGGAGAAATAGGAACACTTTTACACTGTTGGTGGGATTGTAAACTAGTTCAACCATTATGGAAAACAGTATGGCGATTCCTCAAGGATCTAGAACTAGATGTACCATATGACTCAGCCATCCCATTACTGGGTATATACCCAAAGGATTATAAATTATGCTGCTATAAAGACACATGCACACGTATGTTTATTGCAGCACTATTCACAATAGCAAAGACTTGGAATCAACCCAAATGTCCATCAGTGACAGATTGGATTAAGAAAATGTGGCACATATACACCATGGAATACTATGCAGCCATAAAAAAGGATGAGTTTGTGTCCTTTGTAGGGACATGGATGCAGCTGGAAACCATCATTCTTAGCAAACTATCACAAGAACAGAAAACCAAACACCGCATGTTCTCACTCATAGGTGGGAACTGATCAATGAGATCACTTGGACTCAGGAAGGGGAAAATCACACACCGGGGCCTATCATGGGGTGCGGGGAGAGGGGAGGGATTGCACTGGGAGTTATACCTGATGTAAATGACGAGTTGATGGGTGCAGCACACCAACAAGGCACAAGTATACATATGTAACAAACCTGCACGTTATGCACATGTACCCTACAACTTAAAGTATAATAATAATAAATTTTTTAAAATCAAAAAAAAAAAAAGAAATAACCATTTAAATGAAAGCAACATGTACCACAAGACGTGCAAATTAACATGTTCTTGGAGCTCAGAATAGAGTAGTCATTACTAGCTGGAGAAAGACCCCAAAGATTCCATGGAGAAGATTGGGCTCAGAACTAAGTTTTGAAGGAAGGGTAGCAAACTTTGGAAAAGTAAAATCTAAAATGAAGAGTATTCCAATCAAAAAAGCAACATGAGTCAAGATGTGGCAAAGTGTATGGTATTTTGACAAAGCATGACAGTGCTATTATGGCTGAATTAGCCTGGCTGGGGGTGGAGAGTGAGGTGGGAGGTGAGAGCAAGAAAGAAAAAGTCAGAATGAAAACCAAGGAGGATCGCAAGGATCAAGTTATAGTGGCAAAGGGAAGTCACTGAACATTTTGAGAAAAAAAGCCATGACGACAGACAATAACCGTCTGTTGAAAATATTTATCTAGCTGCTATACTAGAAGGAATTGAAGAGGACATAGCTTGGGGACAGAGTGAAATATGAGGAGAAAATACTGCCTTTGTCCAAAAAAAAAAAAAATTACTAGTGGAAAGAGGAGATGGATTCAGGAGATGTTACAAGATTTGCTCCACTCTGCCCACTGATTTAATGTGCCTGGGTAAGCTTCATTCACATTGGAGTTTTGAGCTTGAATAAATTAATAGTTATTTATTATAACAAAAATTATGGAATACGTATGCCTATTTGTGCAAAGTACTGTGTTAGGCATGGGAGATGAGATATAAATGATTCATAGCCTTGGATGAACAGAAAGGAGTTAATGACAGGTCCAGAAAAAGAAAGTCAATAAGTGGAGTAGATTTCATGGGCAAAGATAAATGCAGTTATGGAAACAATGAGTTTGAAGACCTGGCTGAACATCCAGAAACATGCATCCAATAAACATTGTTTTGAGTGCCCTCTATGTGCTAAGCACTGCCTGAGACTCCAGGGACACAGATTTTTCCCTGGACTGTATTTGATTCACAGCCCACTGATCTGCCCAATTTTCTTTATCCCCAAACAATTACTCTAATTCAGGCCTCCATCTCCTCTTAACTTCGTGAATGTATAAGCATAACCAGTCCCTTACCTGCAGTTTTACCTTCTGCAAATCTGTTCTTTATACTGGAGCCTGAGTGGTATTCTAAAACATAGATCTGATCGTGTCCCTCCCTTGCATAACACCATTCAGTGGTCTCCCACAGCTTGAAGAATAAAGGTCAGATCATGCAACATGACCTGTAACTCTTAGCCTCTGCTCACCTCTCCAGCATCTTCTCCCATTGCAGGCTTTAGCTATGCATTCAGATCTTCAAATCTGCCATCCTCTCCCTCACTGCCAGGTCTCCTAGGGTGCTCTTCTTTCCATGTGCATGACTGCTGTTTTCCTCCTCATTTGCCTGACCACTTTTCAACTTTCAGTGAATCTACCTATACCCCCAATTTTTGATCAGATGTCCCTATGTTTTCATAACACACTGTGTTTACCCAATCATAGCACTTATCATATTTTCATTGCATGTAACTCTTCAGTGCTTGTCACCCTCTAGACCGTAATTATCAGAAGGACAGGGGTTATCTTTATTTACTTCACAGTTGTATTACCTAGCAAGTACTTGATAAATATTTGTTGACTGATGAAAGGGAATTACATTACAATACAGTTGAATACTACTTTTTCTACCAATGAACTCTACTAAATATGGATATTATAATCCTCATCTCAACACAATCACAATTATTTGTTTTATATTTGTTTCCCCAATATATTATGAACTCTTTGAAATCGAGGATTGCACTTTATAATTCCTGTGTGCCTCGTGTCTTCCAACCTGTCTTTAACATGGTAGGAACTCTCAATAAAGTTTTGCAAAGTGAAAAAGTGAATAAAATGCAGTGAATCTATCTCTATATCTATATCTATCTATATGTATATATCTATATCTATCTATATCTATCTATATGATTGTGTTGAGATGAGGATTATAATATCCATATTTAGTAGAGTTCATTGGTAGAAAAAGTAGTATTCAACTGTATTGTAATGTAATTCCCTTTCATTCAGTTAACAAATATTTATCAAGTACTTGCTAGATAATACAATTGTGAAGTAAATAAAGATAACCCCTGTCCTTCTGATAATTATGGTCTAGAGGGTGACAAGCACTGAAGAGTTACATGCAATGAAAATATGATAAGTGCTATATGTATAGATAGATATAGATATCACTGCATCTAATTCCCCCTCCCTGCCAGCAACCTTGTATTATATTTATAGACAAGCTATTAGTTTTTCAGCTTATAAGCAAATACCATTTTCTGAAATTCTAGATAGACTTAATAAATTCACAGTAATTCATATCATAAACATCTCCAAGATCTTCACTCCAATCCACTGATTTTCATGTTATTCTAATAGGCTAAAACAATGTTCCCCTGAGACAAGCCATGGACCACTTTTCTAAGAATTGCTGGTTAAACATACTGATTTCTGGGCCCCACCTACACCTCTTGAATCAAAATCTTATGACAAACAAAATTAGAGAAGGACAGAATAAGTAAGGAAAAAAAAAATCTCACTCACACTCACCTAAAAAGATTCATTTCCCATAATGTAACAAAAATTCAAACAGTTGTCCTTGGCAGAATTATAATCACATCTGTTCTCAGGAATGCCTATTTTAGGATCTAGACATATTTCAATTACCAGTTAAAAAGAAACTAAAAAAGAGAGAGAGAGAAGCAAACAAACCAAAAAAAAAAAAAAAAAAAAAAACCCAAACTGCATTCCTTGAGCACTTCCTACATAAACATTATTCTCTCTCTATTCTCTAAGGCAATCATATTTTTGACATTAACTAACATATTGCCCCCTTGCAGGAGCAATTGATCCTTCAATGGGACACAAAGCTTGCACTGGGAAGAGGATGTATTTACCATCTGAGTTTATCCATATATAGAAAGATACAGCTGATGAGGCAAGGACTACCCAGATTAATAGGTCACCAAAAAATGAGAAAACTTAGCTTATTCAGAGTTCTCTTCAAAAAGATTTTTAAATTTTTATTTTAAGGCCCAACATTTAAAATACATTTAATGCTACTTAATGATCAAATTATCACGTTTTTATTAGTGTACATATTTACAACAAAATGTAATTATGAAACTGGATGTGAAGTTCATTTATTCATCAATAGTAGAAACATCATTATGTGAAAATATATCATTTTGGTTTTTGTACATTTGAACAAGTAAGGAAGAGAACACCTCTTAGTGGATGGAAATTTGTGGAACACAAAGCTTTGAATTGCTGTTTTATTAACTGTGATCCTGAGAACCTTATTTGGTCATTCAGTTGTTGTTTTTTTTTAATCTATTGTATTAGTGAAGAATGTTTTGACTATAAGCAACAGAAAAGAACCCTGGCTTACTTCAAGAAAAAGAGAATGTATTGAAGGATATTAAAGTATCTCACAGATTTCAAAGAAGGGTTTGAAAAAAAAGAAAAAAAAAAGCAGGCCTCTAAAAGGTGAGGGACAGGAACATGTCATGGAATTCAATACTATCTCATGCTGCCATTGGTGTAACTAATGAATCAACAACTCAGTCTTTTGATCCTAAGCTCAAGATTTTAAATTATAGAGAAGCAGAGTTTATTGATCTATTTCTCTTCTGGCATGATAGTATTAAAATTAAGAATTTCTGTTCAACACAAATAATATACCCAAAGTTAAGGAAGAGATAAGAGAATGAAATAAGATATTTAGAAAGTCAAAAAACTTGCAAAATATTTGTAATCAGAACATATCAGGAATTCTTGCAAATTAGCTAGGGAAAAAAGCAACCCCATTTATAAAATGGGTACAAATAAGGAACAAACAATTGTAGAAGAAAAAATCCAAAAATTCATGATTCTTATGAAGTAATGTGAAAACATTCTAGTAATCAATGAAATGCAAATTAAAAACCACAATAAAAAAAATCATTCTAAACCTATTCAGCAAAAATTAGAAATGTGAACAATGTCAAGTGTTGGTAATAATATGAGTCTGCAGGAACCATCGGGTACTGTTGTTGAGACTGTGGAATAGAACAGCTATTTCTGAGAACAACCTAATTCTACTCAGTCAAAATCAGTACGTACATAACCTATAATTTCTACTTTTGATATAGATCCCAAAGAAGTTTGTACAGAAGTTCTAGGGGAACACGTACAAGCATATTACCATCAGTGTTATATAATTATGGAGGCAAAATTGTGTGTTAATCAATGAGACAGTAACAGGTAAAATGTTTTGAATGCACACCATGGAGTATAATGTACAGCTAAAAGAAACAACTTAGATATTATTATAGACACATGAATGGATTTAAAGGCATTGCTCAGAATGAAAAATAGAAGTAAAACAAAATATATTACACAATGCCATTTATGGTCATTGAAAGTACATACTCACAAAAAATATACACTTTGTAAGGGTACAACAAACCAAAAGGTATATGTTCTGTACATTAGAAAATTTGCCTATGATATGGAAAAGGAGGGGAGAGGAGTTGAGAATTTAGATAAAATGGAATTGTTAAATAAATCAAACAAAGGAGTGGTTTTGTATGGACTAAATATGATAGTGTACCATGAGATAAGTAGTTAGCCATGCTACTTATTTTATGGTTATATATCTATATATGTTTTATTAACATACACCTCATCAAAAATAAAAGTCCATTTAAATGTATTAATTATCTGAACAATGTAGATTGAGGCACAAGGAAGCTGGATACGAAGATGGATTACAAGTAGGTTACTCTCACCTTGTGATCCAGCATCCCTTCCACTATTTCAATACATTGTACAATGTTCTTTTATAACCACAATGTTCTACAACTCCATGGGGCCTATTTTGCTTGCACAACTGTGCATTTTCTTTCCAGCCTGATGCTCCCTTTCAGTCTTATTGACTTTTACATCCATGTCATGACTCATTCAACTTTCAGCCTCAGTTTGTGGCCTTCCGTGAGTCAGCCAACAGCTTCCTCTGCTATGCATTATTCACACACAAACTTGAATATTATCTTGGGCCTTATGTCACATGGTTTTTTTTATATATGCCTCTAATAAATTATTTACAGTATGCTCTCCTAACTGCTTGCATTCACTAAACCTTCTACTTTCCACTGCCACATGGACTATAAAAACTCAAACACAGATTATTAGGATTAACAATTGACTCCTTAACAGCATAGTCATCTAATTCTTTAACATCTAAAATCTCACTACTTCTTTCTTAGCAGATGGCCTCATTTCAACTTTATTAGGGATATTGAGCTCTCTAACTACCATGAATCTCAATTCTCCAAATATCGGTCATTATCCCTATCAATTCATACTTTTATCACCTTCACAGGAACAGAAATCTTTCCTCTTACTAACTCTTCCTTCTCAGTCAAAAAAACACTTTTCAATTTTCAAGAAACATTGCTCCCGTATTTATCTTATTTCTTTGAATATGTCCAATTTATCTCTTTTTACTGGGTCCATTCTCTTCTTTCAAGCATACCCGGTTCTTCTCTCATCTTGAAAACAATCTGCACTGAAATCATCCCTTCCATCTTCAATCTTTCTCTCCATGATCTAAATACTGACTATATTTCTTAAATAAGACACTTAGACAAACACCATCTTGAATTGTGACTTAACATTTTTACATTGGGTAATTGTTTAACCCTTCCTGCTCCCCACCTCCTGACACCCACATATGGGGATGCATACAATTAATTTCTTAGACAGAATAAAAAGTTTTGTTACAATATTAGAGACAATTTCGTTCACTCTGTGGACATATTGTTCCCAATATCAAAGTCATAGAAATATGAATTATTTACAAATTTTCCCTGGATAATTTCCATGGCTTCTTAATCAAATTTTACATCTCCATTATTCCTCCCTGCTCCAGCTTCCTCTTTTTCTACAACACAAATATCTTTGTTTCTCTATTGCCTATAAAACAAAAATTTTTTTTAGCATGGTGTGTAATTTTTAGTACAGCATAGCATTTAATCTTTCAAAAATTCACCCCAACTCTTTTTTATATTTTTATTTTCAGTTTTTTTCCAACTCTTCCTTCCAGTTTCATCTTCTACTAGCATCCTTCTCTTTTCCCATGTGTTTTAAGTGCTAGCTGTATCAAACTATTTGCATTTCCTCGGAGCAACCTATTACCTTTTTGTTTTACTTTTATGCTTTCCATTTTTGTGTATATACCCAGAATGTCCAATTTCCTTGTCTCTAGCTATTAAACTCTTACTCAGCCTTTAGGAACCCTCTCACATATTATCTGTCTTGTGATTTCCTCAAGTAATAAGGTAAATAGTTGCTTTCTTTCTGTTCTCATGGCCCTCTGTTAGCACACTGTACTTCTGCTGTCATAACACTCACCACACCTTACAGTAGTTACCTAAAGAACATCTGCCTTTACTACTGGAATGCAAGAGACAACTGTTTTAGTAACCACAGTATCACCAGCACCTAACTCACTCTATTTATTTATTTATTTATTTATTTATTTATTTTTTTTTTTATTTTGAGTAGGAATCTTCCTTTGTTCCCAGGATGAGGGCAATGGCATAATCTTGGCTCACTGCAACCTCTGCCTTCCAGGTTAAACCAATTCTCCTGCCTCAGCCTCCCAAGGAGCTGGAATTACAGGCGTGTACCACCATGCCCGGCTCATTTTTGTATTTTTAGTAGAGACGGAGTTTCACCATGTTTGCCAGGCTGGTCTTGAAGTCCTGACCTCAAGTGATCCATCTACCTCAGCCTCCCAAAGTGTTGGGATTATAGGCATGAGCCTACATGCCCGGTCCTCACTCCCTATTATGTAACAGATAGTCTATAAAGATTTGTTGGATGAATAGAAAAATGAATGAATGTATTAATTGTATTTATTTTTGTAGGCCTTCCATTTCACCCACCACCCACATAATTGTTCCAGACCAAGAGTTAGTGCTCAAAAACGATTTTTAGTAGATAAGTGGGCAAATGAATAAATGAGCTCTTCCATTTCCCTTCATCTAGACTTTGTCAAACCACGCCCTCTTCCATGGGGGTTTGTTATTATCCATTAAAATTGGTAAGAGACTGATTTCTCTTAGCTTTATGGATCCCTGACCCTGTCAAAAATCTGTTAAATATTACTTGCAATATATTTACAAATATATTTTAGGGGCATTTATTTTATTGTTATTATATCCAGGGCACAGGAATGAATTAATTACAACCAAAGGTTAATGAACATTAACATCCTTGGTCATTAATGCCCTTTTTTATTCCATTTGTTTATATTTTTGCTTATTTTACTGAATGGATGTCTATAAACCCATCGAACAACCTAAGAATAGAATATTACCAATGACTTACAGCTATTTCTGTGTTATTTCTTATTGTTCACCTCTTTCCCTGCTGTGCCAAAGTAACCTATATCGAATTTTGTTTTTATCATTCCCTTGTTAGTTTTCATTTCCCTTATCCCATATTTGCCTTTGAACTGCATAAAAAGTATGCCATACTGCATATATTCTTCTGGGAATCCCTTTATTCCCTGAGCGTTATACTAAAAAGAATCAGCCCGTTTTCGCTTTTCCTGTAGCTGTAATGTTCTTTTTGGGAATGGCAAAAGTCTATTGTATTTTAATTGCAGTCATTTATAGGAGAGAGATGCTTCCTCTCTGAGGAGTCTGGGTCCTTTCAGACTAGTGATTTTAAAACACTTATACAGTGATAAAATTAGTATATTTTTAGATTGAGACTAAAAATGATGTATCCAAACTCTAAGCACATTGCCCATTGACTTACTTTTTAATAAGGCATAAAATTTCATGCATATGAGTCTGCAACTAACTACCCAAATATATCTGGGAATACTCTACGGCTTACTATCAAGGGTCCTCTAATAGCTTCTTGTCTAACTTGTTCATTCAATAAGCTTTTTTTTTTTTTTTTTTTTTAGCCTGCCTACTGTGTGCCTGGCACTGATTATAATGCCAGGTTCTCCTTCTGTTTAGTCATTTTCCAGACTTATATTTTACTAGTCAATCACATAAGGGCTGAACTCTACATAGCACAAACCCAGTGTACAGTGATTAACAGTATTCTCACCTGCCAATAGAGCATGATTTTAGCATGAGACAAAAGTAGGGAAAGCAGCAGCCATCTTTGACATCATCTAGTGAGATTATCTCCAAAAAACTGGAAGGCAGCAGAGTGTAACAGCGAAGGACACAGACTTTTTTAACTGGCTCTGCCACTTTTTGTCTGAGTGTTCTTTGAGCAAGTTATAAAAACTCTGTTTACCTCAGTTCATTCATCTGTAAGAGGAGACTAACAGCAGCACCTACTTCACAGTATTGTTATAAAGATTAAATAATTTAATATGTTCTTAGAAAATGTCTGTCTCATAATACAAGCCAATGTTGATATTTGATAAATAAATGGTTTTACTGATATCTCATATAACATTTTTTGCTTCTAACTTTAGCTACATTTTGATATCCTCCAAAAATTACTAATAATTATCTATTGACATTCTTTTTATGAGAACTTTTGCTTTTGGAAACCATGATATTTTATCCAACATGGAAATTCTGTTATAAGATCCTGTTCTTGATAATTATGGATTGTAGTTTTATTGTGAATATATGTAAATTTCAGGTAAGGACATTGTGCTGACTGAATTCATTCATGTAATTATGTAATGAATATTTGTTGAGCTCTTTATGCAACAGCTGTATGTGTGCACTGCACAAAGTTTTTTAGAAAATGTAAAAATAAATCAAACTTGGGACTTGACTTTTAGCTGCTTACTATCTAGTTGTGGAGATGACATATACGTACAATAAGAGAAGTGAAGGTGAATTATTATAGGAGTTTGGTAAAGGGAGATATTTTGCCAGATAGAGGTGCCAAGAATTTGTGAGAAGGTTGCAATTCAAGTAAAATCTGAATGATGAGCAGAACATGCAAAAGAAGAAAGCTATTCCAGTGAGAGAACACAGGATTATGCAGTTGGGCAGCAAGTTAGCCAAGTATGACTGCAGGGAAACTAAGACTGCAGAGGATAACAGCCAGTCATCATTAAGTATGCACTATGCTTCAGGTGCTGTGCTGACTATTCTAATTCCATGATCATATTTAATGCTCACAATAACTCTGTGAGTAGGCACTAATATTGTCCCGTTTTAAAGATGAAATTACTGAAGATCAGAGATGTTAAGTTAGATTCATAAGTACTCACAATGACAAGTATGAGAATCAGGGTTTTGAATCAGGTCACAGGAAGAATAAAGGCTCAATGAAGACAATAAAGATGCTGCTCAGAATTAATTTTGAATTAGTTCAAGGTTTTTTATTTTTGTGCAACTGAATCTATGGAAAGAAAGATTTGAGTTTTAAATAAGTGAATGTTAAAAATCCTTGCTTTGCAAAGAGATACCATTTGAATAAGGCCCCAGGCCCATATGAAAGGAGTGTAGATCTGAGGTATTTTCATTAACACTAACTCCTTGCAGACTCTGAGATGACATTGCCGTGCAGTACATTCCTATAAAGGTAGTGTTCTCACATCAACACCTGTGAGAAAGAGGAAGAAAGCGTCATTGGGTGGAAATATTGTTCTACGATAAAATCTCAACAAACTCCTCAGTCCACATCGTGGGTAGCTCTACCACTGAGCGACCCCTGAGAGTTACCTCCAGTTGACTTGAGGGGCCCAGCTTCTATACTGGAATGTTCACCAGTCGCTGGAAGAAATTCACTCCTAGAAAGGAGGATGACCTTGGATAAGACGAGACTCTTCTATCCAGGCATTCTTTTTTTTTTTTTTTTTTTTAACAGTGGAATTGCTGGGTGAAATGGTAGTTCTGTTTTAAGTTCTTTGAGAAATTGCCACATTGCTTTTCATAATGGCTGGTGGAAATGTAAATTAGTATCAGGGTATTCTTAAAGGTGGCTGACAGCTGAAGACTCTCTGCTGGGAGCACTCCTGGAAAAAGTTCTTCACTTCTTAACAAGAACCTTCTTAAAGAAGGTTCATCCCAGCTTCCACGGCAAGTGGTAGATTAATCCCCAAATCTCAAAGACTTAATTTAAGAGTTTATTTCTTCCTCACATAAAGTCCAGTTGGTGTTAGTTGAGAGTTATTCTGTTTATGCATCATTCAGGAGCATAGGGTCCTTCTATAGGTGGCTCCCTTCACGTTTATGTCCTTGGCATCCTCTCCATTTATTCAGCAGAAAGGAAAGGGAAAGTAGAGGATCACATAGGAGATTTCACAAGCCAAGCCTGGAAATGACATATTATGACTTTTGCCCACCATTCAAAGGGCAGAATTCAGTCATATGACCACACTCACCGGAATGGGAAAATAGGAAATATAGTCAAATATGTACTCAGGAGGAAAGAGAAATATGTTTTGGAACAAATAGCCAGTCTTTGACAAAATAACTTTCTTACTAAAACATATTTTCCTGTCTTTTGTTTTGTGTTGCACTAAGCAATGTGCCTTCCAGGCTATTCAACTCGGAAAATGTGAACTCCTTTGTAGTAAATGGCACCTTTGAGATCAGGTAGGCCCAATGACTGACTTAGATGAATGCCAGAACTTAGGAAATATGCACATGCAAAAAGTACAGTCAAAATGATTTTAAAAAGGTGTATCTTTATTTTTGTTGTTGATCTTAAGTCACTGTTTTTCTTCCCCTAATTGCTCCTTAAAAAATCATAATCAAAAACATTTAATTTGTTTATAATAATATTCTATTGCACAGCTCATCAATTTTTTCTTCTTTTGGTTAGACTCTCTAGGTTTGGGCCAAGTTCCTAGAGGAAAACACCAGTAACGCTTGCTGTTGGAAATATTACAATATATACCCTGGAAAGGTCTTCAGTAAGCAAGGGACAAGTGGTAGGTTTGATGGCACAAACATAGCAAATATCACAATTCATAAAATTCCAAGTTTGTAATAAAACCTTATCCCAAACCTGGCAGTAAAAGAAATACATTACTTACCTTTTGGTCTTCTCTGTCACTCAGATGGGCTGGCATACAATAACATACCATGCTGGCATGAATATTTTCTTGTGCTGTACTATACAGCCACTTCTCTCCCTCGTTTACATTGCTGTATTTCTAAAATAACATCCTGACACGTTTTATCCTCCATTGGTATTATTCCAGCACTTTCCTCCTCCAACTGCAGCTTGAGATGTACATTCACAAATGTAACACATCCGTCGATTGCTTCATACATGAGAACCAGCACTACATTAAAAGCAACTTTAAAAACTCAAACATACTGATCTTTCTGCCTTTTCTAGGTCTATCTGTTGCTACCTTCTAAATCCCATGTATAGAAACAAACCATTTTACCTCTACACCCTTCAGTTTTCTCATCTGTGGAGTAGAGGTAATGATAATCAACATACAGAGTTGCTAAAGATTATTGAATTAACACTCCTTATATGTCTGGAACCGTGTTTTAGAAATTTTAGTCTTTTAATTATTACATACCTAAACTGCATGAAAGGGGGATGATTATCTCCCCACCTCCCATTGTATAGATGAGAAAAGTAATTCACAGAAAAGTAACTTTCCAAAGGTCATAGTGAGAGCATGGGCAGGGCCAAACTCCAAATCCAGCCAGTATGATTCCAGAAATTACATTTTCAACCAACACGCCATATACTGAGAATTGAAGCTAATTCACTCAGAATCACTTAAAACACCCCCACTGGGCAAAAGTCACTCTGCGTTACGGAATGGGAACCTAAGTCACGTTCATGAATTATTTGTCCCAGACCCATGCTGTGGCTTAATTCTCTGAGTCCATATCAGCAGAAGAAAATATGAGTTGAAAATTCTTTGACTTTTCCAATAAAGATGATAACGACGATGATGATGATGACAACAATGATCTGTACAACTAAAATTTTACCTGCAGACTCAGTTGATCCTACTAATTATTCTCCATAAACCCAACAGGATAATCTTAAAATTGCTTTTTTGAAAGTAAAACTGTGAAACAAATAATGCTAATATAGGGATAACTACTAAAATCAATCATGTTTCATCGATATGAAAAAATACAATAACTGAAGTTTTCAATAAGTTAGTTATTTTTTACAAATACAGTTTTATTCCAAAGTGTTCTTTCTTCATGACTTCTAAGAAGTTAAAGATAAAATCCAACTTCATTTAAAATTGTCACTTTTCAAAACCTAAGAAATTGGAAGTGTCTTCTCTATTTGTTATTAAATAAATCACTCTTGAAAATAACATTTTCATATTTATATAGCTCACTTATCTAAAACAGTCAAACCAGAACGTATGTTGTAATAAATTACCCATAAAATAAAGCTTGAAATTATAACAGGACAAAGTATTTAAATTTAGAACTTTATTGGTAAAAAATCCCCAGAGACTCTCAAGGATTGCTAGTTAGATACCAGCTTCGAGAGAAATTGGAATCAAGTGTAGCATAAATCAGGTGGAGGAAGGAAGGCATAGCTTCTTTTGTTTCATACATCTGTGTGCTGCAACGGGAACCTGTTACTCTCACCTCTAGGACTGGGACCAGGATTGCCTCAGCACGGGAATGTTAAGAGAGGATACCTAATCCTCTTGTGTGATACACAGTAGCCCATCACATATCCTAACCATTGCTGTAGATAGTGGCCACAAAGAAACTGCTTTCCTGTCTTCTAATATCCCACAGCATGTTCTATCTTCATATTAAAACTCTTACTGCATTCGACATTGTATCATTGTTTGTTTATATCCTATCTTTTCTACTGGGTTAGAAATTTCTCAAGAAAAATGACCCAGCCTTCTTTATCTTTGCATATCCACACCCTTAGTAGATACTTATCATTTACTAAATGAATAAATTAATTAAGGTGTGATGGATGAATGGATGGGCTGTGCATATCTGTAGAGTGATAGTGTATTAGTCCATTCTCATGCTGCTAATAAAGACACATCCAGGACTGGGTAATTTATAGAGGAAAGAGGTTTAATTGACTTACAGTTCAGTGTAGCTGGGGAGGCCTCAGGAAACTTACAATCACGGTGGTAGGTGAAGCAAACACGTCCTTCTTCACATGGCAGCAGCAAGAAGTGCAGTGCAAAGTGGGGAAAAGTCCCTTATAACACTATCAAATCTCATAAGAACTCACTCATGATCACAAGAACAGTATGGAGGTAACCACCTCCATGATTAAATTACTTCCCACCAGGTACCTCCCAGGATCTATGCGTATTATGGGAACCACAGTGCAAGGTGAGATTTGGGTGGGGAAACAGTCAAACCATATCACATAGTGTCTAAAACTCTACTCCAGTCAAGTGGTGTATATCTTTCTAATACATGGAGAGTCTACATATTTATGAGCTGCGGACTGTGAGCCAATTTTTGAAAACACATCACCAACTACCATGTATTGAATAGACATAATGTGTCAGGCAATGTCTAGATAATTGTCACAATTTATAGTCCTCAGAATAATTTTCCAAAATAAGAGTGTTACCCTCATTTTGTTAATAGAAAATAGATACAGAGGGGTTATGTAGTTTTCACACACACAACTAGTAAATAGGAAACCCCAGTCTAAATTCAGTCTGTGGTCTTAAAAAGGCATTTTAAAAGACCAGATTTTTCTCAGAGCACACTATTGGTATCATCATATTTTATAACACAGTAAATATAATGTATGAAGGTTAATGCAGTGTCAATAAAGTATTTTCCGACAATAGGAAGATGTACCCTATAATTCCCAAATCAGTCTTTTCCTGTCAGTGTTTTCTTTTTCTTGCTTGCTTTTAAAAATACCTTTTATTATTTCTCAGAACTCAGGGTGTCACTTACCAATCCTCCTTTCCAGAAATATATGCAATAGTTTTACTAGCCAAATAGGAAACAAAGTTCTAATTTATCAAACTATGTTGTTTAAAGTATATTGATAAGCTATGGTATTTAATGAGGCTTACACCCGAGGCTGAAGTGGGATTTCCTATCCCTTACCTTGTGATTGGTAACAGCAAAGCTCAAAGAAAGGCTCAATCCGACTTATCTCCCATGGCCAACACCAAAGCTGGCATGCAGAGAGAACTGGAACCCCTGGTGCTCTGCCTATTCATCCCTCCCTCTTAGACAGAGTCTAGGTTTTAAATAATGTTTGTTTATAAAAATAGATTGTCAGCTACCACGTGACAGCTTGGATTTTTTTTGTTTGTTTGTTTGTTTGTTTTGTTTCGTTTGGTTTGGTTTGGTTTGGTTTTTCCAAGCTTGGCTTTTCTTCTCCTGTTTCCTCTTTGCTCCAGGAAGTCCATGGTCACTGGTTGCCTCACACCACAAATGTCAAGTGCCCACGTGGACCCCACCCTGCACAACTGAAGACTTCGAGCCTGCTGCACACCAGGGCTCATCCAAGTCTGTAATTTTTAAGATGTAAAAGCTGCCATGTGCCTTGGACCTCTGTCCTTTCTTTGTGTTATATTTTATCACATATGGGTAAAAGTAGAGCCTTTATCCCTCAATATCTTAAAGAATCCTCGCTAAAATCACTTTTTCAGGTATTATTCAGTACACCCTATCCAAGACAAGTCTCACAGGGAACCAAGCCCAGGGATAATTCTAAAGGCCTTAATATACTGAGTGGCAAATGGGTTTGGTGCTCTAACACAGACTTCAACAAAAGTGTTCCATAAAGGACAAAATAGTAAATACTCCAGGCTTCGTGAACTTCATATGTCCTCTGTCACATATTCGTCTATTTTTGTTGTTTTGTTTTGTTTTGTTTCTCTACAACACTTTAGAAGTGAAAAAAAAAATAATTCTTACTTTGAAGGCCCATTTCTGCAGGCTACTAGCCAGATTTGGCCTGAGTTTGCCAAATCCTGATCTAGATTCCAGCCAACCTTGTTTGAATTCTGTCTCTGACATTTACTGAATACAAAACAGACATGTTTAATCTCTCTAAGTTTCCACATGCCTAAAAGGTGGATAACTGTTCCTATCTTAATAAGACAGAAGGGAAATTAACTGCAATAATGTCTTTGAAGCTCTCAGCATCAAGCCTGAAACTTGGTAAGCACTCAATAAATTATCTATTATTACTATTTCTCAAAAGGATGTATCCTCCCTGACCACTGGGTCTTTATTACTGATCAAGCTTGTCTGACTCTCTCTGCCTTCAGGATAAATTCCCTTCCAGGAATTTTCTTGTTCCATTATGCAAACAGAATCCGTAGAGACCTTCCCATCCATCAGTCTGATTTTCCCAGATGTGTTTAGTGGCATTGTGAAATGTGCTTAGACATAAGCTAAGACTCCTCCTACAA
>NW_012109375.1:1259239-1406739 GCF_000951045.1 Mandrillus leucophaeus | reverse complement strand
AAGTGTGGTGGTGCACGCCTGTAATCCCAGCGACTCAGGATGTTGAGGCAGAGAATTGCTTGAACCTGAGAGCTGGAGGTTGCAGTGAGCTGAGACCATGACACTGCCCTCCACCCTGGGAGACAGAGTGAGATTTGGTCTCAAAAAGAAAAAAAAAAAAAAAACAGCAAGTCGTTAATGGATAACTGCAAGTCTCATCAACAGCAATGCTATTAACTGAACTGGCTGATCAGTAATTGACACCTGCATCTATACACTTGCTCATGCAGAGATGTAGGTGAGTCACCTTTGAGCCTTGCCTCTCTCTCATCCTATTTGCCACAATTCATCACCAACTCCTCTCAATTCTACTTTCCAAATACATCTCTAGTCCATTCAATCTTCCTGGTCTTCACTCTTCCCAGCCTAGTCCTGGCCTCCATTGCCTCTCACTGGGACTTCTCCAGTGGATGTCTAATCACTTTTCATTCATTCCTTTCCCAATCCATTCTCCAAAAGTAGCCAGAATGATCTCTATAAAATGCAAGTCTGATTATGTCACTTACTAGCCTAGAATCCCTTTAACTCCTTTCTAACACTTTTTCAGGAAAAAATGTCAAAGCTGTTAACAAGAACCTATTCATTTCTACAAAACCTGGCCACTACTTCTCTCTTTAACTTTTTCTTCTCTCCCACTGTTCCCCTCTCTCACTTTGCTTCTTCTCACTGGCCTACTCTCTTGTCCTCAAATATGCCAACTTCACTCTTACATCAGCCCTTTTGTACACACTGTTCTCTTCACTTGAAGCAAATGCCACCAATCCTAGCCCCTTTATCTAGCTCACTCCTACTCAGCCTTCCAGCTCTTGAATGCTTCGTTTTCAGTAGATTTTTCCTAGACACAGAGTTTACTTTAAGGTCTCTAGTATACCCTTTCATGCATTAATTATATTTTCTTTAAGGCACTTGTAATTGCAGTTATAAAGATATTTGTATGATTATCAACTTAATGCCTGTATCTACCACTCTGCTCTAAGCAACATGACAACAGGGACTGACTCTTTTGTTTGCCACCGTATCCCCAAGACTATCACAATATCCAGCATGAGTGTGTCAGCACCTTGTTGAATTCATTCAATGGTAAGTTCCTTTTACTTCTCTTTAATCAAGCGGCTGTGTTCCCACACAGTTATGTTGCTATACAAATCAATAGCTATCATTGTTTAAACACTTACTATATGTCAGGCACTGTGATAAGCATTTCACATATGTGCTCTTTATGGCATCTCTACAGTGTAGTACAGTTATCATCCCCATTTTATTATTTAGGAAACTGAGCTGCTTCAAGTGGCAGATTAGTAAAACTACAATTCAAAGCAAAGCTTTTCAGGCTTCCTGGCCCATATTCTTAAACAATTCCCTATCCTGCTCCCTGGCAAGTGGAGTTTGATTGAACTGCATAGAGTGAGAGAAGGGAGTGGGAAGCATGTGTTTTGTTAAGTCACCAACATTGTGGCTATTCATGGTTACCATTTCATACTAATCCAAAGACATTGTTTTCCTCTGTATTTGTCATTTCCATTGACAGCCCCTCTTACTACACCATACTGAAGAGGGGAAATGTGTTCCCAGTTTCCAGAGACACTAAGCCACAGGTGGAGATGAATTGCAGCCTGCTTCTTTTAGCTAGCTGAGTTTGTTGGTTGGTTGGTTGGTTGGTTGGTTGGTTGGTTGGTTGGTTGGTTGGTTTTTCGATATGAACACGAAAGATTTCTCCTTCGCTGTCCTCAACACTGGTTTCCCTGCTTAGCTTACATGCTGGCTAAGGATTGTAGGTAACAGAAACAGTGGTATATATGTGCCAGAATTCACATCATGGGAAAGAATACAGTGACGCTTCCAAGGGAAATTAAAGACACCCTAGTTAGGCTTTAACTTAAATTGTGAAGGATATTGTTTAATTACTTTTTTGAAGGACAACCAACTCTCCTACCATAGGAGTATCTCAACCTGCAACTTTATCCATTAAAAGTCCTAGTAATAGTCAACTTCTCTGTTGTATAAATGTACCTTCAAGCCTTTGCTCCTCCAAAACTGTTCCCTTGGTGACAAGTCTGTTCCCTGGGTGATAACTGATGGATTCTTTCCTGATGTCACTCAGGCACTGACTTTAATCTGAAGAAAGGTTTCAGCTCCTTTTGAGGCATTGAAACTGGGATGCAATCATGGCTCTCCTGAGGATAAAAAATGGAACTTGCTTGTAAAGCAGGAAAAGCTCCATTCTGTGCTGTAGAGTTGCTTTGGAGAAATGTTTCCATGCCTTTTTTTTTTTTTTTTTTTTTTTTTGGCTAGTTCTGTTCGTGTCTGAACCCTGAGCAAGTAGAAGTGAATGTCTGCATTGCACAAAAATGTCATTAGTGACTACGATTAGCCTCCCTTCACCACTGAAGTGACAGTATTTCACAATCCTGGAGAGAACCTTTAGATTGCATATCCTATCTAGCCAGTTTATTAAAAAGAGGCTTTTTTTTTTATAAATCTATTTTTGTGGGAGACTTTAACTACAGTCAGCAATAACCTTTGGTGTTTTTGTTTATTTATAAAAATGTTTATTTTCTGTGTCCTTTTTCTGCCTATTAAGTATCAGGTGTTCCAAGAGGCAAAAATAAAGCAATTAAAAACTTTGAAGCTAGCCAAAATCATTTTTACAATACAATTACTTTTCTCTGATTTCCCGCAGGTGATAAAATAGCCTAGTCTACAGGGGCTGAAAATCAAAATTGATGTCCACCTAAAACTATTCATGCTTTTTACAAGAATTATCAGGAGGCAAACAAAATATCCTAATGCTTAATGTCCATTTTGGCCATGGTTCTGAAAATCCTATATTATTTTGCATAGGATGTTTTAGGTAGGTATGCACCTGGTACATATGGTTAGTATTCTAAATTAAATCTTTTAGCATCACAGTTGTTGCATTTTAACAGCCTATTTTAGGTGCCTTGTTCACTTCAATCATTGCTGTCATTAAAAGCAGGATTTTGAGATTTCATGTATACCATATAAGAATGCTAAATTTGGGTTATTGCAAAATTTAAAATCTTAAAGCCTCAGATTAATATATCAATGTGCTACCTGATAAAGTTTTTGTGCTCCTTTCCCACTTGCATTATCAGCATTGTTGACTCTTCCAGTTTCTTTTAAAAATCCTGCAATAAGTAATCACCTGCTGCCTTTCTCTTAATGTTCCCTAAATAAATATTGCAGGAGGGACAAAGAAACACTGAGATATTGAGTCATTAGTGGCAATGGAAGAAGAATTGTGCATCCAGGAATAAAAAAGGAAAGAATTTAAACCCTAACCCAGAGTCTGCCATGTTATGTTGAGTTGTTAGAATCTGGGCTTTTCTCAGGTTATGCTCTGATGTCTTTAATATTTTTTTAACCTTATTACTATCGAGAGTTGCAATGTTAATATAGTACTTTGACTCTCCAATAGTGAAGGCAGTGACTCAGAAGCAACATTTTGAAAATTGTACATTATGGAGAGAGGGTATGTTTTATCTCAGTTTTCATGCTATTGATGTTTCCCATAAACAGTTACAAACAGACAAGAACAATAAAGGTGACCAAAATAACCAATTTAGGGGCAGAGATAGTCTTGATTATTTTTGCTTACTTTTTGTTTATTGATTTCTTTACCATTACAATGGGTATGGGTTATTCATAAATTGGTGCTTAATAAAAACTTTATGAATGAACATATAGTGGGATGAGGAAAGAGTGGTGATTTAAAATTACAACTGACTGTAGCAGTTTCTGCCTCCTTAGAGAATGGCATAAATTCTATTTAGCAAGACACATTGGTGGGTCATTTGGGTGTTGATGTGTAGGGGCAGAACTCAAAGGCAGAAAAGAAAAAGGAGAATTAAATTTGTTGCATAATTAAGTACAAACTTGGGCGTTTCCAGGAATATCGGAAAGTAGAATGGGTTTCCAGAGAGAAAGAGAGGATAGAGAAACTCAGCAAGGTGTGAAAACTGATGTTTTATATGAGTGAGCCATTGATAACAGCCCAGGGACTTTTGAAAATGTGGTAAAATCTTAATTTTAAATTTTTTGCGTATGGACTGTGATCTAATCTATTCCCCCACACATTTCAGTAAATGACTGCTTAGCCACAGAGCTTTGGATCACTGATACCTTGGGACCTGAAGGATTTAGAGCGTTATCCAGTTGGGGAAAGCTATTGGAAAACAGCCACAACATATTTGTGATGATAAGATCATCCTCGATTAAATGAATTCAATGGAGGCAGAGATCCCAAGCCACGAGACGCTAAGGGAAACATAAACCTTCCAAGTCACACCACAGATACAGAGGCATTTCAAAAGTCAGGATACTCCTGCATATATCTGCATTACAAGTAGTACAAACATTATTAGCTTCTCTTCATTTAAACATGTTCCCAGTCTTCCAAATATTACTAAAACAAGTGCTATATAAACTACAAACACAAGGAGCAAGTTTATACTATATAACATTGCGTTGATTCTATTTAGTTGTGGGTTGGGTTTTATTGGTTGTTGTTCAAGGGTTTTTGTTTTCATAGGTATCTTAAGTTATATAAAATACCCTATGATATTATTTAAGTATCATGATAAGATTATGTAGTAGACATTTGTATATCCATTTAAAAGATGAAATCTTGGATTCAGCAATTAAGTAACTTGTCCAAAAGTCACATGGACAGTAAGATACAGAGTGAAAGATTGAACCCATGCCTGCCTAGCTCCAAGGCTTATGGTTACCTGTCTTTCAAAATGAGCTCAAAGGAGAGGAGGTATGCCATTCTGGGAAGAAAAACGATTATTTCTCCCTTGAATCAATCTCTGATCCTGAGAGAAAGTCAGTCTGTAAAACAGAGGGTTTTGTGCAAAATCTGTCTTACATGGAAAACTATGAGCCCCACCGACCAAATAAAGAAGAGAACTCTTGAGTCTTTTCTGTAGCATTTAGAGTACCCAGAACTAGTTGGAATAGCTCTAACGCCAACAGGGCAATGAGCATAACAACATAATTAAATCATCTTGAAGGCCATTAGTTCACAGTGCAAGACTGGGTTCAAATTCAACTGCAATATCCATTTGTCTGTGTCTCTGTTTCTTCATCTGAAAAATGGGTATTGTAATAATGTCTACCTCCCAAAATTGTTGTGATAATTAAATGAGGCTATGCAACTAGGTTACCTGGTATGCACACATCAAACAAGGTGAATGATTAAGAGGGTGATATACAAAGTCGCCGCTCCTGCTGAGTTGAACAAAAGTGTCCTGGATAGTGGCATGTAATTCCTTCAGGGATGCTGTGGGACTATAGATTATGGTAACTACTTTAAAGCTTAATTTTGTATGGATTTTACTTCTTTTTAATTAAAATTCCTCCTGACATGCTGGATCAGGAGTTTTTACAAGTGAGTACCAAAAGGCTTTCCAATAAGATCTTTGTCTCAGTATTTTTGGTGACAGCTAAAGGCAAGAAAACCAAATGAAAACAAAGCCCTACACATTTTGTATATAATAATAGCAAATGAAACAGGTTATTATTAACAATTTTTATCACATCTTATCTGTTCAAATAGTACAATTATTTGAGAAACAGAGATTTCTAAACACCATGGAACCCGAAAGACCAAGTACATAGGAGGAAATGTTTCCTGAGTAGCATTGCTTTTGAGAATTCTCCTTTGTCAACCTAGAAAAATCATAACAAAATCCAAGCTAATTAATACAAAATAAATAAATTAATATCCCCATATAGGTCGTGAAAAGGGTGAGAAAAATGTCACCTATTCTTTATCTCACTGACAAAGACATTTTTAAAAGAACAAGCAGACACACTGCTGGCTTCTAGGTGTGTTTAACTAATTGGAACAACACTGAATTTTGAATAGATCCCTCTGTCTGCCAAGGGCCATGTTTTACCACGTAGGAATATAGCTGCTAATGTGAATTCAAGCAGTGCACTCAGAACTATCTCAGTATCTTGCAGAAGAGACACAGAATACGTGGAAGATGTGGTCTGTCTCCTTGACAGACAAACTTCTATTTCGCTATTACTTCTCCAAAGGGTTAAACAATGGTGACATGTTAAAGCGGGGGGGAAATGTATTTAGGAAATAATCAATTTTTGCTGCTATATGGTACTCTGAAAGGTCGCTACTGTAATAAAATTAGAATACCACTTTATTATTGCAGTGTAGGTAATTTTATTTACTTTTAAAGTCAACACACACACAGGGTGGTGAGAGCAATCAGCAGCTGCACTTGTTAGCTCACTGATTAAATATGTTGTCACCTAACTCTGAACTAATTAAAGGAAATTGAGTCTGTTTGTGCATTAGCCAACATGGTATTAACTTTGTTAACTGAGGTTTTTCAGCTTGCTTACTCTTTTCCCTGCCATGTTGTTAAAAATAAGTTTTATTTGTCACTAGCAATTTCACCCAGTTGCCACAACTTGTTAAGAGAGGTCTTTGAATATTAGAGTGTATTATTTATATAGTAGCTATTTACATCTTTTGATTGTGGAAGAAACAAACCCTCAATGAGAAGTACTAGAAAATTGTAGGAGACAGAAATATAAAATTAATTTATATAAGTTTTAAGTATATTTTTCCTACATGATGCCTCCATTTGCAAGTGGATCTATGCATTTCAATAGAAGTAAACTTACATAGCTACTCAAGGTATAACATCAAGCAGACGACCCTACAGAACCAACCTAAATCCCAAGAACTCTGTGACCCCACTCCCCTGGTCTCTGAAATCAGCTGTCTGAAAGTATCTAGGCCAAAGGTAATGCCACTGTCTTTGACCCTCTATTCAAGATCCCCATAGTCCAGCTGCCACAGTACCCTAAAGTTGAATAAGTTGACTTGTCTATTTCCAAAAGCAGATAGATATCAGAGGTTGTTTTCCCAAAAATGCTAGCTCTGAAAGGCTATTGCTTTATTACTGTTCTGGTTTAAAAAAAAAAAAAAATAGCAACTTTAGGGATTCAGGGATCCAAAAGAGAAAGTCTCAAAATACTTCAGAGGAGAAAGGAAGCAAGGAAGGAAGACCTAGAGCAAAAGTTGAACCACTTTGCTCTTCAAAACCTACTTCACCCGTGTTAACTTACCCAAATGAGAAATACCAGTACTTTATATTCACATGATGGTTCTAACTTTCTCAAAACACTTCCACCTATATCATCTTGTGGAACCCAGGAGCTTATTTTTTTAATAAGTGGAAAGGACATAAGTGATGCTAGGGTGTTTCTAAAAGTTCCATACCAAAAAAAGCTGTCAGGTTTAAAGAAAAATTGTCCAGAAGAACTTCAGACTGGGGCTATTCAAGCAACATGCTTGAATATTATCAGAAGAAGAAAAGACCTGTCCATTTAAATGGTTGAGAAGTCAACCGTTTAAATGATGTAATAACAATTCTGAGCAGGGTTAAATGTACAGGGATCAGCTTGAACCACTTTTAGTCAAGGTCGATTAATCTAGTTTTCACAGCATTAGCTGGCCAAACAACTAAAGAATGGTTTTTCAACTCTGATGGTCTATATTGACTTTAAACTCATGGTATCTTACTGGATTTTGAAAATTATAAATCCACAAAATAGACAGTCTGAGAACAAAATGGAAGTTAATTCTGGCTCATTGTAAAACACACTTTTTAAAAATGGGCTAGGTATAGAGCATAAAATAGTAAGTGGAAAAATAAAACTAGTTAGATAATGACCAGTATACTCATTGTATTACGTCCATTGTCTAAGAATTGCAAGACTATGGATTAGAAAAGAAGTGAACATCAAGGACAGCTATGAAAAAAAAAAAAAATCCATGGTCCCTATATCAGTTGCCTTAAAGCAGTGGTTCTGAAACCTGAGTGTGCATCAGAGTCACGTTCAGAGTTTGTTAAAACACATTTCACCAGACTCCTCCCCCTGAACTTCTCATTCAGAAAGTTTCAGTGAGGACACAAACTTTGCATTTCTAAGTTTCCAGGTGATGGTGGCACTACTGATCCAGATACCACACTTTAAAAATTCCTGGTTTGGAATTAGAAAGTGATTTGGGATCAGAGACACTTGAATTCAGGTACAGTTCTAAACACTTTACGCATGTTATATTATGCAACTCTTCCAACAGTCCTGTGGTAGAAATTAGTAACACCTTATAAAAAAGACTTAAAATTTGAGATGCTTAGTAACCTACCCTATGCTGCATGCCTACAAAGGGTCAGAGGCAACATTCAAAGCTCAGTCTGACTTTAAATTCTATTCTCATACTGCTATACAGTGTAGCCATCCAACCCACTTCCCTGTATTATATACATAGTGAGGCATTAATAAACATAAGCTGATTATTATGGCATCTTGAAAAACGAGAAAAAGGAAGACAACCCTTTTCTTTGTCATAAGACAGGGAGAAAATTTCATTCTAAATATAATAATAATGTATCTCTAAGGGAGTTTCCACAAAAAGATTTTTCATAATATTGTTTTTGTGTATCTTCCACGATGTTGTACCTGTTAGAAAGTTAATCTGCTAAAGACCTTGAAAATCAGTCTTAGGAGAAAAAAAAGAGAGACAAAAAGAGAATAAAGGAAGGAAGCAACTATCCACAATGAATAAGCAATTGGGCATGAATAGAATTTATTCAGTTGGTGGCTACTGCCCAAACAGAATGAATTGGCAGAATAAAGGAATATTACTCTGTAATACTAATGGGTGTTCACAAATCTTGAGGTCTACACTTAGTTTCTCCACTAATTCAGTAAGTGGACTTGGGCAAGACACTAGAAAAGATTTTTCTCTAAAACCCCTTGCAGAATTAGCAGATTATGATTCTGTGAGGAACACCTTGACAACATGTTTTATCCACATCTCTAGCCCTAGCAGAATATCATTGTTTACATTGTCATTGTCAGTCTTTCACAGAAAACAGGATGACCAGTTTATTAATGTTTTAAGGAAACTTCTCAGCATGGAAATGGCCATCAAATCCATTTCTATACTTTGTTTGGATATAGAATCTCTCAGAATTTTCCATGAGCTTTCAGACACAGTCCCAATACACCCTAGTGGCTGGCCCTTGTTAGCTGCCAACTTAATCCATCAACTGCTTTAACTGAAAGCTCTAGAGAGCTGAGGCAGCCAAAGTTATTGGACTCTCCCAGCACAGCTGAGGAGACATCCCCTCAATAGCTGTGGAGACATGGCCCAGATTGCTTTTTCACTAAAAGGATGTAATTGCTAATGTAGTTATTGACTTGATGGATCTGTCCCAGTTTAGCTTATTTCATTAGGGCTGTTTCCTCAGCCATTTTAGGATAAAATTTCTTAGGTATCTTACTACAAAGAAAATGCCTATCTTCCTTTTCTCCTTATTTTTAACATCTCATTATAATTGGTTTGTGTTTTTAAGAGTTCACAATATACTAAGTACTATATATAATAGATGGCTGTAATCTCTCAGCAGTTTATATTCTAAATATGCCCTACCAGTGAATACAAAAGCAGCCTCCATATTTGAGATCCCTAAGATGCCTGTGGAAAGCTTTGTTGCTTTCATGAGTCAGTTATTTTAGGCCACTTATGCTTCATTGATCCTCTTAAACAATTGCTTGATCATTTGCTTGTTCATCAAAATATGGGCAATGTTGCCAAAGAAGCAGTGTACCCAAAAGCCTTGGAATTTCCTCTTGTGTGACATGAGTTTTGAATCAATTTTTCAGTTTCAAATTGGAAGATCAAACCCCTTATTTTTTCTCTTTTAGCCAAAGAAAGATCCCAGTGATCACAGTTATCAAATGCAGCTTGCGAATCTAAGTCTGAGGTATGTTTGCTACAACAGCCCAGGGAAGTTGGTTTGTTCGGTGTCAGGTTGCTTTGATCCAAACTGACAAATGAAGCTATTCATTATAACTCTAATGATAGTATTTTTTGGAAGGGGCAAAGAAACATAAATAAAACAGATCTATGTACAAACTTCATGACTTGGAGTTACATGCTTTCAGCATTGAATCACCAAGCCCACTTGCATCTGAAGCATTGAGTGAGTGAAGGAGTTAATGTCATGCTTCTCACCCCAGCCCTTGCTTGCCACACTGTAATTAAAGTGGTGTCAGCTTTCCACTATAAACTAGTGGTATGATTTTCAGAGGTTTATGACTCAACCATAAAATTCACTCTAGGCTCAAAACTGGCACAAGGCAATGAAACTTGAGAACACAATTTTCAGAGAAGAAAAATGATTTCAGCTCTTTAAGGTTATAGAAACTTTGTTTTCCTTAGTTTTCATGCTCACATAAGGAAAATAAACCTGCTTTATACATACAAATTTTCTATGAATTTACTGAATTTCAATAATCTATGATTAGAGTTTAAAAATATTTATTTTATATATTTTCCTACTCTTGAATAGAAATATATGATACTAGCAGGTATTAGGGCTTTGGAGAATTAGGGTTGGAAGAAAGCAGAAGAGGATCAGATCTCATCCCTTTTCTCCATGCAGACAGTTTCCCTAATGACGTTTCCTTTCTTCCCCTTACTTCTTACTAAACATTATTGATAGGTTAAGACTAACTCCTTTCTAGGGTTTCCCAATAATTCTTTTTAAAATCTGTAACCCAGATTTCCTAATTGGAAGCACAAGGAAACTCTATTCTCTATAAAATGTCTGTAGAAGAATCTGTGGTAGGAGAGTAACATGGTTTGTGCCTTAAAGAGCGTTGATGAAAAGAATTGGTTTGGCCATTACAGATGATAAAATACACTTTCTCCGTTTGGGAAGGAAGAATTTGTCTTGAAGCAATAGAATCAAAAGAATAAATGAATTTTTCAGATACAGCAGTTACAAACCTATTCATATTTCTTTAGACAAAACTCTTAAAAGTCACACATCATTAGATTGCATTTGCCATACATAAGCTGTCACTTCAAGACCTTAAAATCTATGAAGACCCATTTACGGGTTCAAAAATTCCTCCCATGAAACAGCAAACAACTATTATTCTTAACAATAAAAATGATGAAATCTTCAAGTCTGTTTTTCTCTATCTTTATAAAAACTGTAAACAAAAATATCCAGTCCTAAACGTATTCTCTGATGAACTCTAGATCTTTCCATATTAACCATGCTATTTTAATTCCACTGATTTAAAATAATTTGGAAGGTTAAGGATATGTTATGGAGATCACTAAGAGAAAAAGAGAAAATATATTAATATTTTAATAATTTTTAAAAGATCAGTGAATCAGAAGACATGAAATCATCTATTGTGACTTGGACAGTTTTCTAGGCATGTTACATTCACATATTGAACTTAAGAAAGGAAAAAAACTTCATTTGAAGCTGATGCTCTCTCTAAGAGGTTGAAAGAGTCTAAATCACAGGGATTGAGGGTAAGTAAAAGAAAGTACAAGATCATAGTAAAATTCAACACTGCCTTTGAAGAATGCTCTTTCTTGCATTCATGTGAGTAGACATAATGTATGCACCAAGTCCACAGGCAGAAGGCTATAGACTGTCCTCAGAAAGCACATGGGAAAACGTGAGCCCCTATACTGAGTCAATTAAGCCATAGGTTTGCAATAATTTATACATTTCCAGTAAGTGTGAGGGCAATGAAGAAAAGCTCTTGTGTGTTCACTCTTTCTGTTGAAGCTGAACATACCCAAATGGCAGAGCTCCATTCTGATGCACATTGTTTTAAAAGTTAACTTTTTCTCCCAGCTAAAGAATTGAATATTCCAGGTGAACAGAAGAATAACTAGAGGAAACTGATGGAGATTTAGCTTGTGGCAGCAGGCAAGAAAAATATTTCCAATGACCCAATTTTAAGGGCTATAACCTTGTAGGGCACAGAGAAGACACAGCATCCTGTAGGACAAGTAGAAGCTTCATGATCAGAGATGAAACAATTCAGTTTGACAACACTCTGACTTTGAGGCCAAGACCACCAACAGAGCAGGGTTGGCAAGCAGCACTTAGAATCCTTGCTCAAAGGACAGAGTGGACTGGAAACCATGGTGTGCAAAAACTGTTGATTGGCCGCTGGGATTTTCAGCCACATCAGCACATATAGGAAGGAACATTGTCAACTCGGCCATCTCTAAATGCAATGGGCAGGAACAGAAAATGAATGTAGTTTTAAAAGCTAGTGAAAAGTTCTTTCCAGTGAAGAGTTTTTGAATAGCAAAAATAATTTTACTGAGGACAGACTTGGAGTGTTGTTTGTTTGTTATTGTTTTGTGTGTGTGTGTATGTATGTTTGTGTGTGTGTGTGTGTTTTAATGTTCTCACCATGGATTTACCAAATGGGAATATGAACTTCACATTTTTCCTTTAATATTATTTTTCCAAAACCAAAAGTTATTTGATCAAAGACTGCATTTTCAGCAATTGCTACTTTCATTTCAAACTTATAATATGAAAAAAGCAGAATTGAGATATAGGTGTGGTCTTCTACATTCTGAGTATTTTTAGCATCTGGAAACATATATAATGATTTTTCAGGTAAACTATTTTGGGGATAATTGTGCACAAATAGATAAAAATTATTTTATATAATTTTAGATCTTTCGTTCATGAATCACTTTAGATTTGGGATCATGATTTATATTCTGATGTTCACAACATAATTAAGGCAGTTGCAGATGAGCTGTGAATTGATCTTTTATCTTTGTGAATACCAGGAAAGAGAAACTACCATTTATTTATTTGTTATTGTAATTACAATTGTAATTGTAATTGTAATACCTGACACTGCTCAGTTCACATTGACTCACAAGACTGTCCAGGTTCCCAAACCATATACTAACTTACCTTCCCTGAGTCTAATTTCTCCTTCTCATTTATGCTCCCAATGTCTTGAATGCTGGAAAGAGTGAGTATAAACTTATGAGCATGATCTTCCCTCTGCTTTCTATGATAAATGCATTGTCCACTTTCCAAGCTGAACTCTGAACTTACAAACCTCCTATTCCTCATCATAGATCACATACTCCCACATCTCATTGTTCTGGGGCCCTGGTACAGGATTTCTTACCTCACGTCAGATTCATCTCTTGGTTTCTCTTTCCAGTCTTTATCAAAACTAATTGTACAAGCTGTCACTTTTGAAAAGCCCAGATTAAGCAAATCATCACCTACTTAACATTCACCCTTCAGACATATAACCAAATGCAATTCCAGGAGCCTTCTCTAAAATTTAAGATTAGATGGTCTTACTATTACACACTTTAAAGAACTTTGTTCTTTTCAAGATTTATCGCAACTACGATCGTATAACTATTTGTGTAACCATGTGTTTAATGTCTGTCTTTCCTGCTGTACTGTTAGACAACTGTGAAAAGGAAATTAGTCTGTCTTGTTTCCTGCTGTGGCCTCAGCACCCAGCACAGTGCCTGGAAAATGGTGGGCCCTCATGAAATGCTGGTCATTGCTGTTAAATTAATAGTCACTGGTCCCATAAGACAATATTCCTCACAGGGAATATTTGTCTTTAAAAGGGGAAGAAAAGAAACATGTTTTTTAGTCCGCTTCATGTACCAGTACTGTGATAGGATCAAAAACATTTCGTTAATGTTGTTCTTAATAACCCTGTGAGGTATGGATCCTTGTTCTCATTTTACAAATTACCCGTTCAAAGTCCTATAGCTAGGCTTCAGTTTAAAACCAAGTCGGCCGGAATCCCAAATATTTTCACTGTACTTTGCTTCTTTCTTCCCCCAAAAATAATCTCTATGACAGAATGCACAAATTCCTTTCTTTCTGACCCTTCATTCATATTACAGATGTGATCACTTATGTTACTTGTGAGCTTTTAACTGTTCTTACTGTTGACCCTCCTGCCTCCTAAAATCCTTTCTCTGTACCACAGCCAAAGTAATATTCTTAAAATATAAATTATGCCACACCACTGTCCTACCTTAAATCATCCCGGTTTTTCAGTGCGCTCAGAATAAAGTCTAAGTTCCTTGCAATGGCCAGCAGGGCCCACTATGATCTGACCTCTGTCTGCCTTCAGACCACACCTTATCTCTCACCCCTATCCGCTTTCATTACCACACTCACACGGGATAGCCCTTTTAGTTTTCCTAGGCTACGCCAGGCTCATTCCTGTCACAGGGCTTTTGTATCTTCTCTCCTTCTGAAAGTCCACTGTTCTGATAGTCACATGGCTGATATATTCTTGCCATTGAGGTCTCAACTCAAATTTTACCTCCTCAGGGAAATTCCTTTGACTCCCAGTTTAAGTATCACCCTTTCCTTGATCCCTATGGCTCCCCACCATGGTGTGCTGAGATATTTTCTCATGTAGCCAAGACAGATCTTCACCTAGCTAACTCTTCTCATCTAGGCCTCAGCCTAATTGTCACTTCCTTAGGGAAGCTATCCCTAACTCTTCAGACGGGGAGTTTCATCACTTACAGACTGTTTTTTTTTTTTTTTTTTTTTTTTTTAAAAAAAGAAACAAACAAACTACACTTTGTATTTGCTAAACTTATAATCAGTCAAATATTGATATCTTTTAACTAACTGATATTACCTTATTTATTTATATGATTTTCCAAACATTAATAAGAATATAAGCTCATTTAGTAGAGGTTTATTGATCTGTCTTTTGTACTGAAGTATACCCGGAAATAAATGGTTCTTTTTTATGGAGTTTAGAGTATAGGAAACAGATTTTAAATAATTAATTTAAAGCGTGATGAATATTACGAAAGAGCAACCAGAGAACTTGAGGCATATATAATAGACCCATTCTAGTCTGGATAGAGGAGAAGTCAAGAAAAGCCTTTCAATCAAGTGATGATTAAGCTCAGAACTGCAATATAAGTAGGAGTTAGCCAGTCGTGGTCTGGAAAGCAGGGTGGGATGGCAAGAGAAAACTGTAAGAATATTCCAGGCATCTAGAAACTCAGGTGTAGCCTAGACTCCATCCCAGACATCCACTCACTCTGTCCCCTTGCCCTGTTCTCTTCATAGAGCTCACCGCCCTTCGGAAATACATCATTTTCTTGGTTGACTGTCTGTCCGTCAAAAATCATTAATATAAAAGTTGCATGAGAGCAGGGACTTTGTCAGTCTTGCTCACCACTGTTCCCTAGTGCTCAAAACAGTCACTATCATTTAGGAAGTGATTGATAAGTAACTTTTAAATGAGTGTGTAAAGATCCTGAAGCAGCAAAGGGAAAAGCAAAGCACCAGAAGAAAAACAGCATGGTTGTGACATGAGATGGAAGGAGATAGTGGCATAAGATGATACGGGCTCGGGGGCAGTTGGGTAAGCAGAGAGCTGAACTTGTAAGCATATTAAGGAGGTCGTACTTTATCTAAAATAATGAAAATATATTAAGTTTTAAGCCTGCTTTGTTATGTAATGAAATATGTGACTTTAAAACATCATTCTTGTTAAAGTATAGAGAATGGATAGAAAAAGAGCAAAACTGGAAGAAGAGTAGCCAATATTGGGAAATTTTACAGTTGACCACATGAGAAATGATAGTCTTCTGGACCAGGAGGGAGGCCATGGCAATAGAGAAGAGCAATTGGTTTTAAAAGTATTTAAGTAATAGGATTGAATGGATATAATGAATAATTGGATGTAGCAAGTGAGAAGAGAGAAGACAGTGTTGATTCCCAAGCTTGAGCCATAGATGAAATGATGGAGCCATTGTCCAACTAGGAAAATCTTTGGAGAAGGAGCGAGTTTAGTGTACAGGACGGTGAGTTCAGTTTGGCAGTGTGGATTGGGGGGATGTCTGAGACTTTCTGGGGGATAAGTCTAAAAGGCATGTGGATATACAGGTAGGTCAAGCTAAAGATAAACATTTAGGGATGATCTGCATGCATTACTGTTGATTAGTTGGTTATTTTTAAGTTTTTTCCTCAACTTTTATTTTAGAATCAGAGTACTTGTACAGATTTGTTACAAAGGAATATTGTGTGATGCTGAGGTTTGGGGTATGACTGAACCCATCACCCAGGTAGTGAGCATAGTACCCAATAGGTAGTTTTTCAGCCCTTGCCTCCCTCTCTCTGTGCCCCTCTTGTAGTCCCCAGTGTCTATTTTTCCCATATTTATGTTCATGCCTACCCAAAGTTTAGCTCCCACTTATAAGTAAGAACACATGGTATTTGATCTTCTGTTTCTGCATTACACCTTTGCTTGTCAGTTTTACCGTCACTGTGTATTGATAAGAATCTGCATTCAAACTGCCTAAGTTGGAACCTTGACTCCCCTCCACTTTCGTTGAGAGGTCTTCACTAAGTACTTAATATCTGCAAGTCTTGGTATTCTCATGTAGATGAATGATGGGGCCATTGTCCAACTAGGAAAATCAGTTTTACTATCAGTAATCAGTTTTACTAACTGATAGTCAAACTATCAATTTTACTAACTATGTACAAATGCAAAATGAAATTAATTAAAGGACTAAAGTGAAGTTAATTATACGTATAAAATATTATAGCCTATATAGAATGAGCTCTTACTAGATGTTAATGGTTGCTATCTGCTATTAGTTGTTTTTGGCTTTATAAAGGTTATCAACTTCACAGGTTTTTGTTTAACAGTATAGAGCTCATTCAAAGCCAACAGACTTACAGGTCAAATTATTTCAGTCTTCATCCGAATACGGATCATATCATTCAAATCTTCAACAATAGTGATACACAAGTTCCTACTAACCGTCTGTTACCTTTAATTATCATAGCAAGTACTGACACCATTTTTGACACACTCTATTCCATATTTTTTTCTCTTCTTCATATTATACTTTTGTCATTTTTGGTAAGTAGTTGCTAGAATTGAAATATGCATTACTTTATAGCAAGGAAGAATTGATAGAAATTAAATATATATCTTAAATTTTCATCATAATTGTTTTTCCTAACTTACTGATGCAAAAGCATTCAAAATTTAATATTATGCTTCCACAGGTATATGCTGAAAACTGTTACTGAATAATGATCCTCTTTTTACCTATACCAGATAGTATATGTCAATAAAACATAACTAACTTTATTAGCTGTCACTATCTTGCTATTCTTCATCAAAAGACACTGTGGAATGAAGTTTAAATACTAAATAAAGATAGAGCTGTATGTATGTATGTGGGTATATACATATATACACATACATATGCACAGAGTAAATTAAAATGGAATGTAAGTTATAAAAATGAAATTTTTTAAGAGATAATGAACGAATCTTCATCCTGGAAGGGATCCTAAGAATCACAGTCCAGTGGCTTTGTTATGCAGATACAGTGCATCTGCAGTCTGAAGAGGTGGGATGAATTGCTTGAGATAATGCAATCATATGTGACAGAGAATTCTGGTCTCCTAATTCCCAGGCCAGTGTTTCCTCACTATACTGTGATTAACACACCTACTACTGAGCTTCATTTTAAATTGATTCTGATAGAAAATCATGAATGTATTTGTGGTGTTAAACATCTCATGCTCCCACCATAGTAGCTAAACAGACTCAAATCACAGTAAAACTGATTATCTCTACCTTCTTTATTTAACCATATATTATAGTGTTAAAAAAAATAACCCCAGATAGACAATTAAAAGATTCACACAGAGAGTTATTGTCTACAAAAGATCTGAAAATAAGGCTGACATCTGTTACAAAGAAAGATTAATTAGGTATCATTTTAAATGATGAATTCTGGCTCCATTTCCCATGAGAACAGTTGGTAAATGTACTGTTCTAATTAGGGATTTGGATCAAAATATCATTTTATTCTAATCATGAAGCCTATTAAGATTTTTATTAATACTATCAGTTTTACTAACTATGTACATCACACATGTTTATATGACAAACACAAATACTTTTCCTCTGGTGAAAAAACAATCTTATATACATTTATAGTTGGGGTTGTTAATTTAGGGCTAACCTACTACATTATAATTCCTTTTGCTTTCATCATATCATGCTTTCTTCATGATATGTTATTAAAAGTATTGTTATTAAAATCTCATAAAATCCCATAAAGTAAGTGACAGAACAAGCAAGACTCTGTCAAGAAGTGTGGCAATCATGGCTGAAATCATGGGCTTGCATTCTCTATGAAGGTCCAGTTCCTCCAAAAGTATTTCCAAAGGGAAGCACATCCCAGAGTCCCCAGCTTTTATCTCTCTAGTTCCACCTAAATCCAGTCACATGACTTGTCCCAGCTACTGAAGCACACTTTGGAAAGGCAGTGTGGATAACAGAAAGAACACAGAAATCATAATATCAGGTCCTGAGATTGAGTTCTGCTTTTCGCTACTTACTGGTTCTATCACTTTAAGCTAATTAGATAAGCCCCTAAACTCTTCGTAATTTTATTTTACCATTTGTAATAATGGGATAGTTATGATGACAATACACTTATTTTCCAAGGGTTATTGTCAGAAGTGAGATAATTTTGGAAGGATGGCATACAGTGTTATTCAAAGGATCAGTTATTCAATACTTTAAGTAACTCTCCCAGAATTTGTGAATAGTTGTCTTACACTTTCCAAAAATGTATTACATCAAGATTAGTTGGGGAAAATAATGGGGAAAGTTAAAATAGAAATACATGTATATGTGTAATTAAAGACTAAATTGCTTGCAGGTTTCTACTGATAACATGCTGATTTTTATAAATGTTTGATTATTACTTATGAATTTATTTATTCATGGAGAAGAATTAATCTTAAAGCAACCAGAGACAATCTCTTTTTAAAAACATTTCATTAAAATGGGCAGGAAGGGAAAACAAAAAATCATCCTGTTAAAAAATAGACATTTGGGCATTTGGGAATGCTAGTTACATAAGGAGGCCTGCCCTGTTGTAAATGCATCCTCACTGACGCATTTACACGTCCACAGCATGCTGTCACCTCAAAAAACAAAAAGGTCATGGTGGCAGAGATGAAGCTCACAGGCAAGGCTAATATAACAGAGGGGTATTTGCTGGATGGGCTTTCAAAGATGGAAACGAAGGAGATTTGCAGGAGCAGTGTGCATGTGCATGTGCGTGCGTGTGTGTGTGTGTGGCTGTGTGTGTGGTTTATCTTAAAAAACTTACCTAACATATTCCTATTTAGACTCATATTTTTGACCTCCTTGAAGCAAATTTAGCGCATCTTTCACCCAGCAGGCCAAGAAAACGTCAATGGTATCAAGTGATGTTTAGAAGACAGCATTTTAGAATTCAAAATAAAATAACTTTTATAGTGATCCATAAAAATACTTATTCTTACAACTTACATTACTGACTTTATTGAAGAGAATAATGCCAGTGAGAAAATTGGCACTACATATTAGCTACTAAAATGTTCAAATCTAGACATATTTTAGAAACAGCAATAAAGAAACCAATAATAGCCTTCAAACTGAATATATGTCACAGGGCACAACTCAAAGTTAGTTAGACCACAAATAGCTTACCGCTACAAATACAAAATCTACATCAATCTATTACCAAAAGTCCTACACTCAGCTAATTATAAACACTCCCTTGCAAACTACCCCTGTTGGCCTCCACTCACTGTCTTGCACCGCTCTGGCAAAACTCTAAGCTATATAAACCCAGTTATGTGCCTCTAGGCTGTATCCTTAAAGGTGAACACCAACGAAGAGATTTGTATAACCGAGGAGATCTGTATCACCACATATTTACAACCGTTAATCTCTTCTCCTAACAAAGCCCTTTGTCTCATATTCTGAGTTCCAGGCTCTCTTGCCTTCCAAAGGAATAACTTATTTGACTATTCTTTCTTTCTCCTTCATCTTAAACCTCTCCTCTCAGTTGGATTATTTATATTAACATATAAGTATGTTTTATTTCTAATTTTCAACAAAATAAAAGTGTCTAATCTTCCAATAACTACTGCTCTAGATTTCTCTGTCCGTTCTTATGCAAAACTTATTTTAGAATTTTCTTCTTGCCCTGATTTCACTTCTACACTTCCTGTTTACCTTTCTTTTTTTTTTTTTTTTGAGACGGAGTCTTTGCTCTGTCACCCAGGCTGGAGTGCAACGGCGCGATCTCGGCTCACCGCAAGCTCCGCCTCCTGGGTTCACGCCATTCTCCTGCCTCAGCCTCCTGAGTAGCTGGGACTACAGGCGGCCGCCACCACGCCCGGCTAATTTTTTGTATTTTTAGTAGAGACGGGGTTTCACCGTGTTAGCCAGGATGGTCTCGATCTGCTGACCTTGTGATCCGCCCGTCTTGGCCTCCCAAAGTGCTGGGATTACAGGCGTGAGCCACCGCGCCCGGCCCCTGTTTACCTTTCAACATCAAGCATTCGTCATCTGCCTGCAACACTCCACCCAAGTAACTCTTACTAAAGTTGTTACTGACCTCCATACAGTTTTTAAGCATTTGACTCAATTGGCCGCTATTTCTCAAAACACAGCCTTCACAGACGCTGACACCACACTTCCTCCTACTTTGACAACTCTTTCTCGCTCTCTTTTGCTAACAACTCCTCTTTTAAAGTTTTCAATGTTGGAGTTCCTTGGTTTCAGACATGGTACTTTTTTTTTCTTGCATTAGTTTCCCTTCCTAAAAGTCTCATCCTTTCCTATGACTTTAAAGACAGTCTGTGCCAATGACTTCCAAACTGTTGTTGCTAGTCTGGATCCCCAGAGTCACAGGCTCAAATCCAACTAACTACTTCACTCAGTCACTTATATGCTTCTGTGTCCCTGCATACCAATGTGTCCAATATGGGACACTTATTCTTCCCTCCACTCTTTCTGTGGCATTCCATTTCATTTGGAATAGAATCACCACTTTAACATGGCCTCAAACTCTGCATAATCTGGACTTTGTCCAGATCTTCAAACTCATCCCATGTTTCTATATTGCAACCTCATTGAACCAATTTCACTTCCTAGAAAACACCAAGCTCTTGCCTCCCTCAGGTATTGAATACTTTATTTCTTATCTGGACAACTCCTTCACTTCTTCCCACACATCAAGTAAGAGTCTTCACTTGGCTAAAATCAACTCATCTATTAGGGTCCAATTCAAGCATTGTACTCTCCTACTCTCCAAACCAAGTTAGCTATCACTCTCCAGATGTTATTCTTTCTTACAGAATTCAGTTAATTTAATTCATATAAATTATCACAATGCTTAGCTAAGATCATACGTATGCTATGTCCAAATCTTCTATTAATAGTAGACAATAAACTTCATTTAATAAACCAGTTTTTGTTTTATTCACCATTATAATCCACTGCCTTTTCTGCAGCAAGTGTTCAACATACATGAGTTCCTCAACCAAATAAATAAAAGTTCATGACTGGCTACATAAGCAGATTAAGCTACTTAATCTTTGTAATGGTTCTACATATACTATCCATGTCTATTAGAAATACAAAACATTTCATGTTTTTGTCTCATTTAATATCTGAATTTACACTCGTTTTGAGGCATGTCCTAACTACAGAGTTATCCAGTTTACAGAATGTTCCATTTTGTTGTTGCATTTCATCTTCCAAACTTATTTTTGTTAGCAGATAATGAAACTGAGGCGTAGAAAGATAAGATTTGCTAAAATTCACATTTCTAGTAAGAGAGCAGATCTTTAGAATGTCATCTCAAATATTATTTATTTATTAGACTGCTTCAAAATTAAATTTTAAGTCCTTGGAGAAACAGGTCAGAAACAGTTTTGTTTGTTTTTTCTTTTTCTTTTTGTTTTTGAGACAGGGGCTGACTCTGTTGCCCAGGCTGCAGTGCAGTGATGTGATCTTGCACTGCAGCCTCAACTTGCTAGGCTCAAGCAATCCTCCCACCTCAGACTCCTAAGTAGTAGCTGGGACTATAGGTGCACACCACTGCACCCATTTAAGTTTTCTATTTTATGTAGATACGGGGTTTCACCATGTTGCCCATGCTGGTCTCTAACTCCTGAGCTCAAGCAATCCGCCCACCTCGGCCTCCTACAGTGTTAGAATTACAGGACTGAGTCACCGTGCCTAGCCCAGAAACACAAATTTAATCTGCCATTTATTCCCTTGAAAGACAAGAAATATTAACTTTGTTGTTATTAATAACATCAAATTATGAAATGTACCTTCACCACTCCCACCAAGTATAATGCTAAATAATTTTGTCAGCAAAGTGAAAACCTTTGAAACTATACTATCTAGGAACAAACTATACTATCTTGGTTTTTCTGGTTTCGCACACTAGTTGAAACTAAAATAATGTGGCAATGGGAATAATCCCCCTACTTTTGAGGAGAGGAAGCTAAAAAAGTCATAGCTGGTTTGGCCAACCTATTACAATGGTAATGACTTCCACAAACCTATCCAATAATTTTATTTCTATAGTTCTTTTCCAAGTTTAAACATATAAGCAGAAAAATCTTTTTATTAGTAATGCAAGTAGATTCTTTATAGTATTATCAAATGTAGACTCACATGGAGCCACTTCTCAAACAACTGCTCTATTTTATTATTAACAAGAAAATAATAGATAACCTTTACTGAGTACTTATGAAGCTCAATGCACTCCTAAACTTTTAAAGTGCTACCTTATTTTATTATTGGACCCCTCTTTAACATAGACATCATTTTATCGTTTTTTCAATAATAAATGCTGAATTTCATGGACCAGAAGAATGGACCTCAAGTTTATTCAACTGGTAGGATGTTCATCTGAAATTTTAACTCAAGTTGTGTACTTAAAACCCATTTTCTTAACACGTTGGTAATACTGACCATCCTTTGCTTTTTTAGATTATAGTTGACCTTGGTTTCTTTAGCTTCAAAGTAGTGATTATAGCCCTTTTTTCTGGATGTCTAACATTTTCATGAAAACCCTTTAAAACCTGCATTAAGAATGAGTGTGAGCTGTGAACATAAAATCAGGCAGAAGCAAGAAATCCCTTTTTTTTTTTCAATTACTAGCTGTTGATCTTGGGCACATTATCTTACTTCAATAAGCCTCGATTGCCTTGTCTATAAAATAAGGGTAAAAATAGTAATAAGCTACTTCGTGGGATCTCATAAGAAATAATTAATGCATGCTGTTCATCAAGTACGCTCCCTAGCCCATAGGAGATGTCCAATAGGTAAAGTTCTTATCATATTTTTCAAAACATTTTTGAGAAGTACTTCCAGGTCCAAAACAGTGGCTTAGACACAAGCTGGCTTCACTTTCCCCCACAGAAAACTAAAAACAAGTATACAGCACCAATATTTTCACCAGCAATATCCCAGAACTCAAATATGATAGAGTCAGATCTCAGGACCACACAGAAGTAAAAAGCAAAACAAAACAAAAAAAAACCTCTGAGCCAATGGTAAGAGAATAGGCTTTTCATGTCTTAGATGCCCCTCCCCACCATCTTCCTGGCACCAAACATGTGAAAAATTTCCCCTAACTCAGTTTCTACACAAGAAAAAGTGAGATTGAGGTGTACAACTGGCTTTTCACTGTCAGGTTATTTGTCAGAAGTTCTGTCCATGCCTCAATCCACAGGAAGCATTGTGAGTGCCTGAAGGAAGACACAGTCCTGAGGAAAGCTAAAAACAAAAGAGAGGAGACAGAACTACAGTCCCCACTCCTGGAAATCCTGCTGTATAACTCATTCAAAGGAGATGCCAAAAAAGAGGGGCTGTTCAGCAGCACTACTCATGAAATGTATGTTCTACAGTTACCCTGGGCAGGAACCCACCTCCAGGAGAGTCCTTTTGGAACCTCTGTCTTTCCAGATGGATATCACTCTGATCCTTTATTAAAACTGAGGCACACTTGGCTTAAGGAGCCGTCTAGTGTCAAAGAGGAGGCAGTGATCTAGCGGGACAAAAATATCAGAAATTCGACAAGTAAATTACAAAGAATCTCTAAGCAAATATATCCAGTAAAAGCAATGAATGTTATTTATGAATAGTATATTCAGAACAAATTCTGCTATATGTAGAATAATATAAATTTTTACTTTCTTATATTTAATGCAAAATTATTTCAGTCCAAATATTTTCACAGGTACCATATTTTACCACTATTCAAAGTATCAATGTTGAACAAATATATTTACAAGTAAAATTGTCAATAAATTGATTATTTTTATTATTCTTTTGAATGTTTCTCCAAAATCAATAATCCTTTCAATTTCTTTTTATGATACTAAAAATAAATGTATACAAGTAAAACCAAAAACTACAGTAAAGGGTTTTTCCCATCAAATAAGACTTTCTAAAATGCAATTATAAGATTTTTAAATTAAGTTATGTAGAACGTTTACATTCCTATGCTTTAATTTTTTCCGTTCTATCTTTTGCAAGGACAATCTCAGTGTCTACCTGTTTGTATGCTTTGTCTTCAATAATTGCAAGTCTTCCAAAAGCTTCAAAAGTTAAAATTCCAGTGATACACTCTGATTAAATACTTTCAATTATTTTAACAACATGAAACTATGTATTAAAGAACTTGGTTATTTAAAAATCCATATAATTGTAAAACACCACAATTTACAAAATCATTCTTTGTCAGCTCAAACGTTTCTAAAATTGAGTTGTTGATGGGCTGCAAGAAGAGAAAATACATATTGCTATAATGATAAATTTGTGTACATGTGTCCAATACCATCTCTTTCACAAAAATTTTATAGTTGAGTTTCTCTGAGTATGTATAGGATACTTGTAAATTTAGATCATTGTAGCTTACAAAATATTGTAGCTTATTTGGAGTATAAATTATACATGTACTATAACAAGTTTCCTGTATATATCTGCTTTATAAGTTTATTAATTTATGAAGAAACAATGTTTTGCTATACATTGACTACACAAAATATATAGTCATATTATCACTATGAAAGCAAATATATCTTCAATGTTCACCTTTGTAAATGAATTAATAAAGGTATTCAAAATAATGTAGATGTTTCACTTTCAGCAGAATGAAATTCCAAAAGATTTGCTTAAATTCCACGAATTGGATTCAAAACAAATCAAACCATTATTGGAATTTAACTAATTTTTCAATTTGAAATTTCACAATATTGACATAAATCTATATGAGCTTATACTATGGAAATGGTATATATGTATGTTTAAATGTGTATAAAGTCTCTTATGTGTGGTATGCGTATATGTATATATTTAGATCATTGATGCTGAAAGGTTCTAGTGCCAAATAAAAGTTACCAAAACTAAAACCAGTAAAAATGTATAAATTGAGACTATTCAGTGGATGAAAATCCATTATAGAAAGTTTCCAAATTTCTAATTGATACTAATCTTTGGGATTCAAGAACTAAAAATCATAAATCATGGTAATTTTTACAAATTCCTGAAATTATAAATTATTCTGTATTTTTCATAATATATCATTTACATTATTTTAAGAAATAATGAGTGGCCATAATAGTGAACAGCAAATTATTCTTCTGTAATATGGTTATACTAAGATTTTCATAGATTTTTCTCTTTTAAGAAGCCAATAATAATGAATGCATGGTTTTCCTTATTACTGTAATGCAATACATCATTATAAGATTATATATTTCAAATAAATATAAATGTATAAGATTATATATTTCAAACATATTAAAACGGTCTCACATAGACTTTTGAAAACAGAAACGCTTAAATTAAGGTAACATTAAAAAATAAATAAAAATCATTTAAAAATTGAAATATATTCAAGATATAGAACACTTTCTCTCATTCTGCATTTACCTTAATCAAATTTTTAAGAACGTTTCCAAAAGCATTCTCAAGTCAGGCATTAGGGTATGTGTTACTTTAAATAAGCTCATTTGCTTTAATAGTGATGAAAATGTCTTGTCTCCCTGCTTTTATTTTAGTTTTGCCTTTGAAGTCAATTTTTGTTTTGCTAATTTATATTATAAATCAATTACTGATTTCACTTACAGTATTTCAGAACAACATTCACATCTTTTCTTCTTTGCATTTCCTCTGGTAAAGTAGATTTTAAAACATGGCCTACACTGAAAATTCAAACACTAAAAAAAAGAGAGTGAACATTATTGAGTAATTGTCAAATAATGTAATATTTGGATATCTTGGCAAGATAACAGCACTAAGTAGAATCCCATGTCAAAATTGCCGATTTAATGACTTATTTTGCTTTCAGAACTTGGTTCTTGGAACACCACTTGTATTTTTTGGAACATCCCTCATAAAATTTGCACAATGTATTTTATAAGCATAAACCTATTACTTTTTGTTGTTGTTGTTGTAAGAATGACTCACCATTAGCAGCAGATGGAGCCAAGAACATACAATTATATAATGGCAACAACTATAAGCAAGGCTGATTGATAAGATCATGGCCACTTCTTTCCATTGTGTTCCTGTCCCATTTCCTCCAGGATGGCTGATTGCATTTCAAGTAGGCAAAATAGCTCATCTCTAACACTCTTACTTCTCAGATTCTGTGATTGCTCAATGACCTATACCATGTGACATATTACACATAAACCCAGAAGTAACCATTAGCTAATTTGCCAACCTGCCTGAAACAAAGGATGAGATCGTGCAGTAGATTATGTATTTATTCCATTTTCAAAGCAGTTAACTTCAGAAAAAAATTGCCTAGGAAGGCTATACATTAATATCTTGGAGGTTTGAAAGATCAGATTAAGCCATCATCTGAATGCTTCTGTATCACATCAGAAAAAAAATCAGATGACCTTGAAGCCACTTAGAGCTCTGCAATATGGCTAAATTTTTGAAACAAGGAATTAATCCATTAAATTATCTCCACTGACTGTTTAGCAGGCTGATACTCTGAGGCTGATATGAACTCCCATACTGCTTTGAGCTGAGTGACTATAGAAGAAGAGTCATATTAAGCTGTCATACAAAAAAATTAATAATAAAATATACAACAAATTGGCTTAGGTGTTTAAAAATTTATATAGTTACAATTTACATCTATATAAAATACGGTCATTATTTTTAAATCACTATATGCAGGGAAGCAAGTTATTAAAATTAAAGTTGTGACAGAAGTAAAGGAAATTTACAAAATGTACAGAAATTACAGCTAAATCCAAAATGTGTCTATCAGTACATGAGTAAAACACATTTTCTTGATATGCTTGGCTTCTATCCCATACCACTAATTACTTCTCAGCTCAAATGGGCAAAATCGTTAGTGTTTTGCTCTGCAATAGGTGAAAAGATATGTTTCTTTTTTTTTTTTTTCTTTCCCTGTGGAAAATTGTCTGCATTGTACTGCAATGCTGAGGAAGTTTATTCTTAGCAGCATCTCTCCTCAGACATTTTATGGCAGCATGGGGAATATTAAATGTAAGATTAATAAATAATTACAACTGTGTGTCCAATCTTCGGTTCATATTCAAAAGGAGTTTTGAATGGGTGAGACATCTGAAAGGAGTTCTGAAAACAATGTGTTTATACATTTTAATTTAGATTTGTTCCAGAGTTAAAGTACAAATATTTACATATTCCATGCAAACTTTACATATAGAATTATTTTAACCATTGTCAGTATACAACTACCTCCAGGGAGAAACGCAATAAAAAACTGAGCAGCAGGAAAACATAGTAAACAACAATTTTGGACAGAAGGTAAAGAGTCTTGTAAACAAAGAGAATCTGAAATTAGAGAAAGAATTTTTAATTAGGTGGAATTTAATCACTCAGCTTGAATTTGTCTACATTACCAGAACAGGAGCATTTTGTCGTTGTGGAAAGTGCTCTCAGATATTTCATTAACAAACCAAGCAGAAAATCCCATTTCAGTTGTATCCACTGCCTTTCACTCTCTCTCTCTACCTAAGATTATAATGCAATGTGAGCTTAGCTTATCCATCATTGCACAGTGATGTGATAATGGAATGAGTACATCATTTGCAATGTGGTATAGCTTCTGAACTTTCTGGAAAAGCCCCAAATTCCTCCTTGATCTGTAGTCCTTCGTGTTAGTTTCCAAAGTTATAATCACTGTGACTATGAAAGAAAAAGCTGTGGATGCATAAAAGAACACTTCTAGTTCCAGCTCTACCACTCACTGTGTGACCTAAAATGTCTTCTAAACAATTGAGATAGCAGTCTCTTTCTCCCTTTTTATGCAAATACATGGACGCTAAAATACCAATTAGCCCTCTCATTCCATGGTTTAGCTAGTGTTAAGCAAAATGGCCTTGCAATTAAAAACACAGACTGGTACCATGTGTCTGGATTTGAATCCCAGCTCTGCTAATCCCAACTCTGTGTTACCCTGGGTGGGATATTTAATCATTCTGTTCTCAGCCTCAGCTTCTTCATCTATAGAATAGACTTGATGATAATGATAATTTTTCACAGAGTTGCTATATGAGGCTTCAGTGAGTTGAAGATATACACATATATATACACACATACATATATATATGTAGAGGGGGCACCTAAAATAGCACAGAATGTAACATAATATATGTATTAATGTAAATGAATGTATGTATTAATGTAAATTAATATATGTATGGATTAAGTAAACACATATTTAAAAGGACAGCATAGGAGTTCAAATTTTCTACTAACTTTATCATTCAGCTGCTATTCTTTCTTTGTACTCCATCTCATAATACGCTAAGAAACAGGTTTTCTATATGAGAAACCAGATTAGAGAGGTTAAGAAACATACTCACAGTTTTGTTCAGTTAATGACACCTGATATTTAAATCCTTGTACGTCTGGTTTCAAATCTGTGCTCCCTAAATACAATCTCCCCAAAGTTCCCAGAAGTTTTGCAAGCTGGTTATTATCCTGTTATAATATGTCTCTGTCCTGAGTTCATCGTCTGCAAAAATCTGTGTGGTGGTTAATTTTAGGTGTCAACTTAATTGCATTAAGGGATATTAGATAGCTGATAAAGCATTAGTTCTAGGTATGTCTCTAAGGGTGTTTCCAGAGGTGACTGGCAAATGAATTGGTGGACTGAGTGAGGAAGATCTTTGCTCATTGTGGGCAGGCACCATCCAGTGGGCTGGGGACTTGGATAGATAGAACAAAAGAGCAGAGAAAAAAAAAATAGCTATGGCTCTCTCTCTTTCTCTGTGTGTGTGTGTGTGCATGTGTGTGTGTGTGTGTGTGTGTCTCAGAGCTGGGACACTCCTTCTCTTGCCCTCAGATGTCAGATCTCTAGGTCCTCCAGTCATTGGACTCCCAGAATTGCACCAGCAGTCCTTCAGGTTCTCAGGCGTTCTCCCTTAGACTGAGAACCACACCAGGGGCTTCCCTGGTTCTGAGAGTTTCAGACTTGGATGGAGCCATCACTGCATATCAGCATCCCTGGGTGTCCGCTATGCAGATGACCTATCATGAGACTTCTCAGCTTCCATAATCGCATGAACCATTTCCCCTAATAAGTTCCCTCTCATCCATCCATTTATCCATCCATCCTTCCAATTAATTCTTTCTCTTTGGAGAAAGCATGATGTTTGGTAATAAAGTGATTAAAAAGCAATTCCTCTGGTTTAGTTTCTCACTATAAAGAAAAGCAGTTAAAGAACCAGAATCTCAGCAGGGGAGGGAGGCACACGCCTATAATCCCAGCACTTTGGGAGACCAAGCTGGGAGGATTACTTGAGGCCTGGAGCTCAACACTAGCCTAGGCAACACAGTGAGACCCCATCTCTACAAAAAATTTTAAAAAATAACCGAGCATGGTGGCTTGTGCCTGCAGTTCCAGCTACTTAGGAGGCTGAGTCAGGAGGATTGCTTGAACCCAAAAGTTCAAGGCCGCAGTGATTTACGCTCATATCACTGCACTCCAGCCCGGGCAACAGAGCAACAGAAAAACAAACAAACAAAAAAACAGAGTCTAGGGTCTAGACTAGACTGCCTATGTTTTTATCAGAGACCTTGGGTTTAATCTCTCTGTGCTTCCATTTCCTCTTCTGTAAATGAGCATAATGGTATCTAATTTAGAGAATTATTTCAATATCAAATCAATTAATAAAAATAAAGCATTTGAACAGTACGTGGCACATAGGAAATACCATGGAAATGTTTCTTGCTAATATGATTATTACTACTCCTACTACTATGTGGGAGGGTTGGGATTGCATTCTAGGAGAGATCTTTAATGGTACTACATAGATGTAATCATGGTCCTACAGAAATGGGTAAATGTGCTTCCAGCTTTTATTCAAACAGAAAGTCATTCTTCTTGTCAAAAGGGATTTAATCCTCCCTCTTCACAAAGTAATGCTTTAGTGTGTAGAAGGACATTGATCCCCAAAGAAGAAACACTTAAAATACTCAGCTTAGAGATACAGACAGCTGGAGATTATACAGGCCCAACTAACAATAAGCAAGAACATTGAAAGGAAGCAAAGCCTTCCATGGAAACCAGTTGTTAAAGATAGAGTGTCTAATAACTAGTCTGTGAGTAAGTACTTAAAAAAAAAAACTCTAAAACCTAATGGAATAAGTCTGACTGAACTTGACCTGGATAAATGAGAACAGTGTCACATATAGAAGGAAGTGCAGGATGGAACAGAAATATTTTCTTGGCTACACCTGTTCAAAGTTTTCAATAATCAGTGAGTGAAGAGCAAAAGGAAACTGATTTCAGAACTCTTGTACAGCCTTGAAAGTTTATGTATGTAAACAGAGTATAGCTTTCAGTAAAGAATGTACCCTTAGTTGTTTTTTTGCATATTCATAGAATTCTAAATGAAAGAGCCTCTTCCAGTATTGTAAAGGAAAGTTGCCTGAACTGGCTGGACCCCACTCAGCTGTTAGATTTGATATCCTCGTGCTCAGAATGCGCAAAATAAGTAGGCCTCACAATAGTCTCTCTTAATAAGGCTTATTTCTGTGTGGGCTCTTCTGAGGTTTGTCTTGGTAGGGTTTTGCTTTCCCATTTGCTTTTTCCTTTGTTTTCAGCAGAGGGAAGAACTGAATAGATTTGTTGAGAGACTCAGTGAATGGGTCACTAAGAGGATTGGAGATTTTAATAGACTCTTCTCTTTCCTACCCACACAGCTAGCTATTTCCTAAAACCCTAAGTTTGAAGGATTTGAAATAGAACTTTAAATATTATACAGCTGAATCATCAAAGAGTTTTAAACCTGCCACTGGATGAAGGACAGAAAGAAAGAACCATCTGATCTAATGACACGAATTCTTAGCAGTTAGAATGGTTCCCCTGGAGCAGAACAGAGAAAAACAGGAAAGGAAATACTTAATTGAACCAAAATAGGCTGCTAGGACATACATGGAAATCAAAGCTTTAAAATGACAAATTAAAATAAAGGGTAAAGAAAGCAAAGGTGATTTTAACTTTCTCTCCTAGAGGCGGCTAACTTATCTAGGACAATGGTCCCCAGATGCTAAGAAAAGCGTTGGTCCAATAATGTTTTCAATTGTCCCCTGCAAAGTAAGGACAAAGTGGTATTTTTTTTTGTTAAATATAATTTTTCCAATTTAAAAGATTATTTCTTATTTTGGGTGTATGTTCTACTTACATTTTGGAATTAAAATGTCCTCTCTTGGGAAGGAATGGTGATAACGTGTGGTAGTTTTTATTGTTGTTTAATTCCAATGCCCCTGCATCAAATTAAAGGTCAGCAACACTACATTGCCCCCAAATCAAAAAAGAAAAGTGTTCTGTCCTGTGAAAAACAAAAGTTGAAACCCAACAAACTGTCAGTGTTCTTGCAGAGGATGGATCAAAACTACCTTGGAAGCAGTTTCAAAATAGGCATTGTCCCTACTCTCTTTTGTGAGATCTCAGGGAAGAAAAGTAGAAGGAGCAGGAAGAATATAATGCAGATCTTAATTGATATCCACTGCTTTTGGGGGAGAATTGTCAGCTATCATCCTTGGAAGACCCAAATATTCTTTTTATTTTCCTTGACTTTATTCACCTTTGTGTACAGGAAACAAATAGTTTACAGAGGATTTTCCTAAATAAGACGAATAATATTTTGGGAAACAAGTTTCTATGTTCCATGTGGAAAGACCTTTGAAGGAGAAACTTCAACCAAATGACAGTTCTTTTCATAAAGAAATTATAATATTAAAACTCTAGGGATACAACAAATGGATTCTTGACTGTGGTGGCAAGCTAATTAAAGTCCTTGAGCTAATTCTAATGGAGAAAGTTTCTACACATAAACCAAGTAAGTAGACATACTTTATAAATGTATATCTCTTGAACTCTAAAAAGCTACATGGAGGAAAACTAAACCAAATATTCAAACAATGCAAGACATGTGAGAGAAAGTGTAAAAGTAAATGTAGATTTTTTTTTTAACACTGTGAGGCAAAATAAAATGTTTAAGATACTGAGTTTCTCTCTGTCCTTGTGGAGGTCACAGTCTAGTATAACCCTTTGCTCTAATCAAGCTGATTTCTTTACTGGCCTATATTTTCTATATATATTAAACCAAATATAATACACATACACACACACACACACATACACACGATATATAATGAAAATTCATTGCTAAATAAGTTTTACATAAAATGTATTTCCACTAAAGGCATTGCTTCCTTGCAATGTTATACTGTATCCTGTCCCTCCTCTCTCCTCACTCTCATGCCAGCATTGTGTCAACTCTTCCTTTGCAAATCCTATTCATTTTCTAATGCCTATTTAGTGTATACAAACACTGAATATTAAGCATGTGCCTGGCACTTGTTTGACCCAAAAAGCCACGAAGAGAAATTATACAGTTTAAGAACATTTGTGTTTTAGAATCAAGACAATGGAGTGGAATATGGCTTGGAAAAAGTCCTGAACAGGGGAATCCATTAGACAGCCATCGTAATAAACTAGAACAATGGTTGTCAAAATGTGGTCGCCAAACCGACAAAATCAAAAGCACCTGGCAACTTGTTAGAAATGCAAATTTTCAGGCCCCAATCCAGACCTACAGAATCACAAACTATAGGCTCCATCCCAGTCACCTGTGTTTTAGCAAGCTTTCCAGGTGGTGCTGGTGCATACTAACGTTTGTGAACCACTTGTTTAGGATACTAGTGGTGGGAGACAAGATGAGTGACAATGGGTTTGGAGAGTGGAAGACACACTTTCCAGATGCTATAAAACTGAAAGACATGATAACAGATTAGATGAAAATGGAAGTAAAATATAATTTCAAGGTTTATGATTTGAGTGATTGATGCCTAGTAGAGTCTTTCAGAGATCGAGGAACAAAATACTAAGTTTGGGGTGGTTGGCATAGAAAATAAATGGTTATTTCTCATTGGGATGTGTCAAATCTGAAATACTGGACATTCAAATGCAGACGTCCAGAATGGTAGTGTAATAGAGAGATCTGAAAGTAGAAAAAAATATTATGATAAAAGTGATTTTAGGAGTGATTAAAGTTGAAGAGCTAATTAAAATCATGGGAGCAGAGGGTCACCCAAAGAGAGCTGAGAAGTAGAGAAAACTGAAAGTAGAACCTAGAAAACACTAAAATTTGAAGAACAGATAATGGCAGAACCTAGGGAAGAAAAAACATAATTATGGTATTTTAGAAATTTAGCAAGGCAAGAGTTTCAAAAAGGGTAGTCAACAATTTTGAATGTCACAAGGAGATTAAGGTAAGGAAATAAATGTGTCCATCAAGTTTAGTAATAAAGATAGTTGGACCTTCACTAAGAAAAATTTTGATGGTAAAGAAGTCAGATTACAGTATAAAAAAATGAACAAATTAGAACTCCAACATGTAAAAAGCTTAGAATTTGTCACTCTTATCTTTATAGCAAGAAACAGTTGAACAAGGTGAAAATAAACAACTTTTCTCAGACCCATCAGAGAACTGAAGTTTCAGGGCAAATCATCACCTCAAAATCTGGAGAAAAGGAACATCCCAGAAGAAAGAGGCCAGAAGTGTTTATCTGGCATACAAGCCACTGGAGCCACAGACTGATATGAACACTCAAATAGTAATTTTGGCCAATTACTGGGGAATGAGGAGGGACTGGAGTGAATGTGAGAAACACCTGGGAGCCAGTCTTGTGGGGGCTTCCACAATACCACAGACTTCTTTCTGGTGAAGATCCAATAAAGACTCCTTCCTGACTCTTAGCAGCAGTGTTTTGATCACCTCCTTTTCATCCCATTGGTGAGGAAGAGAGTCCACTCTAGCATTATGGGAATGACTGAGCACACAACATCCAACATCAGACAAATGAGATAGACAGCAGTTTATTAAACAGACTCACAGCACAGGGAGGAGGATACCACAGGCAATACAGAGACATATGGGGTTGCACTTGGGAGCACAGTAAACAATCAAGGACTGTGGGAGACAGGCTTTGTAATATCAAGAGTGGAGAGCACTCTCAGGCCCCATGTTAGAATGTGATTGGCCTGTTTGAATAATTCTGCAAGCTGGAAGGGAACTGAAACCCGACACTCACTGATGAGCAGGATCTGCATTTGGTCTATTTGATAAGGAGGGCTGATAGACTAGGGAACCTTATCCAAGGGAGCATAGTTGGCGGGTATAATAACCATGCTTCTGTATTTGATGCTTTGACACCTGGGGCCTTGCTGATCCTAGGAGAATCCCTTTCAGGGCCAGCCAATTCCTAGACATAGTAAAGGCCTCAGCTCTGTACACATTCTTTCTTTTCTTTCTTTTCTTTCTTTCTTTCTTTCTTTCTTTCTTTCTTTCTTTCTTTCTTTCTTTCTCTCTCTCTCTCTCTCTCTGTCTCTCTCTCTGTCTCTCTCTTCTTTTTTGTTTTTTTTTTTTAGATGGAGCCTCACTCTGTAGCCAGGCTGTAGTGCAGTGGCACGATCTTGGCTACAATCCTCTGCCTCCTGGGTTCAAGCAATTTTCCTGCCTGAGGCTCCTGAGTAGCTGGGACTACAGGCGGGAGCCACCACACCCAGCTAATTTTTGCATTTTTAGTAGAGACAGGGTTTCACCATGTTGGTCAGGATGATCTTGATCTCCTGAACTCGTGATCCGCCTGCCTCAGCCTCCCAAAGTGCTGGGATTACAGGCATGAGCCACCGCGCCAGGCAATGCACACCTTTCTTATGCAAACCAACCAATCCAGAGCCCACACCCCAAACTCCACCATTTATTGAGCTCTTACACTCCAGGCCACTATTTCCCTATCCTTATTATCCCAGGACTTGTTACCGGATAACAAAGGACAACCCTATGCCATGCCGTAAACCCACTAAAATTATTCAAACAAGTTAATTCTAAGCCTGCCTCACTTGTTTCTCCCCACAAACACCACAATAAAGGCTCTTGCCCACATTTTTCCCTCTCTGTCTGTCTCCTGACTGACCTGGGTGCTTCCCTGTGTGGCCCTGCCTGGCATGCTGTGCCTCCTGCTTCTAGGGCTCTATGAGTATAAAAAGTCTTCTTTTATGATAGTAATGTCTGCATGTCTTACCATACCTGTTTGAAAGAATTCCCTGGTACCTTTAAATCAAAGAATAACTTGTGGTTAGGCCATTCAAGGCCTTCTCATTTTTACCAGATTTCAAGGCAGCAAATGATATTAATTTTCAAAAAAAACAGAAGCAAAGGGAATACTTCCTAACTCAATCTATGCAGCCAGCATGTCCTAATATCAAAACCAGATAAATATATTACAAGAAAGGAAAACTACAGACCAATATCTCCTGTTAATATGGACATACAATCCTCAACAAAACATTAGCAAATCAAATTCAACAGTTTATTAAAAAAATGCTCACAACAATCAGGTGAGATATGTTCTAGATACACAAGGCTGGTGTAACATTAAAAAATCAATTATTTAATCCATCACATCATTTTAATACATTAAAATCATATGATCATGTCAATGGATACAGAAAAAGCATTTCACAAAATCCAACACAAATCCATAATAAAAACTCTCAACAAATAGGGAATAGAAGGGAACCTCAGCTTGATGAAGAACATCTACAAAACAACCTACAACTAACGTCATACTTAACGATGAGAAACTGGACATTTTTCCCCTAAGATTGAGAATAAGGCAAGGATGTCACATCACACCCATCCTTTTCAACACTGTACAGGAAGTCCTAGCTAGTATATTGGCAAGAAAAAAATATATAAGCTACATAGACAGGGAGGAAAGAAACAAAACTGCATGTTTGCAGATGACATCTCATTCTATATAAAAAAAACCCCAAAGTATCAACAAAAACAACTGTTGCAGGATACAAGGTTAATATATAAAAGTAAATAGCTTTCTCTTATAGGCAATGAACAATTTGAGTTTGAAATAAAAAACACGACACCATTTAAAACAGCACCAAAAAAATGAAAGTTAAATATAAATCTAACAAAATATGAACAAGGTCTCTATATGCAGGAAACTACAAAACTATAATGAAAGAAATCAATGAAGGTCTAAATAACTGCAGACACATTTCATGTTCATAGGTTTAAGATACAATATTAAGATATCAATTCTTCTTAACTTTATATATAGAATCAATGCAATTCCAATCAAAATCCCAGCAAACATTTTTTGCATTGGCAACCTGAATCTAAAGTTTATACAGAAAGGCAAAAAAAAAAAAAAACAGAAAAACCAATACAACATTGAAAAAGAACAAATTAGAAGCACCAATATTATCCAAGATTAAGACTTGCTTTAAGATACAGTGAACAAGACAGAGTGGTATTGGTGAAAGGGTTGACACCTTTATCAATGGAATAGAAAAGAAAGTCCAGAAGTTGACCCCTTAAATATGCTCAACTGATCACTGACAAAGGAGCAAAGGCAATTCAATGGAAAATGGACAGTCTTCCCAACAAATGATGCTGGAACAATTGGTTGTCAATATACAAAAAAAAATAAATCTAGGAATAGTGCTTATACCTTCCACGAAACCTAATGGGTCATATGCATAAATATAAAAGATAAAACTATAAAATATTTGGAAGACAAATTAAGAAAAAAATCTAGGAAACTAGTTTGGCAATGAGTTTTAAGATACAACACCAACAGTACAATCCATATATGTATGTTGTATTTTTTAAAGCTAAAATCTTCTGTTCTAGGAAAGACACTGTTAGGAGAATGAAAAGATAAGCCACAGATTGGGAGAAAATATTTTCAAACCATATATCTAATTAGGGACTTTCATCAAAATGTACAACGAACTTTTAAAATTTAAGAATGAAATTTTAAAATGAGCAAAGGATATGAACAGACACATCACCAAAGAAGGTATACAGGTGTCAAATATGCTCAATAAAAGATGCTCAACATCATTTGTCATTAGAAAATTGTAAATTAAAACAACAATAAGAATATAATTCAGCAATAAAAATAAATGTTAACAAGTCATTTGTTGTGGCTTGAAGGACGGGAAAGTTCATAAAATTAAATGCCTACATCAGAAAGTCTGAAAATGTGCAAATAGAAAACCTAATGTCACACTTCAAGGAACTAGAGAAACAAGAACAAATATCACATCCAGCAGAAGAAAAGAAATAACAAAGATCAAAGCAGAACTAAATGAAATTGAAGCAAAAAAAAAAAAAAATACAAAAGACAAACGAAACAAAAATCTGTTTCTTTGAGAGGATAAACAAAATTGATACACCATTAGCAAGATGAACGAAGAAAAGAAGAGAGAAGATCCAAATAAGCTGAATTAGAAATGAAATGACAGATATTACAACTGATAACGCAGAAATACGAAAGATCATTCATGGCTTCTATGAACACCGTCACATGCACAAACTATTAAATCTAGAGGAGATGGTTAAATTCCTGGAAATCTACAACCCTTCTAGATTAAATCAGGAACAATGAAAAACTCTGAACACACCAATAACAAGTGAGATTGAATCAGTAATTTTTAAAATTGCCATAAAAAAAGTCAAGAACCAGATGGATTCACAGCTTAATTCTATCAAACATTCAAAGAATTGCTACCAATACTACTGAAATGATCCCAAAAGATAGAGAACCTTCCCTAAATCATTCTATGAAGCCAGTATCACTCTAATATCAAAACCAGTAAAGGACATAACAAAAAAGGGAAACTACAGACCTATATCTCTGATGAACATAAATGTAAAAATCTTCAATAAAATACTAGCAAACCAAATCCAACAGCATATGGAAAAGATAATATATCACAATCAAGTGGATTTCATAAGAGAGATGTAGGGATTGGTTCAACATATGCAAGACAATAAATGTGATACATCGCACAAACAAAATTAAAAGCAAAAATCATATGATCCTCTCAATAGATGGAGAAAGAATGTTTGACAAAACCCAGCATCCCTTTATGATAAAAACCCTCAACAAAATTGGCATACAAGGGACATACCTCAAATAATAAAAGCCAACTATGGCAAACTCACAGCCAACATCATAATGAATGAGGAAAAGTTGAAAGCATTCCCCCTGATAACTGAAACAAGACAAATATACCCACTTTCAACACTTCTATTCAACATAGTCCTGGAAGTCTTGGCCAGAGGTATCAGGCAAGGAAAGAAATAAAGGGCATCCATATTGGAAAAGAGGAAGTCAAACTGTCACTATTCACCAACATGATCATATACCTAGAAAACCCTAAAGATTCATCCAAAAAACTCCTAGATATAATAAATGAATTCAGTAGTCTTAGGATACAAATTCAATGCACACAAATCGGTAGCACTGATGCACACCAACAACAATCAAGCTGAGAAAAAATTCAAGAACTCAATCCCTTTTACAATAGCTGCAAAGAAAGAAAATAAAATACTTAGGAATACACTTAACCGAGGAGATGAAAGACCTCTACAAGGAAAACTACAAAACATTGCTGAAAGAAATCATAGACTACACAAACATATGGAAAAACATCACATGCTGATGGATGAGTAGAATCAACATTATGAAAATGACCATAGTGGCAAAAGCAATCCACAGATTCAATGTAGTTCACATGAAAATATCATTACATTCTTCACAGAACTAGAAAAAAATTCTAAAATTCATATGGAACCAAAAAAGAGTCCACATAGCTAAAGCAATACTAAGCAAAAAGAACAAATCTGGAGGCATCGAAGTACCTGATTTCAAATTATACTACAAGGCTGTAGTTACCAAAACAGCATGGTTTGTTTAAAACTGGTATAAAAATAGGCACATGGACCAATGGAACCAAACAGAGAACCTAGGAATAAAGCCAAATACTTTCATCCCACTGATTCAGCAAAGCATACAAAAGCATAAAGTGGGTAAAGACACCCTATTAAATAAACGGTGCTGGGAAAACTGGCAAGCCACATGTAGTAGAATGAAACTGCAACCTCATCCCTCACTTTACACAAAATCAACTCAAGATTTATTGAAGACTTAAATCTAAGACCTGAAACCATAAAAATTCTAGATGATAACATTGGAAAAACTTCTAGGCATTGGCTGAGGTGAAGAATTCATAAAAGAACCCAAAAGCAAATGCAATAAAAACAAAAATAAATAGATGGGACCTAATTAAACTAAAATGCTTCTGCACAGTAAAATAAATAATCAGCAGAGTAAACAGACAACCCATAGAGTGGGAGAAAATATTTACAAACTATTAATCTGACAATGGCGAATATTCACAATCTACAAGGAACTCAAATTAGCAGAAAAAAACACAATCCCATCAAAAAGGGCCAAATGACATGAATAAACAATTATCAAAAGAAGATATACAAACAGCCAACAAACTTGAAAAAAGGCTCAACTTCGCTAATTATCAGGGCAATGCAAATTAAAACCACAATGTGATACTACCTTACTCCTGCAAGAATGGCCATAATTTAAAATTCAAATATATATATATATATATATATATATATATTCCTTGATATGGAGTTTTAAATGTATAGACGGTCGTCAATTAACAATAGCTCAACTTACGAGCTTTTTTACTTTGTGATGATGCTAAAAAGGTGCATTCAGTAGCAACCATACTTCCAGTACCATACAACAATTCTCTTTTTCACTTTCAGCACAATATTCAGTAATTTACATGAACTATTCAATAGCTCATGAATAGGTGTTGTGATAGATGATTTTGCCTAACTGTAGGTTAATGTAAGTCATCTAGACTACTGTAGTCTATGCCAAGCTATGATGTTTGGTAGGTTAGACGTTTATTATAAATACATTTTATAATTAGGATATTTTCCATTTGTGATGGGATTACCAGGGTATAGCCCCATTGTAAATTGAGGAGCATCTGTATATTTCAAAGTGAAAGAAATCCGAATACTTACATGCTGTATTATTCCAATTATATTACATTATAGAAAAGACACAACTATCAGTTAAAATGTCATGGAGTGCTAGAAATTAGAGACAAGAGAGATAAATACATGAAGTACAGGGTGTTTTGGGGGCAGTGAAACCATTCTGTATGATAGAGTAAGGGTAGATACATGACATTATCTATTTGTCAAAACCTGTAGAACTTTATAGCATAGAGACTGATCCTTAGTGGGAGTAAATTAAAATAAAAATCATTTAGGAACTGAGGGAATCCCAAGAAATAATGCAGACTGTGATCTGTGATGAAATCATCTACTGTATGTGCCAACTTAAGTAACTAGGGAAATAAATGAAGTCTGTAGATTAAGAGCAAAAGAAACCGCCTATAATGGAAGTCAATAGAAGTTGTTTTCGAAGGGGGTATAGGTTATCGATTTTGATACTATTATAGATGTATATTAGAATTGAAAAATTAAGTAACTGGATGGCAGATTGTGCAAGCCAGGTTTCTTGCTGTTGGAGTAAAAATTTACATATTGGCCAGGGGAGGAGGCTAGAATGATTTATGTAGTAATGGATTAGAGCAAGAGACAACAGTAAGGGATCATATTTAACTTAATATACATACAGATTATGACAATACAGAAATGTTTATAAGAATGTAAATACATATGGGTTAGTATACATTTATAGTTATTTGCTCTGTCAGCTTAGAAGACCTAGAATAATTGACACTCCAGTAACAACACTGCCTGGACTTTTATTTCTAATACCATTCTCCAACAAGAGGAACCTAGGCTTCTTGGAGAATTTGAGAATTATAGAACTGGGGAAGAAAATATACAAGATGAACCTGGAGCACCTTAAAGTACCAGAAAGTAAGCAAGTGAACAAAAGCAAACAAACAAAATGCATTGATAGATGTATGTCCAAAGGGCACAGGAACCAACGGAAAGAGCTCCCAATAGCCAAAGCTGGAGCACTCTGAGGCAGAGAATAAAGCAGTAATGCACTGCAACCCAATGTATACATAACTTTCTATGAGTCTGTATTTATATAAATAAATTGTTAAATAAATTCTTAATTATGGGAAAAGAGATAAATTGCCTATGCAGAAAAAAATTCTAATAATCAGATAGCTATCCTACCTTAAATAAGACAGAGTGTAACTCCATGGGATGGGCATAGTAACTTCCTTATGAAGAGTACAGAATGAAAAGGTTGGGGAAAATAACTTTATAGTGCAGAAACCTGACAAACACTACTTTAGCCAGGTGATCTTAATCAACATTAACAGTTATAAATCATGTTGATAGTGTATGCCCTTGAGATGGCATGAAGAAGGGCACTTTACCTCTGTAATCTTTCTCCAGAAAGGCCATAACCACAGTTTAATCATGAGAAAAAGATCAGACAAATTCCAATAAATTGTCATTCTACAATATGAGTATATCTGACCAGCAGTCCTCGAAACTGTCACAACCAAGGGAAGCCTAAAAATACCGAACAACTTAATGTAATTTAGCATCCTAGACGGGATCCTGGGACAGAAAAATCACATTAGGTGAAAACTAAGGAAATCTGAATACAATATGGACTTTAGTTAATAACAATGTATTAATATTGATTCACTGATTGTGACAAATACACTAAACTAATATAAGATGTTAATAATGGTGGAAACTGCTGGGTATCATAAATTCGTGTCATGTAATTGTTGTCTCAGCATTCATTTTAAAGCCCAATGTAAGTTTTTTGAAACCCAGTTGTACCCCATCACCTTTGGCCAAATTAAAACTTCCCCTTCCCAAGTTTTTTCTTTTTTTTTTTTTTTTGTAATATAACCCACTGTTCCTCATCCTACTGACCAAAAACCCAACACACCCTAAAGCTGCTGAGCAGTATGAAAATTTAAGGGTCAATACAAGAATGTAAATAAGTTCCTTCTTGGTATGTGTATCCATTAAACTAGCCAATTCACAACCCCCGAGGAAAAATCTAAGGGATAACACGCAGGGACTTTAATAAAGGTGTAGTCCCGCGGATGCCTTCTTTCTTACTCTCACTCCTCACTACTGGTTGAGCTTTGAACTTCCTCTTGGTCTCTTGTTAGCCCCCTAACCTCTCTGGGACCTGTGAGTAATAAATTTTTGATTTCATGCATATTGGTTTCACTTCTTCATTGTGTCTCACCTGACCAACACACCTGAATCTAAAATTTTCCTCTGGTCAGGGCTCTCCAGGTAAGTGGCTATCTTCTCTTATGACCACTCTCATGTGGTAGACCTCAAAACCAGATTAAAAAGAAACCATAACAATACAAATCACAACAAGGGGAGAAGAGGAATACACAAGAACTCTCTGTCCTATCTTTATCATTGTTTCTGTAAATCTTAAACTGTTATAAAATAAAAAGAATTTTTAATGAATATATTAATTATAAGAAAGCCAATAATAGTGGAGAGAAGAATAGTTTATCAGAGAGACAGAAAAGACTGGAGCACTTACTTTTCCCTGTGGACCCAGCTGCCATAACAGTTTCAATACTGTAAGAACAGCTGTGAGAAGCAAAAGGAACCTCAGTATCTCTATCAATTGCATGAGTCACATGAGACACAACAGTCACACAACAAATTCATCAAAGCAGATTTACACTCACAGATAGGTAACAAGGATAAACAAAAGCCTAGACTCCATGGAGAGCTAGTCCACCAAGGCTCAGGAAGGCTGCGTAAGTTGGATGGAGTGTTTCCGCTCATGCCCCACGTCATACCACAGCTGAGGAACTCTGAAAGCACTCCACCCTCGGTGTATATACACTGTACATGACTAAACTTGCTGAGCACAAACATTAAAAATCTTCCTGTTCTCAGAGGAGTGAGGATACAGCCTGGGTTATTCCAGACACATCGCCCTTATCTCGGGTTATCACTTTCTCAGTACATTCTGCAGTTATTCCATGGACTGCAAGTGGGAGGAGGAAGAGCTGGTTTGGCTAAGGCTCTGTGAGAACCTGTCCTCATAGAACCCCTACATAGGACTCCCCCAAAATGAATCATACCATTTTAGGAAGGAAATCAGCTTTGGTAACCAGGATTCTCAGAGGAAGGTAGTGAGATCAGCTATTAGAGAGACTTTAAGAGGAATTTTCATGCTAAGCAGGAAACTGAAGATACCTTTATAGAGGTCTGTGATTCACAGCAAAGTCTATGACTAGGAGACTGAGTTAAATTCACTGATTCATAAGACTGTAACTTAAACTCTGTTTGCTTTAGTACCAAAAATTAACCAATTGCTTTATCCAAAAAAAGTACTTAATGATTATTTACTAAGGAAAAGGAAATTCTTTATAAGGTATTATAGAGGATTTACACTAATAGCGTCTACTACATTTTTGTTTACTGTATGCCAAGCATGATTCTAAATGCTATACATTTAATATCTGATTAAATCATCATAACAATCATTTAAGGTATGACACTATCCCTGTTTTACAGATGCAAAAACTGGGACCCAAAGATTTTTTTTAACCCACAAAACTAATAAATGGAAAAGCCAAAATTTGAATAACAATGGTCTAATCACAGATTATAACTTCATGCACTACAGCTTTTCATGTATTTTTGTAATGTATTTCTTTTTTCACTGACATGTATCTATTATAATATAATGCAAGTTTAAAAGGGAAAATAAGAAATTATCTCAGCATCTGAATCCCTGTCTGCTTGCTCTTTTGACAACCTTCATTAATCTTTCAGAATATTCCTCCTGATTATAGAATTTTTCAATTAACTAGCATGACTATAGAGAGGTGTCTTCACTAAATGAAGTTTATTTATACTTGTAGGGTTACAATGCAGTATGGCAAAATAATCTTTAGCATCCATCAACTCTAACCCTACAAGATAAAGTATTCTATCTACTAGAAAAGAGAGAAGTATCTTTCATAAACAAAAGTTAACAGCTTCTTTTGTTTTTAACAAAGACGGCTGAACTAATAATTATATATTTAGAAATCTATTTTAAAGAAATAATCAGAACTCTGGACAAAGATTTACTTAAAAGATATTATTTACAATAATGAAAGTTGAAAATTATCTAAATGCTCCCAGGAAAGAGTAATGATCAAATTAAGAGTAGTAAACCTACAAATAGATTTTCACCCAACCATTGAAAATCATATTTTGAAAAGCAGTTAATGTCACCAGAATATACTCATTATATAATACTGGGGGAAAGGACCCCAATTAAAAAAAAATGAATTAGAAGCATACCTTCCAAAATATTATCAGTAATTTTATCTTGGCAGTATGATTTGACTATAGGTGATTTTAATATTCTTCTTGGTGCTTCTGTTTTCCAAATAATGTATAATAAGCATAGTATGATTGTATGATAAAAAGTTTTTATAAGAGTTTTGTGGTTGCTTTTTGAAAAAATAAGAAAATTTTTACACATTGTTCCGGAAATGATGAGTACATGTATGGAGCATTATATTAAAATGTATTTTAACACACAGCTTAATTACTAAAAGAAATCTATCAGGCTTCCACTTTCAGGCAAGATTCAGTAATTAGACTGGATTTACCCCTTTGCCTGAAGCAATGAAAAACTGGGTAAAATACATAAAACAATGATTTTCAAGATGCTGGAGGCATCAAACAATGAGGGACAATAATCTCCGAGGGACAATTCCAAAGATTTAGTTCTTAAAATTGTCCCAGCTTACTGCCTTGAGAAGTTTCCAAAGTCTGGCACTGGGTGAATGGGGAAAAGCCCAGTCAGAGAATAATGATTCTCTTAGGTGAAAGTATAGGTTTGTGAGCCCAGGGATACCAAAAAAGCTAAAGTTCACAGGAAAAGTCACTGAAAAAGAAGTCTGCAGAGAGGGAACTCGAGATCAACAATGTGTGAGGAAGCTACCTGAGACCTAAGAAAGAACCACCCTGCAGTATTGTGCAGACTCTAGGATGAACACCATGATCCTCACCTCTAGATAGTCACAATGTTGTTTAATCCTCTCTCTTTGAGGGTGACAAGGACCTGTGATTCACTTCTGATCAATAGAACACAGCAAAGGTGAAAGGATGTATGTGATTACATATATTACGTAAGATTGTAGCATCAGTGTTACTAATAGACACTCTTCCTTGCTGGCTTTGAATAATCAAACTGCCAAATTTGTGAGCTACCATGTGGAGCAGGCCACACAGAAAAGAGCTTCCAGCCAACAGCCGGCAAGAAATTGAACCCCTCACCCTGCAACCTTGAAAAAAACTAAATACTTTTACAAACCATGTGAGCCGGGATCTGAATTTGAAAGCAGATACTTCCTGATTTGAGCCTCATATCATACCATAGCCCAAGCCAAAACCTTGATTCCAGTCTTGTGATGTTCTGAAAGAAAAAGTGAAGCTTTAAAAAAACAAGTGCTATCTAGTCTCCTGATATTGCACTATCTTCAAGTTAAATATTTGGCCCTTACAATCAGCTTGATGAACTAGGGCTCCACGTACCTCCACTTCCCCAGTTAAAATAGTTAATATGGACCAATATAAATTAAAACAGAGTTTTTAAGGGTTAAAAATCCATTAAACTAGACCTATTTAGAGAACAGAATGAAAGACACTGATTTCACCATTCAGAATATACAATATTGGGCTCTTGAATCAAGCATTTAATATAACTTTCACCACCCTTAGCAGATACAGGTTGCAGGTCTAATAAATGCCGTAATGGCTTACTTAAATAAACATGATACATTTCAATCATCAGTCAAACATCAGGAGTGAATTACAGCAAATAGTCCAACTCCATTTTTATTCATGTCTGACTATTTACAACTTTCTTTTAAATCCCATTCCTCCTTCATCCCCTATTATCCCCCTGTGGGCAAGCCCATATGTTCCCCCAACTGCCACCACCATGGTGCTTAAAGCAGGCAAGCCCCAGCCTGAGTGCAGGAGCCCTCATCCCAGCCCCACTTTCTAACCACAATAAAACTCAAAGCCAATTATCCCTTCCTTGCTCTCTAAAGACATTTTCAGACTTGCTTAAGAGTCTGCCCTGTGCTCCTCACAAAGACTCATTATATGAATAACAAATCTCTTCATACCCTCTTGCTGCATTTGTGGCATCATCAGTCCCAAAACCCAAACCAAATTGTGGGTGTGGAGTTGAGACTATCTCCTGTGGGATTATCATAACAGGCACTGGGCCATTTTTCCTAAAATTAGTAAACAGAAAGAAAGAATCAAACATTCATGCTGTCTTTCTGTATCAATTATACTCTTGGGTAACAAATTGCAGACAAAATGGAAGAATGAGAAAAATCATCATATTGTAACCTATTGGAATACTGAATTTAGATAGCAATCATCCAATGACTGCTAAAACTGTGAAGTAAAAGATTAATGGACTGCTTTATGATGGATTAGGCTGGAACTGTCTGAACTGAGTGATAACTTGAATAGCCCTAGAAGAGAAACAACCAGCTCTATATGTCTCCTGACAGATGCGAGAAGAAGTACACAGCACCATCTGCTAAATTTTCTTAGTAAAATTAAAATATGCATCTAATCAAGCCTTTAGATTAAACTATTAGCTAACAGAAAACGTGGTGGATAGAGGAATGTGTTAAATATCACCATAAAACTGAAATTCTGCAATCTGATACGTGGAAATTCCATGACACAAATCAATGGGTTTCTTTCAAATACAAATGGCATTTTAAATGAGAAAAGGAAGTATCACAGATTACGACATTTTAACCTATTGCAATGTGTGGACCTTGTTTGATCCTGATCTAAGCAAATCACTTATAAAGGCTGTTTTCTGTCAATCAAGAAAATTTGTACGCAGACTTGGTGTTAAACGATATTAAGAAATAATTGTTAAATATAGTAGATGTCCCGATGATATGTAATTACATATGTTTTAAAGGAATTATGTGTTAGACATCATGCAGACTTGTGGATGAGGGGATGTAATATAAGGAAGGAGGCAGATGTTAGAGAAACATGCCATTGGAAGATATTCACTTCCTTGGCTGAGATCTAATGGAAGTGGGTAGGAAGGAAAGGGAAAGAGCATTCCATGCAAAACAAATAGCACATGGAACATAATGAAGATTGGAAAGACCATAGTGTATCCAAGAAACTGAAAGACACAGTATGACGGTATTGCAGAGCCTGAAAGGGAACGTAGTAAATGGGAGAACTAAGAGGACACTGGAAGCCTCATTATGAAGGGCTTTGAACATTATGTTTAGGAGAAACAGAGACCTCTGAAGAATTTCAAGGAACAGAAAGACACCATGATGTTTTTGCTTTAGAAAAGTCACTTTGACTATAGTATGTGGAATAGAAAGGTAGAGTAAGATTGGAGACAAGGTGACAACGAGTAAAAGGCTTTCCAATAGTAGATATATGAGGAACGTGGAAGTATAATTGATGAGAAAATTGTTAATAATATAAATGGAAAAGAACTGATGGGGCATGGTGATTGTATGTTAGGGGCAGAGGGTGAAAGGGAGAAAGTAGGTAAAGTTGATATCCAGGTTTCTAACCTGGGGAAATAGGGAGGAATTGTCTATAGGCTGAGAGAAGGAACATAGAGTGAAGAGCTGGTTTGGGAGCACAGATCAGTTTATTTGCAGCCTCACTGAATTTGAAATGTCTTCAACACACCTAACTGAAAAGATATCCAGGAGTCCACTGGACGTAAGTCAGAATCTCAGGGATATAACTTTGACTGTCATCAACATATACAACATATACATCATACTTAAAATTATAGAAAAGTGTGAGAAAGGCTTGAAAGAGTGTATAAGGAAAAAAAGAAAAGCTGATAAAGGAATCTTAAAAAAAAAACCTAGTTCCAAAAGTCCTGCACTTAAAAACTATAACTATTCTGCCAAAATAACCAAGTGCAGATACTATGTTTTGTATTTATGTGTTTGATTATTATTTTTAATTTGTTATGGACTATTTCCAAGATTCATAATTATTCTCTTTTCAAACCCTTTCTCCCATCAAGTCACATATTTGCTATTACTAATCATGCCACAAGGAACATTCTCATACATGTCTGCTTAGGCACAAGAGTTTTCTTAGGGTATATACGCAAAAGTAGAATTCCTAGGTGACAGGTGTATCAGAGTTCAGTTGTAGAAAGCAGAAACCACCTCCACCATTTTAAGCAGAAGGGGATCTGACATAGAGTATTAGGTGCTTGTAAAATCATTGAAGAGGCTGGCAGAGTCAGTTCCACACACCAAGGAATGACTCAGAACAATGCCAATAAATGAACTCAACTGGAGAATTCCACCTTTGCCACGACCAGGAAGGTAGGAAGTCAGGAGGCCAATACTGTAACTATTTAAGTTAAAGAATAAACTACTGTCACTGTGATCCCAGGATCAGGAAATCACAGCCTCTGAACTATGACTACCTCTCAACTCTGATGAGTTACTTTACAGTCACTGCTGCTAGGACAAAAACAAAAACAACGTCTTTTGCCATAACTTTGCCTGCCAGTCATAACAAAGCTATAAGAATCGCCCCAAATCTCTTCTGCCTTCAAAATATTGCTAAAATGCTTCTAAGTGACAGAACATAACTTGCTTCCAGAGCTCTAACTTCATAAAAGTTAGAGAAATGTTTATTTTTGGCCTTCAATCTTTCACAAGACAGAATGTCATAGTTTCCATAGATAAGGAAATTGATGCTGAGGCTCCTTTTTTGTATCTACTACATAGCATCCATGCATCTTAAACTTGACCACACATTGTGAAGTAGAACTGTTGTGTGGTTTCACCAGTATACACTCACTACCATGGAGGAGAGCTCCCATTGCTCAACATTCTTGCCAATGCTTGATATTCTTTCTCTCTCTCTCTCTCTCTTTTTTTTTCACTCTTTTCAATCTGATAGGTGCAAAATTATCTTATTCTGGTTTCAACATGTATTTTTGATTACCATTTAGTATGAACATATTTTTACTTGTTTCTTGGCAATTTAAACTTTCTCTTAAGTTTAAATGTATTGTCCATTGTTTCCTATTGGGCTTTTAATTTGTTCTATGTTATTTACAGGAACTGTTTATCAATTCCACATTCTAATCCTCTCCTGCTTTTATGCATTGAAGTCTAGTCTATGACTTATATTTCATTTGACTTTTCTGTTGTTGCTTATAGCATCTCTTTATCCTATACTTTTTTACATTTTAACTTTTTGCATAATCAAAATTAATTTTTTCTTTATATGCTCTCTGGGTCCTGTGAGTCATATTCCCCCTCTAGATGTATTAAAATATATTTTCTAACAGAGAAATTCTTTTCAACTTCTAAAAGATCTAAAGACTTAATTTGCACAGCAGGTTTTATTAATATGTCTAATAGTAACTTTTGGATATGGCAAGAGGTAGGAGTCAAGTACACATTTTATTCAAGAGTTGTTTGAGCAACAGTTTTTATAACTAGATCCACCTTTCTCTCCTAATAGGTAATGTAACCCTCTGTGATACATCAAATTTCTGAGTATGATTCTGAAGTCTCTATTATAGCTTTTCTACTTGTCCACAAAAATGCCTTAATTATTTTATAATTTTTTGTCTTAAAGTCTGTTTTATCAGATTTTAACATACTAGTTTCATTGTTTAAAAAAAGTATCTGTTCTACAGTTAATTATTTTACTCCCATTTTTTCTATTTCTGTTTAAATATGTGAGGTATTTTTTCTTCAAATAACAGTAACTAGATTTTTTTAATTCCAGTCTGATAATTTCTCTTTCAACTAATATGTTAATCCATTCACATTTATTGTGATTGTAGATATCTTTAGATACGTACATTATTTTGTTCTTTCTATTTGCCCTGATTTTTCTGTACTTTGGTATTTTGTTATTTCTTGCCTTCTTTTGGATTCTTCAGCTTTAATTTTTATTACAGCTGTTACTATTGCATTCCCCCTACCCTACTTGTTTGGGAGTTATTTCCTCCATTTTATTATTTTAGCATTCATAATCCCCTTTTAATTATTTGATGTGTGTAATACATTGTTAAAATAGGACACTTTCGATTCTGGAGTTTCAGCTAAAATCCCAAGACCACAACAAATAGATAAAAGTACCTTCCATATTCAAAAACAAATATGTTAGATCATTTAAGAACAGTCAGAAAAGTTACAGACCCAAACTAGTTCTGCTACAGCACAGGCCACCACCAGGACATATAAGAAAAGGCTAAGGATTCATCAGAGGTAGATTAGAAACTTCACTGGAAGTATTGTCTCAGCACTGCTGTTCACTTTCTCTTTGTCTGTTTTCACCAAGCAAGTGAAATGGGACTGCGGGATTCTGAGAAACGTTTGGAAACTGACTTGTACCACCTAGAGTTTGGAGATCACAAAGCAACTGGAACCTGACTCCCTCCTGGAGCAGTCTAGCAAGATGAGTGCTACGTGTGTCCACCCTGACAACAGGGCAAGTACAGAGGGATGCAGTTCAGCAAGTTGACACTGGGCCTCAGGAATACATGTAAAGATAGACATATTGTTTCTAGACAAACCCTTCTCACCTAAGAGACCCAAGAGGAGCAAGATAACCTAATAGAGAAAATTCTGTGTAGGATAAACTGCCAGAAATCAGGGCTTGAAACAGAGACATGATGCCTCAAGAGAGCATTTCCCATATTAAAGCCTGAAGAAAAGGAAGTGGCCGTGAAGAAAAGTCCCTGAGAAACTAACAAAACTGCCACTTTAGAGAAAGCACCAACATTTATGTGTCTGCTACACAGAAGGCCCAACATTTAATTAAACAGTGGAACCTAAAAAACGCTGGAACTAAAACCTAAAATATGATGATAAATGTTTTAATACACTGAAGAACAGCAACTTACTCTAGCCAACATGAAAAATGTGGCATAGTTCATCAGAATCTAATATTCTTACTATTTCTTCTTTCTGTTTGTCCTAGTCAGCTTCTGAAGGGTATACCTCATAAGCTCTAAATATCAAATACTCTACAGACAATAAGGAGAAAGTTGTTTGTTTGCCAGTGTATTTTTCAAGGTTCTGCCAAGACACAGGAGGTGAGCCTGAAAGCAGTGCCTATCTCTAACCAGAGCGGGTCCCCCTCTCAGCTGATGATGTGCTTGCCACCCTGCAATTGGACATTTCCCTGCCCTCCTCTACTCTTTGACTCCCCAGCTCCTGGATGTCCCACCACAGCACATGACCCAGAAACAAGTTCTTAACTGGTTAATTTACCTTATCATAAGAAGGCTGTTGTCAGGGAAGATATTATACCCAATAACCAAGAGCTGACTTTATCTTTTTTTTTTTTCTTTTTTTATGGAGTCTCACTCCATAGCCTAGGCTGGGGTGCAGTGGTGCGATCTCAGCTCACTGCAACCTCTGTCTCCAGGGTTCAAGTGATTCTCCTGCCTCAGCCTCCTGAGTAGCTGGGACTACAGGCATGTGCCACCACATCCAGCTAATTTTTGTATTTTTAGTATAGATGGGGTTTCAGTTTGTTGTCCAGGCTGGTCTTGAACTCCTGACCTCAGGTGATCCACCCACCTCAGCCTCCCAGAGTGCTAAGATTACAGGCATGAGCCACCGCCCCCAGCTTTGGTTTTATCTTTATGTTAATTACTCGTATGATTTCAGACTGCAAGATATTGAACAAAATAAATGGGCAACTAAACAGGTGGTTGTATTATAGTATTCTCCCCATTATTCAGTCCTTGATTTTGCTTTCTCCCAGTTTCAGTTATTTATGGTCAATTGTGGTCCAAAAATATAAAATGGAAAATTCCAGAAACAAACAATTTATATGTTTCAAATGACGTGCCATTCTGAGTAGTGTGGTGAAATCTCATGCCATCCCACTCCATCTTGCTGGGGACTTGAATCATCCCTTTGTCTAATGTATCCATGCGCTGCTACCCAGCACTAGTCATTTAGTAGCTGGCTGAGTTATCAGATCAACAGTCATGGTATCATAGTGACCATGTTCAAGTGATCCTTATTTTATTTAATCATGGCCCAAAGTCATTATACTAAAGTAGTGATGTTGACATATCATTATAATTGCTCTATTTTATTATTAGTTATTGCTGTTAATCTCTTACTGTGCCTAATTTGTAAATGAAACTCTATCATAAGTATGTATGTATAGGAAAACTCTATCATAGGTGTATATCTATTGGAAAAAACATAGTACGGTGTTCCTTGACTTATGATGAGGTGTTGTCCCTATAAGCCCATCACTACTTGAAAATGTCATAAATCAAAATCCATTTAGTACGACTAATCTACCAAACACTATAGCTTAGCCTAGCCTAATTTAAATGTGCTCAGAACACTTCCATTTTCCTACAATTGGGCAAAATATCTATCACAAACCCTATTTTATAATAGTGTTGAATATATCATGTAATTTTTAAAATGCTGCACTGGAAATGAAAAACAGAATGGTTGTACGGCTACTCAAAGTACAGTTTCTATTGAATGTGTATCATCAATAGATGACTTTTGTTACTTTCTTGACTCCCATCATCAGAAAGTCAAAAAAAGGTAAGTTGAATCATCATTATACATATATAGATGGCATATGTATATGTTAAAAATGTAAGTTGAATCATCATTATATATACGTATGGTATACATACATGTACATATATTTGGTGCTTGTGCATGTACATATACCATATGTATATATAAAGTTTGGCACTATTCAGGTATCCACTGGGGATGGCGGAATGAATCCCCCGTGGATTAGGGAAGCCGACTGTATTTAGGATTCTCCAGAGAAACAGAACCTATAGGATATCTATAGATACATGAGAAGGAGATTTACTGTAAGAATTGGCTTATCATATAATTGTGGAGGCTGAGAAGTCTGTAAGCTGGAGAGCCAGGAAAGCCAGTGATGTAATTCAATCCAAGTTCAAAAGCCTAAGAACCAGGGATCTACTTTTGGAAGTTCTGAAGCCCAAATGTCTGAGAATCAAGAGTTTCAATGTCCAGGGGCAAGAGAAGAGGGATATCCCAACTTGAAAAGAGAGAGAGAGAGATGTCACCATTTCTCTTCGTTTTTGTCCTATCTGAGTCCTCAATGAACTGGATGATGCCCACCCACATTGATGGGAGCTGATCTTTACACAATCTGATTCAGATATTAACCTCTTCTGGAAACACCCTCACTGTCACCCAGAAACAAAGTTTTACCAGTTACCTGGGCATCCCCTATCCCAGTCAAGTTGACACATCAAATTACCCATTACAGTATTTTTAAAAAGGTATTTTCTTCTGTATTCTTCAAGTTACTGAAGATTATTTGCTATTTTCAACATTAACAATATCCAAACAGCTAAGAACTCACTATCGTCTCTACTACTACAAACTTTCACAAATTAAATATGTACCCCCACATTGTTGGACTGAATCAGTGAGAGGGGTAGGATCGTGCGATTTGTGTAGCCAACACTACCAGCAGCAATTGCCAGTCGGCTACCATCACTGCCAAAGCTCTGTTTCTTCTTCTTTTAGGCTCTTTTTCGAAATCAGAAACTCAATTGACATTTGCTAAAGTGTAAAGCTTCCACTAAGCCTTGGCTCAATTTTGGTGTGAAATCAAGCTTTCCAAATCATGTGTGGATCTAGGCTGAATTCCAGGTTCTGATACTCCCTATCCCTTTCCATCCCTCAAGAGTCCGCCTCACTACCACTGTCTCCTTATGGGGAAAACCCTTTGGCTTGACATTCCATCTTGTCTGATGTACAAAAGCCAGGTGGCCTTCTTCCCAGACTTAATTTATTTGCCAATTCTTTCTGTCATCTTTTGAGGAGGACAAAATAGGGGAATCCTATCTTCTTGTAACTTTAGAAATGTTTTAAGATACTGGGTTTTGTTTTCTGCTTTTTTTGGAGGTTTTTTTTTAGGATTGAAATAAAGATTTGAGATCTCTAAATTTCTGCCAATCTTCTGATTGTTTCTGCAATTATTTATGATCCAAGTGTTAAAATACAGTGAATTTTCTGCTAATGTGCTATAAAAAAACTATCAATTTAGCTGATTGTTTGGGTCTGACATATAAAATATAACCACAAGGTTTAAAAAGAATAGCCACAACTGGGTCTTTTAAATGTGTTTTTTTTTTTTTTAATTTAAATGGGAGAGTAAAATATCAATGCAATGAGATTTTCATCCAAAAATATTTGCTGACATATTTAATCACCATAGACAAACCAGTGGTTCAGATAAAATTTCTCTTTCTGCTTCCAAAGAAAATAATTATTAAAACGTATCGGTAATTCTCAAGTTGAGCTAATTGCATCTCTGCTCCACTTCATTTGCTTGTCTGTGTCTGCTTCACACTCTTCATTTCCTAGCCATTTAAGGCTGGCTGATTTCGTAGGTAAGGCAAAGCCACACTGCAGTAACAAATAATTTATTTTTTGGTTCACAGGTCAGGACTTTCACAGTTATCCTCTATGTGGAAACTTACAGATCCAGGCTTCTTCCATTGTGTAGAAATGTCAGTGGGAACACGTAGGCACTAAAGTCAAAATACCAGGAAAAGGTGTGAGTGACGTAGCTTACTGGCTTTTCTTCCCTGCAGTGTGTACACTTACATTGTACTGTCTGGAGTCATCATATGTAAGGGAGGCTAGGAAATGTAGAAGAACACATAAGTAGTTGGTGAGCACTAATCACCTCTGCCACAAGAGTGAACTTTTGGAACCATGCTCGTGCTTTCTCTTTTTCCCTGAGTTTCTAATGCTACAAATTTGCTTATCATGAAAGAACACATTTTGTGGTTTTATTCCAAGCTTAGCAACTCTTTTTTGGGGAGTACATTAAATTTCCAGCAACTTGGTAACACAGTTTTCTGTACACATTTACTCTGTCAGGGTCTTTGTGTTAGGCTGGAGGCAGGAGGTGAAGAGCTTGTCAATGGAAGCCTAGCTGCCTCTTTTTGTCATGGAAAAGGGAAATGAAATGTGGGACTCAGTCAGGTATGGAAGGGCTCTTTTAATTTATCTAAAGAATCTGTCATGTGAATCTAACTCCATGTGTGCAGGAAAGTTAAAAAGAGAAAGCCCTGATGAATCCACTGGAATGTACCAGTGTAAATCTACTACATGTTATTACTTGCCAACATATATTTTTCATGTTTTAATAAATCACAAAACAGTATTCACAATCTCACCCACTAGGAAAAAGTAGAAAATAGTTATCCTGCTCTTTCAGGGAATGAACTCTCATCAGCTAGCCTAGTGACCAGTTTAAGCAGAAATGATTTCAAATTTGCCAATACAGCACAGGAGAAAATGCATGTGGCTCTGTTAAAAATGTCTTCACACCATGCAAGCACTACACAGAACCACCAATAAATAATATCTAGCCTGAAATGCAAATAAATGCTAGCTCAGAATAGAGAGAATATAGAGAGAGAAAAAGAAAAACTGTGGTAACGAATGACTAAACTATGAGGCTAGGACATTCTCCCAGCAGGTTAGGCCAGGAGATTTACCTATGCAGATCATTATCCTTGGAGGTTTTGGTCCACATCTAAAAGATGAGTAAATTGATAAAGAATAAATCAGACTAAGTCCCTCCTGCTACTTATGTAGAAGAACCCATGCAATCCACTGGTCCTCAAGACTCCCATTTTCACAACTGTAAAAAATGTTTCAAAATACGTTGTGGCATGTAGCTAGTTAGTTTAGGTAAGCATTGGAATTTTTGATGCCATCCAAGATTATAACCTGATTGAACGCACACACTTACACACACATACATCAAAACCAGTAGCTCTCAACCAGGGGTGATTTCGCCCCTCATGGAATATTTGGCAATCTCTAGAGAGATTTTTCATTGTCAAAACTATGGTACTGGCATCTAGTGAGTAGTGGCCAGAAATACTGATGAGCATCCTATAAGGGCAGTGCAGGGCAGCTCCCCATCAAAGGATTATCCTACCTAAAGCTTTAATAGTGCTACTGTTTAGAAACTCTGTTCTGAACATTAATAATGCTTTTTCTGGGTAATGGAATTGAAAATGATTGTTGTTCCTTCTTTGTTCTTTTCTATATTCCGGATTATTTACAAATGGTAGGTATTTTTGCTTTTTTTTTTTTTTTTTTTTTTGATCAAGAGAGAAGGCAATTTCATTTGGGAAAAAAATAATTATTTTAACATATTTGACTAAATTTACATTTAGGCTTAGACAACTGTGGTTCAGACCACGCTGGAAACCTTCATTGTCAGGTAGAAAGAAAACAGATTCTATTCTGTGACCTTTCAATTCCAACGAATTTGTGCTGTTCTTCACTGTTACAACTACTGCACAACTCAGAATTGCATTGTTGTAATCCTAAAAGTGAATTTGCTATTCATCGTTCTTAACAATAAAACAACAATGTCTAAAGGATTCATGAATCAGATGCTGACTGAACTGATCAGGAGTTGGGAAAGACGATTCCTGATTCTCTCAAACCATCCTCAACATTGTAGGCTATTTATCATCCCTGTCCCCCTGTACTAAATACCAGTAAGACCCCTCCCATTCAGTCATATAATAATCAAAAATTCCCAAATACATTTCCAAACACTCCTTTTTAGGGGCTATCCGCAATCCTGACTGAGAACCACTCCAGGAAGCTGGTTTCCAAAAGTTTTTTCCAATCTTAGGATTCTTTGATTTTTCCACATACCAACCCAGCCCCCATTCTTTCATTCAGTAAAACATTTTTCTCAAATAGAAACATCAATATTCTCAGACTTCTCATGTTGAAGTAATGTCATTTTATAGGTAACTTTGGTTTTGATCAGTTAAATCAAAATGAATTCAAGAGACAAAACAATAGATGGTAACATAAAGGTCTGAGTGCAGCCAGTAGGAACTGAATGTTTATTAAGAAATGTTGACTTCCTGTGATTGGTAACAGCCTTTTCATGGATTTGACATTTCTCTTAAAATTACTGTCTTCTCTTAAAATTACTGATTGCTTCTAATATCTGAGTCCTTAAGTAAATACTAAAAATAACCAAAATTTCCTCATTTCCATGACTTAATTTTATACATTTGGTCAGGTGCATTATTGTCTAAAGAGTTGCCTTTGGAAGTATTGTTACAGAATATTATAACTAAATTTTTGCACTACTCTAAATAGAATGCTACTGCATTTACAAACACATTTCAGCTGGGCGCGGTGGCTTATGCCTGTAATCCCCAGCACTTTGAGAGGCCAAGGCGGGCGGATCACTTGAGGTCGGGAGTTCGAGACCAACCTGACAAACATGGAGAAACCCTGTATCTACTAAAAATACAAAATTAGCCAGGCGTGGTGGCACATGCCTGTAATCCCAGCTACTCAGGAGGCTGAGGCAGGAGAATCGCTTGAACCCGGGAGGCGGAGGTTGCAGTGAGCCGAGATTGCACCATGGCACTCCAGCCTGGTCAACAAAAGCAAGATTCTGTCAAACACACACACACACACACACACACACACACACACACACACACATTTCATACTTCAAAATTTCACATTTTACATAATATTAAATGTTTTTTATTTCTTATGGAGGATATACTTTTCTTAGACAAACTGTCATGGACAAAAATATTTAGCGACTTTGAATTTATTTTAGTAAGGTACAATAAAATCCTTTTCATTTTGTCAGCTGACATACAGGGAAAGGTACACTGGGCTATGATTAGAAGACACCTTAAGGTAGAGTTACAAGCAGAAGAGAAAGAAAAGAATTTTTAAAAGTGGATTGGTGATCGATTTAGTGGCTAACGTAAGCCTATAATCACAGCGGGACTCTAGATTATTAGAAAGTTAATTGGTTTCTTGATGTAAAATACTTGCAGTGTTTTGACTGAAGTCCATAGCTTTTCTAGAGACATATAATTAAAATTATTTTGAATATGCAACATGTGTGACAGAATGCTATGTAAGTTTTTAAGTGAAAACAACTTGAGTCTTGGATTTTAAAAAAACACCTTTATGAGGACTATAGAATAGCTCTTTTAGAAAAATTTTTGTTACGAGAAATTTCAAATACATACAGTGATAGAGGGTATGTATGATGCACTCACAAGTGGCCATTGTCCAATTTCAATCATTACCATCACAAGGCTACTTTTGCTGTTTGAATATGTTTGAATATATTTTAATTTTGACAAATACCTATCTGACTCGATGAATTCAGGAGAATCTTTCCCAGGAAGCCTGGGCATAGCCTGCACATAGGATATCACAGGATTTCCCCTTTCAGTCTCCAAATAATTACTAATATTTCAGAAAGATTGAGATCCAGGATGAAAACATCAAATCGCATACACCCATTTACTTTTTCTCCCCCCAGAAGCCCCACCCAAACTGTTGTAAGTATATTTTTGAGGGTCATTATCTCACAATAATGAGGAGTACAGGAGAAAAGATGGGAGCAAAAGGTCTGGAAGTTGGAAAGCAGGTGGAAGAGTGGTCTATAACTGAACTCTAAATGGGAACCAGGCAAAGCTAAAAACCAGTCCCGTTTACATCTCAGAATCTCTGAAGAATTTAAGAATGGAAAACTAATCCCAGAATGATAGCAGCCATCCTTCAACTCTACACAGGTGACTAGAGGATCAATCTCTGCAGAATCTGACTAGCATAACGTAAAGCCCTAAAGATAGAGATATCAGAGTCCTTCCAATCAACCAGCCCAGCCAGATTATCCTATAGCAAAGCTCACAGATAATAATTCCCTTCCAGGTCTCAGGCCTTCCAGTAAGTTTTATTTTCCCACTTTGAATATGAGACAACTGAGTGGTACCAGACATCTGAGGAAATTATCTAACATAAGAAGTTGAGATCACAATAATCAAATAGAGAAAGAAATGTGGAGGAAAAGTGGACTATAGAGCAGAGCGAACTCAAAAACAAAACAAAACGAAAAACTATCATCAACATCCTCAGAGAGACAAAAGAATGTACCACAGCCATGAAACAAAATTAGGATATTATTTATAAAGCATTTTTAGGGTAAAAAGAGAACTCTTGGAAATGGAAAAATATAGCAGATATGCAAAACTTAATCGCTAACACTGAGTACAGCTGCCAGAAATGGGAGGAAAAGAAATAAATGGGAAATAGAAGGAAAAAGATTAGAAAATAAAAGGATCAATCCAGATGATCCAATCTCCAAACAATTGAAAGAAAAGAACAAAGAACACAGAGAAAAATTTCCCAGGAAGAAGAAAACGAAAAATTTCCCCACCAAGTGCCAGCAAAAATTATAAAAATACAGTCATATCACAGAACTTCACCATAAAATGTCTAAACACCAACAGCAAAAACTTCTAGAGTTTTTTGTTTGTTTGTTTGTTTAAAAAAAAAAACAGTTCATAGACAAAGAAACAAGGATCAGGGTAGCGTTGGACTTCTTGATACTGGAAAAAACTCCCCAGTCTTAAGGTAAATGCTGAAAACTATTCCAGCCAAAATTATAATATTGAGTTGAATAAGAAAGGAAAGTTAACAAGTGGGAAAGGAGGAGAGTGTGAGTGTTGGCAAAGTGAGACCTTCCTGATAGCTCAACGATTTTACATCAGAAGAAGATCCTACAAAACACTGACTGAGAAGGCTAAATTGTTGGATTGCTTACAATCAGGTTCTAACATTGTGAGTGTGTGGGGAGGGTGGCGGTGGGGAACTAGAGAACACAGAACTAAAACCATGCTCTCCGTAGCAGGGAGTCAGTAGATAATGCTTAAAATTAAAAAATCAAAAGGCAACAACGTGTTGTTTAGAAACATAAGATAAATACCATGTACACACATTCAGAGAGAGAGATTTAAAAGGATTGAAAAAGGTTTCTCTGGGGAGGGCAGAGGTGACAAAAGAAGGGAGAGAAAGATTATTATTTGTTCATACCAAATCCTATTTATTTATTTATTTGATTATTAAAATTAATAATTTGAGTTCTAAAATTTGGCATATGTGTAATTTTGGTAAAAATTCTAAAACTGCAAAGTTGACTTAAAAAAGGAAACTGTGTTCAATGTTTTTGTGTTACTTGTAAATTGATAGTTGTGTTAATTTCATTTGGATAGACTACTCACATAATCCGAACACCCTATTTTCTAACACTCCTGAGTAGCCTGCAGTCCTCTGTGTATGTTAGAAAACTACTGCAAGGCAGATTTGAGAATAAACTTTGACAAAAGTTATGAAAGTAAAACAGAAAACAACTGACCCACACAGTGTTTAATATGTCTGCTGGGCACACAAACATTTAATTAGCTGAAATGTGTTGACAAAGTAAGACCTTTCTGATGGCTCAACAATTTTACATCAGAAGAAGGTCCTACAAAACTGACTGAGATAGTTAAATTGTTGAATTGCTTACAATCAGGTTCTAATATCTACACATACTTTGTCTCGAGAGTAGCTTAAAGAGCAATATGGAGCTTTAAAAACGACTAGGAGGTATTCATGAGATGATAATTTTCAGCCACTAGAGATTTAAAGTGAAAGGATAGTACTGATGTGGCCACAGCCCTACTTTCTAGTTGTTCACTGATGAGAAGCAGGAATCTAAACTCTTCATAACTTAAATCATTGATTTACTCTACTTATTTTTAAAAATTACCAGCATCTTACGAATAGACCTAACCATTTCCTTGTGCACCAGGACCAGTGCTCTTCTCCTACACACCACCACCACCACCATAACATATAAAATATGCTGGCATTTATAGATGAGTAAACTGATTTAATTCACAGGACAAACAGAATGTATCTATGAGAATCAATGATGTTTTCAACCATCAGATCAGCTATTTCGGAATATATCTGAGGATATGTGAGAACGGTGTGTTGTTTTTTAAAGAGATTAATAATTTAATGTGTATAGAGGGCTCATACTAATCATCAATATGCAAAGGGAAACTTCCACATAGTTCAAACAAAATGCAAAGATGTCTACATTAAATTGGTTAAAAACCAGGACACGAAAGTAACAATAGAATTGAATACTTTTATTTATGATTTCTGCTACCAGACATTAATGTCATACTGAAAAATATTGATCATTCTACAATTACAAGACTGAAAAGTCGCATACTTGTGTCTTTATGTTAATAATTTAATACAATGAAAATAATTTCGATTTATTGATTCTATAATTGGCATAGCTCTCTTATTGTTAGATTTATTTCCTTTGGTTTTTTAGACTATAGCAAGCTCTGAGCAATCAATGGGGGAAATAATGATATGACATGAAATATAATAAAGCTATTTCAAAATGCATGCACCATTTTAAATTTGCAAGAAGCTCTTTTATTATATTTATTTATTTATTTTAAATACGGAGTCCCTCTCTGTCGCCCAGGCTGGAGTGCAGTGGCGCAAGCTGGAGTGCAGTGGCGCAATCTCGGCTCACTGAAAGCTCCACTCCCCGGATTTACGCCATTCTCCTGCCTCAGCCTCTGGAGTAGCTGGGACTACAGGCGCCCACCACTAAGCCCGACTAATTTTTTGCATTTTTCATAGAGACGGGGTTTCAGCGTGTGAGCCAGGATGGTCTCGATCTCCTGACCTCGTGATCCGCCCACCTTGGCCTCCCAAAGTACTGGGATTACAGGCGTGAGCCACTGCGCCTGGCCAGCTTTTCTTAAAGGTAGTTAGCCATGTCCATATGGTTAAGACTTGTGCTGTAATTCTGCTGTGAAATTAAAAATCAGGTATATGATTTAAAATATATAATATTCTCATTATTTAGTAACTAGAAAAGTCAGGGTCATAATTGGTGTGACCAAATTTTCTGACACTAGATTGGGAGAGTTCTGAGTCTTTTTACTTTTTATATGTCTAGCTCCACCAAGAATGGTCCAAGAACACACTGACTCCAAATGACTGCAACTTTATTTCACAAATGCTCACAAACTAGAAATTCATAATTGATTTTAGAATCCTGCCTAGATCTATTGAGGGAACTACAGTTTATAAATAAAATATCTTGATACTTATTGAAAATATAGATATTATCTATCCCTACAAATCTTTCATACTTCTTTCAACATTTCCTACATAAGTTCAGTAATATTATCTTCAAGTTTCCTGCAATTTGTCTGAATTCATATATGTAAATAGTTTAGATTGTCAAAGATCTCAGAGCCTGCATAGAATATAAACTTCAGAGGGGCAGGGAAGCTGGTTGTGCACAAACTCTTGTCCATCATTAATTGAAGATTTCTTTCAAAAAAAAAATTCTCAAACTTAGTTTTGAGAATTAAGAAATATGGGCTTCAATTCCTCTTCATTAACATTTGTTCTACCCTTTTCATTGAAGGTACAGATAATTTTTCTTGACAGAGAAGGAAGAAGCAACATTGGTTCTGTTTTTGATATTGGTTAATGCACATTCCTTATATCTTTATTATTTGTACTTTACTTTCTAAGATATCCATTTGCATTGTCTCCAGAAATTTTCATGGGCATTGGCTTATTCTAGGTTTACAGTTTTTTGGTTTACCCATATTCATCTTTAAGCTATCCCTAATTTATTTTGCCATCTACTTTCAAAATCTGACCCAATCTGAGACCACCTGTCTTAGATTAGTTTCCACTAGAAAATCTTGAATGCAAGTTTACAAATGGAAGGTTATCCTAGGCAGCGCCCACAGAAAAGTGAGTGAGACAAGGAAAGAAGGAAGCCAATGCAAGGCATGTTACAAATTAGGATGCTACTGTGGCCAACAGGGGCTGAGGAGCTTATGGAGACTGCAGAGAGCCCATCTCAGAGGGGCAAGGAAGCTGGCTTTTTATGCAAAAACTCTTGTCAACCATTAGAGTCTTCCTCAAAAATATTAACATGCTTCGGCTCCCCCTTTCAGGCTGAGAACTCTCCACCTTCCCAAGAAACGTCTCAAGCGAAGAGTTGTAGGTGTTTACTGTAGGAAGTTCTTGGGTGAAGTATGCAAGTCCAGGAGCCATATGTGTCCAATGGATATAAACAGGATACTGAGTGCATCAGCTCCAACACACTAAGATGACTAATATGTCCCTTTGGAAAGCATTCATTCTTTACTGTGATGACATCATTTCTTATATCATTATTAGAGCATGTTTTCAGAAATTCCAAATCCTATTAACCCATCCTCTCCATTAGAGCCTCAAATCACAGAGGCCTACTATGTTTCCTTTAATTTTTGAAACCCATTTCCCTGATGTATATGGTAAATACTGGAGTGAGACGGTTGTGTGACAGGTCCCCCACCAGGTTACTTAAGGTTGTATATCTGCTGCTTGAACCCTGAAGGCCAGGGAGTGAGCCAAAGCCACAGTGCCCAGCTGAGAACCCAAACATCCTGGAGAGGATCTGAGAACATACCAAGAGAAATAGTCCCATTGTGCACACACACAGCAGACAAAGAACCAGAAACTTAACTTAAAAGCGGCTCAGAGGTGGGAAGTGGCATGGATCCCTTAAAGCTCTCTTTCTGCCATCCGGGAGTGTCTCATAATCAGGTCCTAATAAACTCAACTACTCACCAATCTAGACTTGTCTGATTCATTCTGTGGTCTCTCAGTTTCTTCTCAGTTTAGGGGAAGGGATACAGATATATATATATATATATATATATATATATATATATATATATATATATATATATATCTGTATACACACACACAATTCTGTTTTTTTCTCATTATGGAGCCCATTGTTCCTCTTGCCCATTATTCTAACATGATAACTCCACTGTTTCATAGCTTCAGCTAATAGAAAGGATCTCAATGTCCTCATGCATAAGGTGAAGATAACAACATATCTGTTTCATAAGTTGCAAAGATAAAGTAGATTAAAGTGTGTAAAATGTTTATCATAGTTAATAAAAATATTCTAAGCACACCAGTGTCAGCTGTTAAATTATTGTCATTATTTTTAATTACTCCTTTCTCTAAAGATTTTTCTTAACCTCCATTTTTCCTTCCTAAAGGAAAAATCATGCCTAGAAGAGTAGCTCCTTTCATCTCTACAACATTTTAGAACAGGGTTTCTGCAGCACTATTAATATTTAGGGTTAAACATTTATTGTGGGAAACAGGTCTATGTATTGCAGGATGTTCAGCAATATCCCTGGCCTCTACTGACCCTATTCCAGTAATATCCTCACCCTGGGTTGTGACAACTAAAAATGTCTCCAAATACTTATTGTCAAATGTCCCCTGCAGGTGGGGGGCAAAATTATTAGGAGAAAAGTAATACATGACAAATAAGCAAGAACTCAACAAATACTTCTTGAAAGAAAGAAAAATGGGGGAAAAAGGAATTAAGGAGGGAGGGAGAGAAGGGAAGGGAGAAGAAAATGAGAATTAAAGGAAGGAGAGAGAGAAGATATTTCCCACAATAAATGGCAAGAGTGTATCCTATGCACCACCTTGAGCTGAATGGAAATACCAGCAGATGAACTGACAGCTGATGTTCGCCAAGGCTGCTGCCATATAGTGCGTCTGTATCCATTTTATGACCAGATTCGTGGATATACATTCCCTGTGTTCAATCTGGATATGCAGTCCTCTGTTATATTCTTTTGTCCAATTACTCAGTACCCAAATGTTCTTCAATCTGCCTCAATCTTCAGGTTCATAAGTTTTTACGATAGGTGAATATTGCCTTGAGAAATGCCATTACTTGATTCATTCTTCTTAGAGCTCTAAGCAGAAATATGTATCTGTTCTGCTCTGTCCAACATGGTAGCCACTAGTCAGCAGATTTAGTATGAAAAGAAAATGAATGTAAAATAGCTAACTGATAGTTTTTATTGGATTGCCTGTTGAAGTGATAATATTTTGGATGTATTGGGTTAAAGAAAATATATTAGTAATACTAACTCACCTGTTTATTTTTACTTTATTAATATGTAGTTTAAGTGATCCAAACTGCAGAGGTAATGGCACAATCCTCCAGATTAAGTGCACCCAAGACTCTGACACCAACTGCCCAGTGTCCAACTATAAGGTTAGAGGGAAAAGCAGTCTCTCTTCAGGTAACAATTGCAAGTTTGTGGAGTTTCCAAAACATCCTTAGTTTTGATAATTTGCTAGGACTCACAGGACTTATTGAAAGCCATTCTGCTCTTGGTTATGCTTTATCATAGACAAAGGTTACAAACTGAATTCAGCCAAGGGAACAGACTCATAGGGCAGAGTCTAGGAGAGTTCCAAACATGAAGCATCCATTGTTCTCAGGACATATCACCATCCTGGCATCAATGTGTGTCACAACAAACACAGGGTATTGCCAATCAAGACAGCTCACCTGAGTTTCAATATCCAGAGTTTTTTTGAGGTTTTATTACATAGGCATGATTGATTGACTGATTTCCCACAAGATTGTACTCAACCTCTAGGATGACTGATAGATACCATGCAACCCAAACCCCCAACTCTAAATCACATGGTTGCTATTTATGCTATTTATGGCATGAACAACCCCATTCTAAGGCTATTGGGTATGGCTGGCATCACTTTAAGATCTAGTTTAACTGGCACCAGTCAATCTATGCCATACCTGAAAGGAATGTCTTTGCTTACAGGGTCTAAGATAAACCTCTCTTTGGTCAAGGTCAAATTCTTTACTACACAAAGTGGATTCTAGAAAATGTTAAATTACATATGTGGCTCACATTATGGTTCTATTAGAGAGCACTTACGGATACCTTTCCATAGACAAATTTCTTACAGTGAATCCCATCAAACTGAATCTTAGTCATACCTTTAAATTCATACAACCAGGTTGTGCCATCTTCCGCCATTTTAAGTGTTTCTCTTTTTTCCATTTCCAGTATGACCTATTGGGAACTTTCTCCATTATTATTCCTATTTCCAGGTCCGTTCAGGGTAGCTAAATGTATTTACATTTTTTAGAATCCATGATTTATTTTCAGATGATCGATCAGGCAGATTTCTTAGTAAATGAATTTTCTCAATCCTTGAAGTTCCATCATGAGCTCAACATTTGGCAATCTTTAGCCATTGTCTGGGAACCACTGACGTCATTTAGCAACCAAGTTCTTAATTGCACATATTCTCTTTTCTCTTTCATAGCGTATACCTTATATGGACAAAGAGGAACTCAAGGCTACATTAACCCTAGATATGCTCTCTAGATCATTTGCAGAAGTTTCATTCATCCTTTAAAAATAGTAAAGTCTGAGGCTGGGCACGATGGCTCACACCTATAATCCCAGCAGTTTGAGAGGCTGAGGTAGGTGGATCACCTGAGGTCAGTAGTTCAAGACCCATTACTGGGTACATACCCAAAGGATTATAAATCATTCTACTATAAAGACACATGCACACGTGTGTTTATTGCAGCACTGTTCACAATAGCAAAGACTTAGAACCTACCCAAATGCCTTTCAGTGATAGACTGGATAAAGAAAATGTGCACATATACACCGTGGAAAACTATGCAGCCATAAAAAATGGTGAGTTCATGTCCTTTGCAGGGACATGGGTGAAGCTGGAAACCATCATTCTCAGCAAACTAACACAGGAACAGAAAACCAAACACTGCATGTTCTCACTCATAAGTGGGAGCTGAACAATGAGAATACATGGACACAGGGAGGGGAACGTCACACACCGGGGCCTGTCAGGGGGTGGGGGGCAAGGGGATGGATATCATTAGGAGAAATACCTAATGTAGATGATGGGTTGATGGGTGCAGCAAACCACCATGGCACGTGTATACCTATGTAACAAACCTGCATGTTCTGCACATGTATCCCAGAACTTAAAGTATAATAAAATAAAAAATAAAAATAGTAAAGTCTGAATCATGTTCAATAACTTTCACCAGTCACCTTGTCTAATTGCTTTGAAGAGAGTCCTCTTTTCAGTTAGCCATTTCAGGACTTTATATAGCTCTCTCTCAGTCAATATTTTGACTGAGATATTTTTATCAGATATAAAATTATTGGTTCATGCACTACTTGTTCAATGCCTGTGTAATATTAAGCAAGCATGATAAAAAAGATGGAAAAGAAAGTTTCTGCCCTCACTGAGTTCTTAGCCTAAAATGGAATTCAAAGAAAGGCCTTGCATAATCAGTGTGTGTTAAGATGAAGAACTCTGTGGGACAGGCAATCTGACAAAAGTCCAAGCAGCGAACTTCTCAGTCCACAGATTATGAGATCCCATTACTATTAATCTATACCTTGTCAAAACAGAAAGAAAGTTGTTCATTTTAATAAGACCTCAATTAAGAAATACCCACTTTTAAGGAATGTGTCTTATAACAATTAGGTAAAAGCAATTTGTATTAGTCCATTTTCATACTGCCTTAAAGACATACCCAAGACTGGGTACATTTATAAAGAAAAGAGGTTTAATTGACTCACAGTTCTCACAGCAGGCAAGAGACAGAAGTGCATAAAACAGGAAGAGCCCCCACACTTATCAAACAACCACAAATTGTGAGAATTCACTCACTATCACAAGGACAGCATCAAGGAAACCGCCCCCATGATCCAATCACCTTCCACCAGGTTTTGCCCTCAACAAGTGGGGGATTACAATTCAAGGTGAGATATGGGTGGGGACAGAGCCAAACCATATCACAATTCAATTAGCTATACCTTTGTAACTGGGATTCCTAAATCCTGAATCTCGTGAACTTAAAATAAAACATTAATTATGTTTAGTTTTCATTCATCTCTTTACTCACTCCATTCTGTCATGGGGTATATGCTATTTAAAACATATACACATTGTTTTTAATGAACACATTAAATAGGGGTGACAATCACTAATACCACCAAAACAACTAAACTGTTCTGTTGTGATTAACTCTGGAGGAGAGCATTGTATGAAATTCTGCAGCCTCAAGCAGTTCTGTTGATGGCTTCCATTCCTGGCAAAACTACTGAGGATGACTCTCTAATAGATGTTGTATCTGCACATATGCTGTTCATTGCCCTTCCTTCACGCTTCTTCTGCCCTGGCTGACTTTGCACATCTGTTGTAATTTGAAGAATAATAATAAATACGCTTTTGCAATGTGTGAAACACAAACAACTGAAAATTCATCAGGAAGCTAAGATTGGAGAAATAATCACATGGTATTATGAGCCACTTCCTTGTGGCCATTGTTTGCCAAACTAGAATTTAGGAAAGCTGAATTCTGATTCCAAACTTCTATTCCTCCTTTGATGAGAGGTATTGGGGAAAATTTCTTAATTTTTCTTCCTCAATTATTCATCTGAAGAGCAGGGCTAGTTTTACCTGTGGCTCTTGCTGCACAGAGTGATTATAAATATTAATTGAGTGTTTTTTTAAGTACTTTAAAAAACAGTCTTAGGTTGGGTGTGGTAGCTCATACCTGTAATCCCTGCACTTTGGGGGGCCAAGGCAAGTGGATCACTTGAGGTCAGGAGTTCAAGACCAGCCTGGCCAACATGGTGAAACCCCCATTTCTACTAAAAACACAAAAGTTAGCCAGGCTTGGTGACACACGCCTGTAATTCTGGCTACATGGGAGGCTGAGGAAGGAGAATCACTTGAACCTGGGAGGCGGAGGTTGCAGTGAGCCCAGATAGTGCCATTGCACTCCAGCACTCCAGCCTGGGTGACACAGCAAGATTCCGACTCAGTCTCACAAATCTGTACATAAATCTTTTAAGATTTTACTGACCTTAGCTTGATTTTCATATTCCTTAATGAGATGGGTTTCAATGCCATTACATAATAATCAGTGCCTTTCGGGTGACAGGTAAGAAATTTCTATTACTAGCTCATAAGCCTGAAATTGCCTTCTGAAACAGAAGTCATAATGTTTTGATCATCCATTAAAAGATATGAAGGCAGCAGTTCAGAATCTTCTCAAACATGCATGCTAGTAAGAGAAACCTCAGAGACTGGCCACAGTTGAAGACTACAAATTGTTTCAGGAAACTTTTTGTGTTTTTTCTTTCTTGTCAACAGGTGGCTGTAGGCTTTCCTTGATTACTAAAGCATTTCCAGACAAATAGCCATATTACCACTGAGTGGTAAAACAACTCTCTTCTACCATTATTCTATGTCCATGGAAATGTTTTCTGCTGTTGACTCATTGCAAATTAACTAAATGGCGCGGAAATTAATCACCCATAGTCTTTATCTCTATTTAGAAAAACAGAAACTCCTTTGCTTTTTGTCATTGGTACCATGAGGAGCCCAACAGAACTTTGCATCATTTATAGTCATCTGTAATTGCCTTAATAGGTTTAATTAGTATACTGGATTTTGTTTTCCAAGAGCTTGCATATTTTTAATGGGTTTGCTCTCTTGTTAAATACTCTAAATGACTTTCCATGAAGACCAAATTCCAATAGGGGTAGAATGGATATCAGTAAAAAATACTGCTAATCTCAGATTGTTTTTCCCCATGATTTTCGGTTCAAATATTTAGTAGTGAGTATTTACCAATTACAAGCACATAAAATACATTAATAGTAAAATTTCAAATGTCTTATGAAAATATTTTTCCATGATTTTAAGTTTAAATATTTAGGAGTGAGTTTTCAACAGTTTAAATATAGGTGCTTTGTTTAAAATAAAAATAAAATGTTTAATGCTGGTTCAAGAAATATCTTCTAAATCACTGTAGTCAAAATGTTAAATAATAACAATATCTTATACCTGAAAAGCACTTCAAAGTGTCTTCATAAGCATTATTTATAGTAATGTGTCCTAAGTGTTTCAATAAATGATGGAATATATATGCCCTAAAGATTCTTATTTGGAGATAAGTATTCTCTTTGTTTCTTTTGATAAACATTTTTACATTCTTTACAAATTAGGTAGAGCATTAAAATTGGTGGAAATTCTGACAATTTATTTAAAGGGGAATTATTGTATTCCATATGTTGCTATAGAAGAATAACAATCAAAAAAATCACGAAAGACATTTATTGGTATAATACCATCTAAAGAAGATAAAATATATGATCATTTTGTTTAAAGAGAGAAAAAAGAAATAAGAGCTGCTCTTTATAGATTAGACATTTTGAGAAATGTGAAAATAAAAGACAACATAAAAGTATTTATATATTAAAAATTCAGCACGCTAACAAATGTTTCTGGAGTGTTCATTAGATCCCAGGCACTGTTCTAAGTCCTGGAGACACATTAGTGAACAAAAAATAATCTTTGATGGAATATAATTTATATTATCTTGGAAGAGACAGCAAAAAATGAATAAATAAATATAAAATAAAACGTGCAGCAGAAAAGCAGGATCCAGGGCTGCAGAGTGGAAGAGGCACTCTTTTAGAGAGGCCAGTTAGGAAAGACCCAAGAAACTAAGCTGAAAGAAGATGTGATTGAAGGAAAGCAGAGAGATTTGTGAATATCTGGGGTAAATGCATTCTGACAAGAAAACTCATGCAAAGGCCCTGAGGCATCATGGTGCTCAGTACATTTTAAAAACAGAATTGAGGTATGTGTAGCTGGAACACAATAGGAAATCCATCTTTTATTAGACTTCTTGTGACAGTGACTGTTAGATTTCCACGTAATGGTTTAAAATGCCCATTACCCAACACAATGCAAAACAATAACAACCTGTGAATAAAATCCACAGACATACGGAGTAAAAAGAAATAATGTGATTAGTATCTGGACCACACTTGTATTAAAGGGAAAAAAAATACTACTGGGACTATAAATCTATCTCAGTAGTGTGATTTTTTTTCCATAATCCTGGATTTTATGAGATTAGCACAAGTCACTATGTATTTTGTTTTTTTAATTATTTTAATTTAAGTGTTTCTATCTTTATAGTTATTTATACAGATTTATTCTGCAACATTAGATAAACAGATGATAGATTGATAAAGTATGTATGCATTGATTTTACGTGCACATTAAATGGGAATGATAATTACTTATGCAAAATAACGTAATTAAGGTGTTCTTATGTTATTTGCTCTGGAAGTCATCTTTTATGAGATTTTCTTTGTCATATAACTAATCTAAATAATATTTAGCAGTAAAGTAAGAAGAAAGCAAAGAAGAAATCTACTATTTCAAGTAGAAAACAGACCAAGACATTGTGTTAAATCCCGGTTCTGCCACTTACTCACTGTGTGACAGCAAGTTTCTCATTTTTCCTAAGCCTTAGCATACCGCGCTGTAAAACCAAGATAATTTATTATTGTTTTTAAACATGTACTATCAAAATTATAGGCACAGTACCAAACAAGTAGTAAGGTGCTCAAAAATTGGCACCTATTTAATTATGTGGGATACAATGGTTTTTTAAAAAAATAATTTGATCATTCTTTTATTCTTTAATTTACAGTACCCCCCTTTTTTTTCTTTTTCTCCTTTTTCCTTTTTGCCTTTGTTAGATGCCTAGGCATGCCTCAGTACCAAGCATTATCAGTACCTGCTCACATTCCTTTCCTTACTTAAAAAGGGGACTAACTTCCTAGCTCATTATAAACATCCCCTTCCCCTTTCTCTCCACTTTCTTTTACATACCCGCCCTATCTAAAAAAATTAAATGTTTAGCCAACCGGGATTAGTTTACATTATATGACCCAACCCCAGCCAATGGGGAAAGGGTAGAGGGGCAGGACTTGCATCAGAAATAAAGGCTCTTGTGCCCTTTATTCAGGTGTGCTCTTATGGCAACTGGCCAAGGAGGCACCTCTTTGCGCAGAAGTAAAATTGCTTTGCTAAGAATCTTTTCTTCAAGTGTTTAATTTCCTTAGGATTTTAAGCATTATTTCCTTAGGATTTTAAGCATTAACAATTCATATTAGTAGTTTGTTTTAATCATCATTACTATTACTAACCAATTGTGAATCTCAATTTGTTGACAGCAGCACAACAACCTATTCCCCAGATGAAATTATAATACCTGACCTGCCAGGATGTACCAGCAACTTAAAGGACTTGCTCAACCTTGCATTATTAACTTACCTCATGGCAGATGGCAATTTGTGATAATGTTACTCCTGGGAGTTATGTTATGTTGCTATGTCATTGTTTGATGGTGAAGGCCAGGTTAGCACAGAAGAAAACAGTGACCAACATCTGCAGAATTACAATCCCAGTAAAGGATAATAATGAAGAAGGTTGTTCTCACAACATTTTGGTGTAAGAATTATTCTACAACATAAGTAAACTTTAATAACTTATACCCTTTTCTTCAGCAAATGACAGTTCCACACTTCTATGACTTACCTTTTGAGAAAATCACATTAACAAAATACTTCTATAAATGATGTAACACTTCTTAAAGAATATTTATTTTTATTAATCACAATAGTTTTAAAAACAATACACATAGGCACTAAATACAGGATACATATGGAAATTTAGCATTTATAAAAGCGGCATTCCAAGTCCTAGGGGAAGAGAAGGACTATCCAAAACAAGGTTTTGAGCCAATTGGGTAACTGTCCAGAACAAAATGAATTTGGTTCAATACTTCATATAGTAAAACAAGATAAATTTCTGAATAGTAAAGTGTGAAGCTTTACTATTTATTGTAACACTCTGCTTCCCCAAAAGTCCCCAAGGCCATCAACATGGAGTCAAGATAGAATATACTAAGATTACCACCAATCCTCTCAAGGTCGAGAACCTAAAACCATACCTGCTAGGACTTCTGTCCTCTTAATCAGAAACACAACTCCCCCACCCCCAAAACACACACACCCTCCGATTAATACACTAAGGCCTGAAGAGGTTCTCTGCCTTGAATACTCCAAGATTTTCATTATACCTTTACCTCTATTTATGGCCATGAGCAGACTCTCAGAAAATCTACCCTGTAATCATAGTGAGAATACCTATATCCTCATTCTGTCGTCTTTTCCCAAGCCATCCAATTGCTGAAACTCTTCCACTGTACTCCCTGAAATTTGTGGGTCCATTAGCAGCAAAATTCTATCCCCTTCACCTCCTTTCCTAACTGAAACCTGGCTCTCTCTATGGGCTCTGCTTTCCCTGCAGTGGTTGTTTTTTGATCCATAGTCTTAATGTCATTGGGCCTGTGACTTAGATGTCATCTTGGTCCTCATTGCTGCTTTCAGAGCATCCTCCCTCCCTAAAAACCCAACTTTGATATATTGTCATCAGATAATATTACCAAATACTCTACCTTTGCTGACATATCATATGCTCTGAATCCTTTCCCCTAATTTCTCAGCAATTTTAGCCCCTGATTCTTCACTATCACTCCCTTCAATATAACTCCTTCCTTCTTCCATGGTGATTTAATAAGCATGCCACACCACATTAGTTTACTTGGGCTGCCACAACGAAACCAAAAACTGAATGGCTTAAATAACAGAAATTTATTTTCTCACAGTGCTGAAGGCTCAAAGTCCAAAATTAAGATGCCCTCAGGGTTGGTTCCTTCTGAGGCCTCTCTCATTGACTTGCAGATGGCCACTCTCTTGCTGCTGCTTTCACATGGTCTTTTCTCTGCATGCATGTATCTCTGGTGTTTTTATGTCCTAATATCCTCTTTTTACAAAGAAACCAGTCCAGGTTGCTTTAGGGCTCACTGTAATGTCCTCATTTTAGCTTAATTATCGCTTTAAATTTTCTATATCCAAATACAGTCACATGCTAAGGTATTGGGAATTAGGGCTTCAACATATAAATTTAGGGGAGACACAATTCAGTCCATAATACATGCAGATGATCCATCTTATACTCTGTCTTCTCTTTTTTTAACTTCATCCCTTTTAATGATCCATCACTGCAGCTATGTCCGTTAAAATACATGTCATATTATGCTTTTTATCCTATCTCAGCTACTCATTCTCAATATCACACCATAGCTTTTGTCAGAACTGCAACCTCTCCATAACCTCACTTTGCATCCTACTTTCTCTCCCCCGTTTCTCCTCACAATTTACTCCTACCAATACCTCAGTCTCCATAATTCCTCAACCCCACTGACATGAATCCTGCCATCTTTTCCCTGTCTTGGTTTCCTCATTCCCCTCCTTACACAGCACAAATAATTGGTCTCACTACCCCTTCTCTCACATCATTGAACTGATTTTGAAATGCCTCAAAACTAGTCAAACCAACTCTCACCATTCTGTACCTTCAGTGTCTCTACTGAACATAGCTGAAGGAATACATGCTATCTAGTGTCACTCGAAATCCATGGTCATGAACATCCAGAGGGCCCTTAATGCTACCAGCATACTTTATGCCTCTAGATCATACTCAGTCTCCCATACTCCAAAGTGACCATAACTCCTTAGTCTCTCTCCTCACCTCAACACCTCCTCCCTTATCCTCATTCTTAAAGGCCTTGCCACTTATCTTCTATAGACTGAATGTTTGTGTCACCCACCCTCCACCACCAACTCATATGTGAAAACCTAATCCCCAATGTGATGGTATTAAGAAGTAGGGTCTTTGTAGGTGATTAGGATATGAGGGTGGAGTTCTTGTGAATGAGACTAATGCCCTTATAAAAGAGATCCAAGGGAGCTCCCTTACCCCTTCTGCCATGTAAGGATGCAACAAGAAGTTGGCTATCTATAAACCAGGAAGCAGATCCTCACCAGACACCAGATCCACTAGCATCTTCATCTTGGACTTCCCAGTCTTCAGAAGTGTGTTAGTAGTTGTTACTTATAAGCCACCAAGTCTATGGTAATTTGTTATAACATCTCAAAAAGAGTAAGAAATTACCTCGCTGAAATATTGAAACATTCCAAAGATCCTGGCACATGATATATATACATCTACACCCATCTCCACACACAGGGTCCACTTTTCTTCCCTTTGGCATAGATTAACTATCCATCTTCATAATCTAAAGCTAGTCCCTCCATTTGTGCACCAGATCCCATCCTTCCTGCCTAATCAAGAGCATCATTTGGCACTTTTCACCATGCTTTCCATCATAAAATCCTGACTCTCTTCAGTATCATCTCTATCAGCATACACACATGCTACTATTTCTGCCGACTTAAAACAATAATAATTACAAGAAAAATATCATTGTCTTAGCCTCACTTTTCCCACCAGCTACCACAAATATTTTCCTGCACAATAAAATTCTTTGAAAGAGTTGTCTAAAAACTGCTTGTCATCCATTTCTCTTTTATCATGTCTTTTAAACCCTACTTAAATCAGGGTTTCATCTTCATCACTTAACCAAAAGTACTAACAAGGTCACTCAATAATTCCACATTGTAAATCCTATCATCAATTCTCAGTTCTCATTATCCTCAATGCTTACTGCTATCAGCAACATGTGACACACTGTCTTTATTGTTGGCTTCTTTTGCGAACCCCTTCTCTTGTCCTCAGAGTCTTAATAATGACATGCCCCAGACTATGCTGTTTGGTCCTTCTTCTCTTTATACTCATTCACTTGGCAACTGCATCCAATCTGGTGCCTACTCAACATCACTACTCGGAAACCTCCTAAAAATCTATGATAAAAGAAGCCCATATGAAACTTCTGATTTCCTCCCAAATCTTTCCACTGACAGCATTTGTATTTTGGTTGATGGTAACTCCAATTTTCTAGTTTCTCAGGAAAGCCTTCCAATCATCTTGGCATCCTCTTGCATTCTTTTCCCCGTATCCAATCCATCAGGAAATTCTCTTGGTAAGTCCTACAGATTTGTAGCACATCTGACCATCTCTACTATTTCCACTCTGTTCTGTCTTCATCACCTCTTGTCTAGAATTTTGCAATAGAATTTTAACTGATATTTTCATTTCTACTCAACAGCCAATATGACCCTTTTAAGATATGCCATATTTGTTATTCCTCTCCTCAAAAGTCAATAATGATCCCTCATTATACTCAAAGTAAAAGCTAAAATCTAGACAGGGATCTAGAAAGCTTTACATGATCGAATCTCTATTGCCTCTCTGGATTCTTCTGCAACTACTCTCCTCTTCATTCATTACCTTCCAGTCCCATTGGCTTCTTGCTTGTTCTCAGGTATGCTCTTGACTTGGGTCTCTGCCTAGAATTTTCTTCTCCCAGATATTTGCATGAAAGTCATTTACTTCCTTCCTGGCTTTGCTTAGCTATTACCTTCTCCATGAAGCCTACACCGTTTATCCTATTTAAAATTGCAATTTATATACTCCGCTTGATATTCCAATCCCCCTTAACCTGCTTTTTCTCTTAATTTTAAGAGCACCCATCACTCTCTAACATTCTATATAGTTTACTTATTTCATTTACTTTTAATCTATTTCTCTTCACAGGAATATATGTCTGTTTCCCTCCACCAGAATGTAAGCTCCACAAAGGCAAAGATATTTGCCTGTTTTGATCACTGACACATTCCAAGTATTTGAAATAGTTCAGAGTACAAATCTTGTTGACTTTTGATGGGATTATATCTCATTAAACCCATAGTAAATTAAAAATATCATAGGTTAGAAATGCTTCTAATATACCTAACCTGCTGAACATCATAGCTTAGCCTAGCCTACCTTAAATGTACTCAGAACACTTACATTAATTACAGTTAGGGAAAATCATCTGGCAACACAGTACCCTGTAGGGTGTTGGTTGTCAGACCTCGTGATCACATGGCTGACTAGAAGCTGCAGCTCTTTGCCCTGCCAGCATTGTGAGAGAGTATTGTACTCCATATTGCTAGCTCAGGGAAAGATGAAAATTCAAACTATGGTTTCTACTGGATGTGTCTCACTTTCACAACACTGTAAAGTCAGAAAACCAAAGTCAAAGCTTCTTCAGTCAGGACCATTTATATGTGACAGACACTCAATAAACATTTATTCAATGAATGAATCAATCAAACAAAAATTCAAACGTTAAAAAAATGAAATTATAAAATGCTGGAATAAACTTCTGTGTGTTGGAGAGGGAACTATAAAAAAACGCCTTTTATTGTACCTTGAAATCCTAAATCTGAAAAAAAAACTGAATTAAAATAATTTTAAAAGAAAAACACAGTAAGCCAAGACAAATCTCAAATCACACAAAAAATCTTGGCTCACATATCAAATATGTAGACTAATTTTTGTAATATACAAAGACCTTTTAGAAACTGATAATAAAATCTAACAGTCCAGTAGGAAAATAGACAAAGGTTATGAACATAAAGTTCACATAGAAAAAATAATGATGGTTTTAACCATATAATAAGATGCCCAACTGCTTTCATAATAAGAGAAATACAAATTAAAACTGCCCTGAGGTTGTATATTTACCCATCAGAAAGACAAATCCAAAGACTTGATAAAGCTCTCTATAGGTAAGCTTGATAATATCACTCTCACACATTGAGAATATAAACTGATGCAACTCTTGTGGAAAGCAATTTATCAATATCTGACAAAATTACAAATCCATACATCTTTTGACCTAGTAATACCGATTCTGGGAATGTATCCGACACAAACCTATTTGGCACATGTGACATGAGGTCTTTAAGAAGTTATTTGTCACAACATTGCAAGTTGTAGTAAAATCATAGGAACAAAACAAATGCATATCAATAAGGCACTGGTTAAATAAATCATAGGACAGTACCTCCATCAAATGAAATACTATTCAACTGTATAAAAGAATGCAGCTCTCCATATTTTGGTATTCCTTGAACTCCAAGAAACAGCGTTAACTAAAAACTTCGAAGTGAAGAACAATGGTGTCTTGTATTTAAAAGGCAGGACAAAATAATCATATAATTTGCACTCCCTTACACGTTGCCTTGGTCCATTTAGGCTGCTATGAAAAATATCACAAACTGAGTAGCTTATTAACAACATAAATTTATTTATCCCAGTTCTGGAGGCTTGGAAGTCCATGATCGAAGCACTGGCATATTCAGTGTCTAGCGAGAGCCTGCTTCCCGCCTCATAGATGGCACCTTCTCAATGTGTTCTTACATGCGGATGGAACAAAAAGTCTCTCTCAGATCTCTTGTATAAGGGCACTAATCCCATATATGAGTGTTCCATCCTTATGACCTAATCACTACCCCAAAGGACTCAATTCCCAATACCATCGCCTTCGAGGTTAGGATTTCTATATATAAATTTGGGAAGAAAGCAAACATTCAGACCATGGCATATGTATATAAGCAAACACTGGAAGGATATAGAAAAATTAATTAAAGTAGTTACACGTGGAGTCGGACAATAGGAACTGGGCAAAAGAGAGAAAAAGGTAGGAGCAAGACTTTCATTGTATTGTTTTGCATTTTTAATATTATTTTTAAATGATAAAAAGATATTACCTATCCTAACAATTAAATGATAAAAACTGTTGCAGAAAAATAACTCATAAAATTACCTCAGTACTACATTATTGAAACACAAGTAACTTCATTTGATCAGTAACTTGACTGAACAGTTTACAAACACTAAATATGCAGCCAGAGAAATAGAAGTTTCCTCCATTTTGACTCCAGAAAGACTCTAGTGAGAGAGGAACTAGTACTGGGAAAGAATTCGTTATCGTTATTTATTAGAAACTGCAGGCCAGCAAGCATGTCAGGGACCTGAATAAAACAAAGCAAGAAGCATTATTAGCATCAAAAAACAACCACTGACAGTGAGCAACACGACTTCCAGAATGAATAAACAGGTGTATAGCCACTTAAAGTATAATTTCCATATAATAGGAGCAAATAGGTACATAAAAGAGAAGCCATCCCACTGAGACTGAGAAAAATTGGACCACAGAGCAGTAAAATGGTGTTGCTGTTGAAGTAACAATCAAGCTAGTAGGTGATGAAAACAGAAAGAAAACAAACAGTGAGGAAACCCTCCATATATTTAGCATCAGTCAATTCCTTTCTATGAACAGCTCAAAGCCAAGAGTTGAAAAGAAGCCTGCACCCTAATGCTCCCATCTTTGACTCTTGAAGTATACTATTAAAAAGTGGTGAGTAAGGACAAGTAGGTTTCTCCCACCATGATTCCTATCAAGACTCTTCACCAAAATCTGAGAGATCAAAGGAGTGCAGCCACATTAATTAAAAATATAAGTGAAGAATATAAGAATGAATGGAATCAGGCGTATTTTGCCTAGAGAAGAGGGGGTAATATTACTAAAACACCAGGGGTTCAGTCTAGGCCTTGCCTCTTACCATGCACAGAAAGCCAATGACTGAGACAAGAAGTATTGTTAAGGAAGAAGGTTTTAATTGGGTGCAGCAATCAAGGAGATGGGAGATCAGCCTCAAATCCATCTCCCTGACTTACTAAAGCTGGGGATTTAGATAGCAGGTAAGAAATGTAACTATGTGTGAGAAAACAGGAACTCAGGAGGGATAAGGAAACAATCATAAGAAATGAGGAGCCTGGAGTCCCATTGTCTGAATGCGATGATCTGGTGATTTTTAGTTCTTTGATACTTTTTGAGAAGCATGGGGGTCCTTTTCTGAGGAAGAAACTCAGGTAAAACAAATTAAGTTTTCAAGCTTTAAGAACACAAGTGTCAATTTCTATGTTTATTCCCCCACCACCACCACAAAAAATCTATGGGACTATTGGGTCAGTTTCAGTAAGAGAAAGAGCAACTAGGATCAGTATCAACCAGAACAAATATTATTTGATTACCAACCAGTTTAGGTTTTGGGAATTAGAAAATAAAAGAAAACATAAACCTTGCCTCAAGGAGCTTAGAAGATAGGGTATACACATTCAAAAAAAAGTTGTAAACTGGTTGATTATGGGTCAATCCAGGATAGAAATGTGTTACATTATAGAATGATACGTCAATATTTAAAATATTAGGCAATTTCGTATAAAACTTCAGATTTCAGCTTTGCTTCAAAAAGCAGGACACAGAGGATTACTGAGTGTTGAAAGGAGGAAGTGTTTCAGGGATCATGGGATATATTTTACAGTGAAGACAAGAAGCACCATGTGCAAAATGATGCGGACTGTAAGTGGTATAATAATAATGCCTATTACCTAGAAATATCATGAATTAAGTTCTTAGCACAGTGTCCTACAAAAAGAAAGCAATTCAATGCAGACAAAAGAGCCAACTGAATACACGAATTTATTTTCCCTCCTTCCTGAAACCATACTGTATTAGTTGTGTTGTTTTGTTCTGTTGTTTTGTTTTGCTTCACTTTGAGTCTTTCAATATGCAAAGCCAAGAAGAGGAGAGGAGAGGAGAGGAGGGGAGGGGAGGGGAGGGGAGGGGAGCAAAAAGTTTGGAAGCCAGAAAGTAAATAATTAACTAATTGTAACTGACAGCAAACCCAAGCAAGCAAAATACAAAGCTAGTAATGGGAGAAGTGAGAAGCAACCCTATGTATTTATAGCAGGTAACTGCCCTCCTCTGGAGGTGTAGTTGAAAATAAATCCAGAAGATGAAGATTGGTCAAAAGTGTTTTTAAGAACCACTTATCTCACCACGATATTGTCAGATGAGCTGTGATATGGTTTGGTTCTTTGTTCCAACCCAAATCTCATCTTGGATTGTATTCCCATAATTCCCATGTGTTGTGGGAGGGACCAGTGGGAGATAATTGAATCATGGGGGCCATTTCCCCTATACTGTTCTCATCATAATGAGTAAGTCTCACAAGATCTGATGATTTTACCAGGGGGTTCTGCTTTTGTGTCTTCTCTCATTCTCTCTTTGCCTGCTGCCATCCACATAAAACGGGACTTGCTCCTTCTTGTCTTCAACCATGATTGTGAGGCTTCCCCAGCCACATGGAACTGTAAGTCCAATTAAACCTCTTTCTTTTGTAAATTGCCCAGTCTCGGGTATGTCTTTATCAGCATCATGAAAACAGACTAATATGGTAAATTGGTACCAGTGGAGTAGGGGCATTGCTGAAAAGATAACCAAAAAATGTGGGAGCAACTCTGGAACTTGGTAACAGGCAGAGGTTGGAACAGTTTGGAGGCTCAAAAGAAGACAGGAAAATGTGGGAAAGTTTTGAACTTCCTGGAGACTTGTTGAATGGCTTCACCCAAAATGCTGATAGTGATATGGACAATAAAGTCCAGGCTGAGATGGTCTCAAATGGAGATAAGGAACTTGTTGGAAACTGCAGCAAAGGTTACTCTTGTTATGTTTTAGCAAAGAGACTGGTGGCATTTTGCCCATGCCCTAGAGATTTATGGAACTTTGAACTTGAGAGACATGATTTAGGGTATCTAGCAGAAGAAATTTCTAAGCAGCAAAACATTCAACAGGTGAATTGGGTGCTGTTAAAAGCATTCAGTTTTAAAAGGGAAACAGAGCATAAAAGTTTGAAAAACCTGCAACCTGACAATTTGACAATTTGACAGGAAAGAAAATCCCATTTTCTGAGGAGAAATTCAGGCCACCTGCAAAAGTTTGCATAAGTAACAAGGAGCCAAATGTTAATCCCCAAAACAATGTGGAAAATGTCTTCAGGGCATGTCAGAGATCTTCACAGCAGCCCCTCCCATCACAAGCCCAGAGGTCTAGGAGGAAAAAGTGGTTTCATGGGCTAGGCTCAGGGTCCCCGAGCTGTGTACAGCCTAGGCACTTTGTGCCCTGCATCCCACCTGCTCCAACTGTGGCTGAAAGGGGCCAAGGTAGATCTCAGGCCATGGCTTCTGATGATGCATGCCCCAAGCTTTGGCAGTTTCCACATGGTGTTGAGCCTGCAGATGGACAGAAGTCAAGAATTGAGGTGTGGGAACCTTCACCTAGATTTCAGAAGATGTATGGAAACTCCTGGATGCCCAGGCAGAGGTTTGCTGCAGGGGTGGGGCCATCATGGAGAACCTCTGCTAGAGCAGTGCAGAAGGGAAACGTGGGCTTGGAGGCCCCCCAGAGACTCCCTACTGGGGCACGACCTAGTGGAGCTGTGAGAGGAGGACACCATCCTCCAGACCCCAGAATGTTAGATTTACCTACAGCTTGCACTGTGCACCTGAAAAGCGACAGACCATCAACACCAGCCCATGAAAGCTGGTGGGAGGGAAACTGTATGCTACAAAGCCACAAGGGCTGAGCTGCCCAAGAGCATGGGAACTCATCTCTTGCATCAGTGTGACCTGGATGTGAGACATGGAGTCAAAGGAGATCATTTTGTAGCTTGAAGATTGGACTGCCTGGCTGGATTTCAGACTTGCATGGGCCCTGTAGCACCTTTGTTTTGGCCAATTTCCCCCATTTGGAATGGTTGTACTTATCCAGTGTCTGTATCTCCATTGTATCTAGCAAATAATAGCTTGCTTTTGATTTTACAGGCTCCTAGGCAGAAGGAACTCACCTTATCTCAGATGAGACTTTGGACTGTGGACTTTTGAGTTAATGCTGAAATGAGATAAGACTTTGGGGGACTGTTGGGAAGGCATAATTGGCTTTGAAATGTGAGGACATGAGATTTGGCAGGGGCCAGGGATGAATGATACAGCTTGCCTCTGTGTCCCCACCCAAATCTCATATGGGATTCTACTCCCATAATTCCCATGTGTTGTGGGAGGGACTCAGTGGGAGATAATTGAATCATAGGAGTCATTTCCCCCATACTGCTCTCATGGTAGTGAATAAGTCTCATAAGATCTGATCATTTTATCAGAGTTTCTGCTTTTGAATCCTCTCATTCTGTCTGTCTGCTGCCATCCATGTAAGATGGGACTTGCTTCTCCTTGCCTTCTCCATGATTGTGAGGCTACCCCAGCCACGTGGAACTGTAATTCCAATTAAAACCTATTTCTTTTGTAAATTGCCCAGTCTTGGGTATGTCTTTATTGGCAGCATGAAAACTGACTAATACAAGCTGGATGGCTGTTTCACCCCATTGAGCATTTACATCCTGAATGCCCAGATCTTTGCCTTCTTACCCCATGCACTTCACAGAGGTTGAAAGTCAGGTCTGTAACCTTTCCAGCAAGAGATTGAAAGCAGTTACTCAAAAAATCTGACCTATACATTGAAAAATAGTATCAAAACAAACATAAATGAAAATGATTCACAGAGAAACATAAACTATCCAGAGAGATTTTCAAAATATTATTAAGATACTTGGAAACCTAATAAAGGATAATTCATCTATGACGAAGAGAGCAGAATACTATTTTTAAGAAGGAACATTAGAAAACAAAGAAGGGTTTCCTGATTTCCACACTAGACAGTGATACAGCAGGTGGAGTTAATAGCCCTTGTATGATTTCCAAATTCATGCAAAGGCCACATGTGAATATCATTCAGCTCTGACATCCTGCTTTCACATCCTTTCTTTATATTCATCTTCCCTGATTCCCTATTTTGGTCTGAATATCCCTTATGTGAAAGTACGACATATCCTGTGCATATATCTTTCATGGCTCATATATAATATACCATAAATTTGTATGTTTAGTTGTCCATCTCCCACACAGAGTATGAAGATCCTCCAGGGAAAGGACTGGGTATCACCAACACATGGCATGATATCTGGCATATTAGTATGTGCTCAATAAATGTCTGTTGAATGAATAAATTGAATGGATGAGTGAAATGCTATCACACTAGTTTGGTATGTCACCAAGACTGATAATCCCAAAAGTCCATTATCAGCTTTGCTGAACTCCCATGCCTAAATCAGCTATGCCACTTTCCAGAGGAAAAACAAACAAACAAACAAAAAAACAGAAAAATGCTTGGGTAGAGAAAGAAAAGAAAGATAGGATCCTTCCCTCATTAAAGAATGCCCATTTGAGCAAATAATATCTAGTTATATACAAGAAAAATAAATCTATGAATCATCTATGGATTTCTCCTTCCAGTTGCAAAGGCAAATGCTCTGTTACTACTCTAAATTCCCACTCACACACTTTCAAATATTAACAGTGGTCAGATCTGAAGCTTCTTTTCGGTTCTATGTTTTCTGATGTTTCTATAGTAGACAGGTATTACTTGGACAATAAAAATGAATTATATATATATAATATAAATTCAAATCAATGCTGAAATATACTTTAAGAAAATCCCTACCTCTTTCTGAATCAACAATGGCATAGGGTTTTTAACCTGTTCCTACATCATAGTCAACAGTGAAGCTTGTTAAAAGATACTGTTGTCCTTGCTCCTCTCATATCTGCAGAACAAATATCTACGAGAGAGACATCTAGGTATACATATTTCTAACTTGCTACACAGGTGAATCTGATGGCCATGCAAGGCTCATAGTCACCACTTCCAGAATGTATAAAGGCTCCCTACAGATGTATTATCTGAATTAAAGAACCAGGACTCCACCCATTCATTGTCTTCATTCACAACTGACAGGTGAGAAAGTACTCATTAACTAGGTAAGTAGAGGGAAAAAGAATACATAAAGAATAGGATTTCTCAGGGTAATGACTGAACACAGTTTAATCCAAATCCTGAATATCTATTAAGTGAAGACAATGGGTAAAACAGGACTTATCAGGATTACTTCAAGTTTATCTTGCTTTCTATATTTCTAACTGCTAAGGCGTAATTTATTAGAGGATTACCTCCATTAAAACCCACCCTCTTAGCCTTTTTGCCAGCAATTCTTTCCAAAGCATATAAAAGCTTATTTCAGTTCTTAAGAAGCTAGTTAATCAAATGGATATTCAAGTTCACTTGCCTGGTATCCTTTGCTAAGAGTTGACACTGAAATAAGGACTTATAGCGTATGCATTTGAGCTATTAACCATGCCTTCTAACTATTTATCTTCCTTCCCAGACTCAAAAGCTAAAATTTTGTTAGCCTGTCACTTTATTTTTATTCACCATATTGCATTTGGATAGCATCACTATTATATTAATGTAATGGATCATTTCTGTAATTGAGTGTGAATACTATCACTTTTCACCCTTCTAGAGTTATTAATTTCAGTTTATTCATTGCATTTTTGAATGTAGCTGCACAGTAAATAATGCAACACAAAGAGGCTTTAACCTATTCACAAAGCCTACAACAAGGATATAAAGCCAGTGGTATATTAACTTTAAAAATAGATTAATCTTCTCTTGTAAAAAGAAGATAAAAGATAGTTCTGTCAGTAAGAACAACCATGCTTGAGGCTGTAAATCATACTTGAGAATATAAAGAGAAGCCTGGAAGCATAGGTTAAATTTTTCTTTCTATCCTTGGAGAAACCCTTCAACTCAGTGGACATTAAACACACCACACACACACACACAGAGAGACACACGTACACACATGCACACACATGCACATACACATTCAGTCATTCAGGTATTTTTTCATATTGGTTATGTTGATAAGGCATAAACCCAACAATAGCAACAATAATTATAATGTCATCTCACAGCACTTTACAGAAGGCTTTATATACATGAAACTGAAAATTGATTGAATTCTTAAGTGTGGCCATTATATTGTCCAATAATATCCTAAGGCATATAGATTAGAAAACGAAATAGAGAACATAACAATATTCATCAAACTAACACAGTAGTTCAAACTAACAACAAAATTCAGTGCAAATTAAATATCTGCAGAGTCATGTAGGAAAGATATTTGAATAGCCTAAGAATTATCCTCAAGTTTTTGAGAAAAGCACTCAACATCATTTGTAAAACATAGACAAACTTGGATTAAAGGACTGCCAAATGGATTATGAGCTCTTTGTATTGTGAGCTCCTTAGGGTGGACTGAGACTGCTTCATCCTCTCTTTCCTAAAGCCTAGCACAGTGCTAGCTATATACAAGGAGCTTAACAATTTTAAGGGAATAAACCAGCTAAGATTCTTAAACACAGCCTATTACAGAATAGTGATACCCATACTACAATTGTGTTGAGTCAAACACATGTAGGATTAGATACAAGCACAATGTCTAAAACATTTTTTTCCTTTTGTGTATAGAAAAACTACACGGCAGAGATGGAAGAAACGAGAAGCTTACTTACCTCGTCTACTCAAAGTCATTCATTATGTACAGCATAGTGTATACCATAGTGGCTTTACAGGAAGCTGAGAACTGAATATGATACAGCAATGAAAATGAAGGAACCACTGTTACATGCAACCATAAGGATGAATTTCAAAACACAGAGAACCTAGACCAAAGGCAAGTCACTTTGTATTTTTTTGTTTGTTTTGTGGTCTCCAAAAGGAGGCTAATAATACCAACCACGCAAGTTTTCTGAAGATTGAGTTGTCTCTTGTGTATAAAAATCATAAAATAAATGTTAATCATCATCAAATTGATTAATGTTATGATTATACGTGTGGTGCTCCCCTAGACACCATGGAGAGATTGGATCCTGTCAGAAAGTAGTTTACATTCTGGTAGAAAAGATAAATAAGAGATGGATGTAGCTACTATGTGCCTTTGTTTTCCCATTTGTGAAAACAGATAATAACACCCATCTAATCAGTTCACCACACTCCAGCTTGGGTGACAGAGCAAGACCCTGTCTCTAATAAAGATAATAATCATACTTATATAATAGATTTTGGTAATTGGAAATTATTTCCTAAAATATAAATGTCATAAAAACAAGGATTTGTCTGTTTTGTTTACCCTAATACTTTTGAAACCTACATAGTATTAGGTGGTAGTAAATACTTGTTGAATAAATACATGAATGAATGAATGAATGAATGAAGCATATACCACGTGAAAAACATACAATAAGTTTTAGCTATCACTAATCACTCAATATATAATATGGTAAGAAAAACTAACATATTTATTTACGTAAAGTAGAAAATTTGAAGAGTTAAAAGAATTGTCCAGAAATACCCCAAAAACACTATAAAAGTCCTGACAAGAATGGTAAATTTTATTTAAGAGGAACTGTTCAACAACAGAAACACAATTAAATAAATTATGGTATATTCATAATTTAAAATAAAATAAACCACAGAAAATGAAAAAAATCTCATACATAGTCACATAGATGACTCTCAGGAGCATATACTCTATTATTCCAGGTATATGAAGTTCAAACCAGGTCACCAAATATTTTATGGTATTATTAGAATACTTACTTTTGGGAAAGATGAAAAGTATAGGATTAGAAGGACATAGGGAGGACTCTAGTTCTAGTGATGTTTTATGTCATGACTTGGGTAGTAATTTCACAATAACAATGTTAATGAAATACCCAGGGTTCAGTCTAGGTCCAGTGTAGGTCCTGCTGCATGGAAAGCCAATCACTGAGAGGATTATTGCCAAGGAAGAAGGCTTTAATTTGGTGCTGCAGCCAAGATCAATCTTAAATCCATCTCCCTGACCCACTAAAATTAGGGGTTTAGATAGCAGGGAAGAAATGCAATAATGTGTAAGGAAAGAAGTAGGGAGGGATAAGGAAGCAATCATGGTGAATGAGGTGTTGGGCATCTCATTGCCTGAACTGGTGATGTGATGAGTTTCAGTTCTTTGATACATTTTTGTTTGTTTGTTTGTTTGCTTGCTTGTTTGTTTTTACAAGCCTGAGGTCATTTCCTGAGGAAGGAACTCACATAAATCAAATATAAGTTTCAAGCTTTAAGACCAGATGGGTCAATTTCTATGTTTATCAAAAACAAAAAAGCAAACAAAACCTATCGATAAGACTATTGGGTCAGTTTCAATAATTCATCATGTATGTTTATTATTACTTTGATTTGTTTTTGCTATCATAACAAATAATCCCAATATCTCAGTGTTCACAACAAAATGTATTTTGTTCCCTGCTTCCATTACATGAGAACTGTGGTCTGCTATGTTTTCCTGGGTTCACCTGGGCTCAGCTCAGCTTCACTTCATTCCAGGAATCTCCTTTCTGTGTCCCAGGCTAGAAAAGTAGCTACTATTTGTGGCATGCTTTTCACATGGCAGAGTTTAGAAACTCAAGGGTGACAGAGGCAAACTATGCAGCTGTATTAAAATTTTATGCTCAGATGTGGCATACATACAGCTTGTACAAAACTTTGTTGTTATCTATTTGACCCAGTCATTTCTGTTACCAGTAGAGGGTGTCAAAGTTCTCGGCATTTTGAACAAAGAATGGGACAAAATGCACAAACAAAGCAAGGAAAGGAAAGCAGATTTATTGAAACAAAAGTACACTCCACAGAGTGGGAGCGGGCTCCAGTAAGCAGCTCAAGAGCGCTGGTTACAGAATTTTCTGGGATTTAAATACCCTCTGGAGGTTTCCTATTGGTTACTTGGTGTATGCCCTATATAAATGAAGAGGCTAAAGTGAAGTTACAAAGTTATTTACTTGGTGTACACCCTTTGCAAATGAAGAGGCTGAAGTGAAGTTACAATGTTATTTACTTGGGCTTAGAAAGTTGGGGTTTTTCAGTTTGATTTAATTCTAGGAAGTCCTTAGGTTCCCTGCCTCCAGACCCTATTGTCCTGCCTCAATCTTTACATGCCATGAGCCAGACCCATAATCTTCTGAGACACAGATTTCTCGGCAGATATTTTGAGTTTATCAAGTTTTGGTGGGAATATACTGTTGGTCTCTATCCTCAGTCATTTCTCCAGCTGAAAATATTATTTTATGGGTATAAATGGGGTCACACATTAGTGGAATTTGAGTTAATCAAAATTATCCTGTAGGAGGGATTGTGTACTTGGACCAGGAACCTTCCTGAAATAGGAAAGCTTCTCCTCTTGGCCTTGAAGAAGTAAGCTGCTATGTTGTGAAAGAGTCTGGGAGAGGACCACATAGCAAGGAATTGCCAGCAGCTTCAAGGAACTGCAAGTAGCCCCCATCTGACAATCAGGAAGAAAAGGGGAACCTCAGTCCCACAAATGCAAGGACCTGAATTCTGCCAGCAACAATCACATGAGCTTGGAAGACAATTTGAGCTCCAGAAAGGAAAGCTGCCAGGTCAACACCTTGATTGCAGCTCTCAGAAGATATACCTAAGCTGTGCCTGAACTTCTGACCCACCACCTCTGTGAGATCAAAAAATTTAAATAAATAAAAATAAAAACCATATTGTTTTAAGATGCTAACTGAATTTGTAGTAATTTGTTATACAGCAGTAGAAAAAAACAATGGATGCTCCATTCCATAAACTCTACATGGCCTCACATTGGTTGTTGCACTCTTCAAACTGTCTAGGTAGGCAGTGGTTCTCAAATTTCAGCAGTGTGCATCAGAATCACCTGAAAGTCTATTAAAAAGGAAGACTGCAGATTCTCTTCCCCAAAGATTTCAATTCATTAGATCTAGGATGGGATCCAAAATTTTGTAATTCTAACAATTTCCCAGATGATGCTGCTGCTATTGGTCTAGAGACCACACTTTAAGAATCACCAGACTACTTCAAGTATAATGTGACTATAATTACTTCCATGCAATTTAAATGCCCTCAATAGCAAACTACTATGAGAACATAAGAATTTGATAAAGGCCAATCGTTGTCCAGTCTATCATTAATGGACATTTGAGTTGATTCCATGTCTTTGTTATTGTGAATAGCGCTGCAGTGAACATACATGTGCATGTATCTTTAAAACAGAATGATTTCTACTCCTTTGGGTATATACCCAGTAATGGGATTGTTGGATCAAATGGCATTTCTGGTTCTAGGTCTTTGAGGAATCGCCACACTGTCTTCCACAATGGTTGATCTAATTTACATTCCCATAAACAGTGGAAAAGCATTCCTATTTTTCTGCAGCCTCACCAGCATCTGTTTTTTCTTGACTTTAATAATAGGATTCTGACTGGCGTAAGATGGTATCTCATTGTGGTTTTGATTTACATTTCTCTAACGATCAGTAACATTGAGCTTTTTTGCATGTGTCCATTGGCTGCATAAATGTCTTCTTTTGAGAAGTGTGTGTTCATGTCCTTTGCCCACTTTTTAATGGGGTTGTTTATTTATTCTTGTAAATTTGTGTAAGTTCTCGGTAGATTCCAAATATTAGACCTTTGTCAGCTGGACATATTGCAAAATTTTTCTCCTGTTCTGTAGGGTGTCTGTTCACTCTGATGATAGTTTCTTCTGCTTTGCAGAAGTTCTTTAGTTTAATTAGATCTCATTTGTCAATTTTTGCTTTTGTTGCAATTGCTTTTGATGTTTTGTCATGAAATCTTTACCTGTGCCTATGTCCTGAATGGTATTGCCTACATTTTCTTCTAGGGTTTTTATAGTTTTGGGTTTGACATTTAAGGATTTAATCCATCTTAAGTTAAAATTTGTAGAAGGTATAAGTAAGGCGTCCAGTTTCAATTTTCACTTTTTCAATATGACTAGCCAGTTTTTCCAGCACTAGCCAGTTACTCCAGATTAAATAGGGAATCCTTTTCCCATTGCTTGTTTTTGTCAGGTTTGTTGAAGGTCAGATGGTTGTAGATGTGTGGTCTTATTTGTAAGATCTCTATTCTGTTCTGTTGGTCTATGTGTCTGTTTTTGTACCAGTACCATGCTTTTTTGGTTATTGTAGCCTTATAATAAGTATAGTTTGAAGTTGGGTAGCATGATGCCTCCAGCTTTGCTCTTTCTGCTTAGGATTGTCTTGGCTATATGGGCTCTTTTTTGGTTCTGTATGATTTTTAAAGCAGTTTTTCTAATTCTGTGAAGAATGTCAATGGTAGTTTAACGGGAATAGCATTGAATCTATAAACTACTTTGGGCAGTATGGTCATTTTCACGATAGTGATTCTTCCTATCCACGAGAATGGAATGTTTTTCCATTTGTTTGTGTCCTCTCCTATTTCCTTGAGCAGTGGTCTGTAGTTCTCCTTGAAGAGGTCCTTCACTTCCCTTGTTAGCTGTACTCCTAGGTGTTTTATTCTCTTTGTAGCAGATGTGAATGGGAGTTCATTGATGATCTGACTCTGCTTGTCTATTGTTGGTGTTTAGGAATGCTTATGATTTTTGCACATTGATTTTGTATCCTGAGACTTTGCTGAAGTTGCTTATCATCTTAAGGAGCTTCTGGGCAGAAACTGTGGGGTTTTCTCCATATAGGATCATGTCGTCTGTGGTACATATACACCATGGAATACTATGCAGCCATAAAAAGGAATGAGATCATGTGCTTTGCAGGGACATGGATGGAGTTGGAAGCCATTATCCTCAACAAACTAATACAGGAACAGAAAACCAAACATCGCATGTTCTCACTTATAATTGGAAGCTGAACCATGAGAACACATGGACACAGGGAGGGGAACAACATACACTGGGGCCTTTCAGACGGATGGGGGAGGGAGAGCATCAGGATAAATAGCTAATGCATATGGGCCTTAATACCTAGGTGATGGGTTGATAGGAGCAGCAAATCATCATAACACATGTTTACCTATGTAACAAACCTGCACATCCTGCACATGTATCCTGGAACCTAACATAAAATTAAATTAAATTTTAAAAAATCATATGTACTTCATAATTATATACACCTAATATGTACCCATAAAAGTTAGAAAATAAAAAAGCATGACACAGCAAAAACAAACAAACAAACAAACAAACCCGCCAATAGCTGGCTTTCTTTCATGTTAAAGGTTTGCACAAAAGAATAAAAAAGGGAGAGAAGTTCTATTAAATGATATTCATTAGGCTTAATGTCTGAATTTCATTAAGCTACCCGATTCTCATTATGCCTTAGGCAAGTAAGCAGGTGTATATTTCCATGGATGCACTGAGACATAACTTTTCCCCACATTATAATTTACATTCTCATTTTTCTTTACTATTTTTATTATGGTTGGCCTGATTTATAGTAGAAATTGTTAAGATGTCACAATCAATATTTATACCTGAAATTGTTACAGTTCTATATTCTGTATTTTAAGTGGGCTCAATAAATATAAACTGAATTGATAATTATTAACTAAGTGTATAATATCCTTGTTTATACTACCTAAACAATTCAATACAAACTTTTTTAAAAGAATTACATCCACTCATAATAATATCATCAAGAAGCTATGAATTTGCTATTCAACTGTTTTAGTATGGGTTTTAATAGCTGGGCCAATACACCATGGACCTAAAAGATACTACATATCAAGATAATAACATATACCTAGGCTTTCTATGTTTGATGTTCCAATTTGTTTAGATACAAAAGTCACCACTTTTGTCTTTATTTTCTATAATTTTTTAACAGAAATACTTCTTTCTATGCTGACAGCTTCCAAGTAACTGCAAAATGGCAAGAACTACATCATTTAATGAATATTCATATCAAAGAGATAGTTATAACATTTTTCATGCCTTTGCTCCTTTACCCTTCCTCAACACACACTTTGAGAATTACAGTGAATTTTTGAAATCCTGAAGGAACTATCTTCAATCCTTACACTAGGGTTTAAAAAATATTTTTAAACAATAGACCTTCGAATTAAAAAGGGAAAGAAATTTAGAAATAAGTATTTGTGGGAGGAAATCACATCAGCACATCCAAGATAAAATAATACATGAGAGTTGAGATTTAAAAGCGGTATAATAAATTGCTAGTAAGAAAGCATAATAATAATAGATAACATTAACACAAAAATATAAGTTCCTCAGAGATAAGAATGTCTGCTTTTTGTTTACTTTATTCCTTATTTCTAGAATGATAAAAGTCCAGAATGCCTGTTGAATAAATGAATGGTTGAACAAACAAATGAGTGCGTTTGATACAGAAAATAGATCATGATTCTCCCAGTCATCCAAGGCACATCTGTGAACCTCAGTATACTTGGGAGCAAAATCTGTAATATAGAAAAGTTCATATTCCAGCACAATGTACTAGGTTCTCAGCACAAAAGTGAAAAGTACAAAATCTTGGTGTTCAAAGTCCACAATCCAAAGCCAGATATATAAATAGTTCTGATACAATGATACAAGTGCAAAAAGAGTTATATGTATTAACGGGTCATAGACTGGTTGAAAAAACATTTGAGCATTAGCTAAAAAGATGAGTGAGAGGAGAGGAGTACAGGCACCCAAAGCAAAAGTACAGAAATCTCAAAATTCATAGTGTTTTTGGAGAACAGAAAGCTGTATATTTCAAGCTTTTAACCATAACCTGAAGTAAGAAGTATACATACAGTAATTTTTTTTTTTTTTAAGCGGAGTCTTGCTCTTTCGCCAGACTGGAGTGCAGTGGCACAATCTCTGCTCACTGCAACCTCCCCCTCCCAGTTTCAAGTGATTCTCCTCTCTCAGCTTCCTGAGTAGCTAGGACTATAGGCACGTGCCACCACGCCCAGCTAATTTTTGTATTTTTTATAGAGATAGGGTTTCACCATGCTGGCCAGAATGGTCTTGATCTCTTGACTTCGTGATCTGCCTGCCTTGGCCTCCCAAAGTGCTAGGATTACAGGTGTGAGCCATGAAACATGTTTTATGAAATAATACCCACCTTTACTCATTTGACACATTTAGCATTTTCTGATCTATTATTTCTTCTTAATAGTGGTCAAGATGCACTAAATTAATTTAAAGATCATTTCTTTGAAAAACTGGGTTTAAGCATTGAATAGACGTGGCAAGCAGACCACTGAAATGAAAATACAAAGAATGTTCTGCCAGCAGAACTCCAACTCTTCTCCCATGCAGGTGGTTTGCTGCTGAGCTGCACGGCTTGGGGAAGGGCTGTGATCTAGGTCCCTTTCCTACTTAAAACATCTCATTGTGGTAAAAAAGATCAGTAAGGAACTCCTTCTCTATATCAAATACAAGTGCAGGAAAGGAAAGTGCCACAGGCCTTTTTAAATCTACTCTAGCGGTAATGTTTGGTGCTTACCATTATTCTACCTAGAAGCATTAAGAGTGTTTAAAATTTATACTATTCTCATTTCTGGGCGCATTCTACATTCTAACTATATCTGGATCTATCTCAGAGTTTACCAAGTCACATTGTCACACTGAACTAACGAAGCAAAACTCTCTACTCCTTCCTGTATGAATAATAATTTGTGCATCCACAAAAGACTTTGTTGAAGACTATTTATTGAACACTTTCTATGTGCCAGGTTCTGTTTTAGTGCTAGGGACTACAACAGTGGGAATACAAAAGTCCAAGTCTCCTGGAGTTGATATTGTATAGAAAACAAATGAATTAATTAAATACATACAGATAATAATGAATGCTAGGAGGGAACAAAGTAGTCTCTTGGGTTTGAAAATATTATTTAAGGTAGCCAGGAAAGGCCTTTTTCATCAGGTAACATTTAAGTTGAGGCATGAAGGATGAGAAGAAGCCATTAAAGTGAAGTGCTAAGGAGAAAAACAATTTTCTCAGCACCGGAAGATTATGCATGAAGACCTGACACAGGAAAGAAATGTGTTATTAGAAGCCAGTATATCTTGAGCCCAATGACGAGTTGGGAAAAATGGTATGAGATGAGATGGGAAGTTACCTGAAGTTACTGAATTGTTCCAGTAACTAACATGGGAAGTTACTGAAGAATGACATGGTTCAATGGGTTTTATAAAAGCTTATTATTTCAGCTATGTAGAGAAGGGATTAGATAGGGTTGAGATTAGAAGCTGAGCGATCCTTTAGGAGACTAATTTCCAGGCAAGTAAATATGGAAGATTAAACTAGCTTGTTGACAATAGAAATGGAGAAAAGCAGATGGATTCAAGATGTATTTTGGAGATAGAACCAATGAAACTTATATTCAGAATTTTCTTAAAAGAGACCATAAGGAAGTGAATTGAAAATTGTGTGAAAGAATGAACGTATTTAAAAGAAAAAGGTGAAATTTTGAGGAAAGAAAGAATGGCAAAAGTATACACTAAGCATCAACCTATGAATAAAAGTAATGTATTAAAGTGGTCACATTTACAACTTTAATCTGATGTCCTACACTGGGCCTCAATTATCCTAAAATAAGATATTAAATCAAGGCAGAAAAACAGAAGAAATGATTCAAGGTTTTTAGCCTTAAATGGTTGAGGGCAGGCCACCGAAAAAAATATAATTTACCCAATTAAAATAACGAAACAAGATTTAACTAAGATCATTATAGTGAGAAACAGTTGTTCTCACTCTGGCTGCCCATTAGAATTCCCTGGGGAGCTTTTAAAAACTAGAAGCCCAGGTTCTACTGGAGTGATTCTGATTTAATTGGTCTGAGGTAGACCCAGGAATAGGTATTTTTTAAAAAGCTCCTTAGAGAATTCTAACGAGCAGCTAGGATGGAGAGTCTTGAGTTAGAAGTAGAGTACAGCTGAGGATGCCACATCAATAAACCTATTCTGCTAATGAAAGATTAATAGAGAAAATAGGATGAAAGAACGTTGATCCCAGACAAGGAATACAGGCCCATTGGTTATAAGGACATAATTCAAGACCACAAGAAAATAACAGTCCATTTTCCTCTGGGTGCCTTTTTTAAGCTGGGAGAAAATGGCATTATGCTTACCTTGTTAATAACGCAGACACTCATTTAAATGCCACACATATTTAAAAATATATTTTTTTTCCATTATGAACAAAAAGAGAGTAACAGCTGATGGTTGACTACAAGAAAAACAGAAGAGAAAGAGGAAAGTGTCAGTATTGCCCAGACAAGGAAATACAGGAAAAAATGAGTTGCATTGAGAAAGTGATCGAAAGAAAGGGATTCCGTTATTTCTGAGAGAAAAAAAAATGCATATATATATATAGAATACACCTAGCAACGAGTTTGTTTGTATCAGACAGCTCTTGAGTCTGCACTTTTCTGGATTTAACTCTTGAGTGAGCCACAGAATATTAGAGCAGGGCCGAAAGCCAAGTAACTATTCTTCTAAGTAGAACCAGAAACAATTCTTCCCCATCTGCAATGAAGATTCTCTGGTGGGTGAATGGGCAACTGAAGGCCAGAGAAATTCTATTACTTGCCCTAAATCACTCAATTAATTAGTGGTCATACTGGAATCAGAATCAATATTTTGCATTGTTAGGTTTTAATTTTGTTACATTTGCACTCTAACTCCACTGAAAACAGAAAAGAGAAACGTGTAGTGCAATTTCTAAATTGCCACATCTGGACCACTTCAAGAGCTACAGTTGTCCAGTTAAGACGGTAGTGTGAGTATGGTGCCGCCATGTTAATTTGGTGGAATAAAACCAGAGGTGAGTTAGGCCGGCGCGGTGGCTCACGCTTGTAATCCCAACACTTTGGGAGGCCGAGGCGTGTGGATCACCTGAGGTCGGGAGTTCGAGAGCAGCCTGACCAACAGGGAGAAACCCCGTCTCTACCAAAAATACAAAATTAGCCGGCCGTGGTGGCGTGCGCCTGTAATCCCAGCAACCTGGCAGACTGAAGCAGGAGAATCGCTTGAATCCAGGAGGCGGAGGTTGCGGTGAGCCGAGATAGCGCCATTCCACTCCAGCCTGGGCAACAAGAGCGAAACTCTGTATCCAAAAACAAACAAACAAACACCAGAGGTGAGTTGAGCAGAAGAAATAAAGGTGGATTATTAGTCTTAAGTGGGCGTGTCTACTTCAGGAAGGGAGTGAAAGCAAAAAACTAAGAAGCTAAGGGTGGGAGGGGGAATGAAAGGATCTCAGAATGTGGGTGTCGTGGGTGGCAAAAGGGATGCCAAGACACCAGAAGAGCAATACAAAACAGCTCCCGTGGGTAGGCACGGAAGACCTTCCGCGCCGCTGGCCGGGGGACCCCGCAGGAAGTAGGAAGGACAAGCGCGCACTACAAGTCCCAGAAGCCCCCGTTTCCTGGAGCCCGCGCCGTGCCGCGCTACGCCCGCCGGGAGCCGGCCAGAGCGACCAAGATGTCGCAGCCCAAGAAAAGAAAGCTTGAGTCGGGGGGCGGCGGCGAAGGAGGGGAGGGAGCTGAAGAGGAAGATGGCGCGGAGCGGGAGGCGGCCCTGGAGCGACCCCGGAGGACTAAGCGGGAGCGGGACCAGCTGTACTATGAGTGCTACTCGGACGTTTCGGTCCACGAGGAGATGATCGCAGACCGCGTCCGCACCGATGCCTACCGCCTGGGTATCCTGCGGAACTGGGCAGCACTGCGAGGCAAGACGGTACTTGACGTGGGCGCGGGCACCGGCATTCTGAGTATCTTCTGTGCCCAGGCCGGGGCCCGGCGCGTGTACGCGGTAGAGGCCAGCGCCATCTGGCAACAGGCCCGGGAGGTGGTAAGGTTCAACGGGCTGGAGGACCGGGTGCACGTCCTGCCGGGACCGGTGGAGACTGTGGAGTTGCCGGAACAGGTGGATGCCATCGTGAGCGAATGGATGGGCTACGGACTCCTGCACGAGTCCATGCTGAGCTCCGTCCTCCACGCGCGAACCAAGTGGCTGAAGGAGGGCGGTCTTCTCCTGCCGGCCTCCGCCGAGCTCTTCATAGCCCCCATCAGCGACCAGATGCTGGAATGGCGCCTGGGCTTCTGGAGCCAGGTGAAGCAGCACTATGGTGTGGACATGAGCTGCCTGGAGGGCTTCGCCACGCGCTGCCTCATGGGCCACTCGGAGATCGTTGTGCAGGGATTGTCCGGCGAGGACGTGCTGGCCCGGCCGCAGCGCTTTGCGCAACTAGAGCTCTCCCGCGCCGGCTTGGAGCAGGAGCTGGAGGCCGGAGTGGGCGGGCGCTTCCGCTGCAGCTGCTACGGCTCGGCGCCCATGCATGGCTTTGCCATCTGGTTCCAGGTGACCTTCCCTGGAGGGGAGTCGGAGAAACCCCTGGTGCTGTCCACCTCGCCTTTTCACCCCGCCACGCACTGGAAACAGGCGCTTCTCTACCTAAACGAGCCAGTGCAAGTGGAGCAAGACACGGATGTTTCAGGAGAGATCATGCTGCTGCCCTCCCGGGACAACCCCCGTCGCCTGCGCGTGCTGCTGCGCTACAAAGTGGGAGACCAGGAGGAGAAGACCAAAGACTTTGCCATGGAGGACTGAGCGTTGCCTTTTCTCCCAGCTACCTCCCAAGGCAGCCTGACCTGCGTGGGAGAGACGTAGCGAGGTCGGAGGAGAAAGGGAGATCCCACGTGCAAGTAGGGGGAATATCTGTCTCCCTTTTCCCGCATAGCCTCTAGGGAGGGAGAGTGACTTCATTCTCCATTTGAAGAGATTCTTCTGGTGATATTTACTTAAAAAGTTATCCCCCTCAACAACGGATACAGCGTGCTTATTATTGGGCTTTTAAGCCTCAAAAGCATGTAGTACCAAGCACTTGTATTTCCATATATTTTGTTTCGTGGGGGAGGGAAGCAGAAGAACACAGATGAAAATGTCAGTTTTTGAAGGGTCCATGCACATTCCTGACACCTCACACCTTATCTAAGTCTGAAGCTGAGGAGAAAGAGTTCTTTTAGACTTCATACATTTCCAATACGACTTTAGTATCTCTCCAGAGCCATATTTTCTCACTCTGAATTAATTCCCCATCCCTAGGTGCCTGTAGGCTATGAGACTTCCTCATTGTTTTCTAAGTAAACTTCACTACTGGTAATTAAGGAGAAGGATATGAGGAAGCAGTTTAAATAGCCCTGTTCTCATTACTCTTACCACATACATAGGGTGCTAAAGTTGATGAACACATTAATCCGTTAAGTAAAATGGTCTTTGTAATTGTACGGCGTATCTAAGAAACTCAGAAGGTGCATTTAGGAGAAAGACCTGAAAGACAGAAATAGTATGGATTCTTATGTAGAGGACTACAAAATTCTTGTCTCTACTATTACAACCAAAAAACAAATATTTCATGTATGTCCTATAAAAATATCAGTGTAATTCTTATGAAACAGGCTGGTAGAGGAGGTTTCTGAGCCTAGCCCAAGGGCTTATTCATCACCATGGGTAAATTATTTAAAATCACTTAATTAAGGAAAATATTTTCCCAGCTAGAAAAGTGTACTCATTCTCATTTAAACTCTCATTTGGAGGGATCATGTGAGTTGGCCTACTTACAAGTAGTGAAAGTTCCCTTTTTAGTTTATTTTTTTTTTTTTTTCTCTTTCACGCAGCCAAATGTGAAAGTTGTGAATTTAGGAAAATCACTTATAATGAAGTGTGAATCTTGTTATCAAATTTATTTCACTGATGTTTCCCTCCTTATCCTTGTAGCCAATAAAACATTGACATTCTCACGTTTTATAGATGAAGTAAGAAGTCTTGTGTGCTGTCTATGAGTTATAATGCTTTTGCCTTTTTAATATTACCAGTTCTTAAGTGTTACAGCCCATTCAGAATATAACTTCAGGACAATTCAAACTGCTTAATGTATGATTTTTGAGCTTCTGTATGCTAAGAAAATAGGTGTGAAAAACTGGTGTTCTGAAATAGCCTAACATTTATTGTAATTCTGATTTTTCTGCCCTTTTATTCATTGCATATTAAAGTATTAGAGTATAAAAACTAATTTGCTAAACTTTGGTGGTATGTAACACAAGATCTTCCATCATGGAGAGACATACATGTACAAAATTATCAATTTACAAGATAATTGAGTAGCAAGCAGTACAGTTATAACCGTCACCATTTTGATGCTAAGATAGTGATCATCTCCTGTAAATGCTACAATTACAGCAAGCTAGACTTGAGTTAAGCTAGTGGGAAAAAATAGCTCCTTATAAGGTGTTCTATGTTTTAAATCAAACATTTCTTTAGAATTTTAGGGTGTGATTTTGAGTAGGTTTCTGGTGGTTTGGTTTGTTTTTTAAAAACTTGATTTAACAATTCCTTTACTAAGTGATAAACGAGAACATTCTTCCAAATTCTATTTTTTATGTATTTGATAAATACTATAGAGTTATCATTATCAGTATAAGCACATAAAGGGAACCTCAGTTAAAACTTGGAGGAACTATAGAAGTAAAGGGTATGTATTCCATAAAATAAGCCTCAGGATTTTTATTACTCCTTCCCAAAAGAAAAATGAATTATAAAAATACAGCGACTGAAACAATTAGTCAAAAGTTAGCATAACATAATGGCTACAAAATTGGACTCTAGAGGCAGACAGCCCATAGTAGAACCGAGGCTCTACCACTTTTTGTGACCTTGGGCAAAATATTAATACTTAAACACTTTTTTTCCTTCAAAAGGGAGGAAGTGCCTCTCATATGCAAAATGGAGATTACAACAGTACCTATGTCATAGACATGTGAGGATTGAATGAGTTAATACATGTGACTACATAATGTCTGGTATGTAATAAGATCTCAATAAATCCTCAGTGTCATAGTTATGGAAAAGTCGTAAACCTGGAGCACTTGGATGCATGCAAAACGTGCGACAATAAATACTCAACATTTTGATTTTTTTACAGGTATTCAACAGTATGTGGTTGTACGTGAGGAGCAATGTATGACACTGTACACCAAATGATCCAAAGGGAATTCAGGACCTTTGGAATGAGGACACCTCCAGAAGGATGAAGGTGTAAAATGTATCAACATCCAGGCACTGTCCAATCTGTCTATATGGACTGGTACTGACTGCTGGGTACCATTGGACCACAGGCAGGAACTACCAGGCCCAAAGGAGAGGAGAACATGGTAAAGTTCGACCTGCTTCCCTCAAAGAACTTACATTTATTTTGCACTGTGAAGATTTCCAAATATTTTCATTAATTCATTGGACCAATGGACGTTTTTTTGAGTATACAATGTAACAGTCATTGTGATAAGCGTTTAGGATACAAACCAATAAAACACAGTTTCTTCCTTCAAATGATATGTTCATAACATAAAATGGTAAGTACAATAAATGATAATGGACTAAAGACTGGGATGGTCTTGGTGTTAGAAAGGGCAAGTAATTATCTCAATTTACGTATCAGGAGATTATTTCAATTTACATACCAGGAGGAAGAGCTATACAGATATTGAAGGACTTGCCTAAGGTTACATAGCTAATTCTTGGCTTTTAATTCCTAACCCCAAACAAAAATTAACTTGTTTATTATATTAATCTTGCCTGCTTTAATTAAAAATAGTAGTGGGCACGGTGGCTCACGCCTTTAATCCCAGCACTTTGGGAGGCCGAGGCGGGCGGATCACTAGGTCAGGAGATCGAGACCATCCTGACTAACACAGTGAAACCCCGTCTCTACTAAAACTACAAAAAACTAGCTGGGCGTGGTGGTGGGCGCCTGTAGTCCCAGCAACTCAGGAGGCTGAAGCGAGAGAATGGCGTGAACCTGGGAGGCGGAGCTTCCGGTGAGCTGAGATTGAGTCACTGCACTCCAGCCTGGGCGACAGAGCCAGACTCCATCTCCAAAAAAAAAAAAAAAAACCGGAAGCACATACCTCCTGAATGGGTGACAACAGTTTTTATTGTTTGATGAATGAAGGAAAGGGAAACTTCCTTAGCTTAAGGAAGTCTCATTAAAAATGTATCTCATAGGCCTCAAAGAACCACTTTCAGTGTATAGGATCTCACACTTGACAACTACTAGGTACTTATTGACATAAATACCCCCATACCCATTTTCCCAACAGTTAGTCAAATGTGGCACTCTGAGACCCCCAGAAAACTCCTCAAAACAGTAGCAAAGGTAGATGAACTCACAGGTGCTTGGTGCTGAGGAACAGAGGCATCTGATGAGGCTAAAAGTGGGCAGAAGGAGTTTTTAAAAGGTAAGTATGAAAGATACCTCCAGCAAACAAAACTGGCTAACGTTTTGCTTATAGCCAGCCATGTTAGCATCTTCACACTTTGTACCACCCAATGCTGAGGAGAGATGAATCAGTCAATGTGGGCCCCCTCCTCCCATATGTACATCTTTTTATCCATTCATTTTATGATTTAATAAACACCAACTATAAAATATTCAAGTTCTATGAAAAACAAGCAAATTCTACCCTCTAAGAACTAGTATACAGTATGGGAAATAAAATTACCTATATCAGTTCAGTAATTTGCATCCTTAGCCTGGAAAGACTGTCAGGGCCAAGGGAAAAGTTCTCTGTGGCCCTCTGAAGTTTCTCTGAGAAGTCACCTCACAAATGCAAATTAATTGGAGAAAAAGCATACAAATTTATATAATATGTACACACAGGAGCCCTCAGAATGAAGACCCAAAGATAAAGGAGAAAGTGTCCATTTTTATGCTGAGGTTCAATAAAATATGGATGACTATGTAGAAATATGATTGCACAAAAAGGATATGATCTTATGCTAACAGACTGAGCGAGGGATCCCAGCAGGGCCTGTCTGTCTTGGCCTCTCTGAGCCAAGATTCTTGGCCTCTCTGAGCATGCGTGCGTTCCTTCTTGGTGTGAGGCAACACCATCTCTGGAATGGGGGTCTTCTAACCCATAGGCAAAGAAGGTAGGTCACATAATTTCTTTATGAGTAGTTTTTATACAGAAAGGCAGAGGGAAAGTGAGTAATGATTTTAGGTTTTATGGCTGGCTTTGGGGAAAGGGGGTTCTGGTGTTTATGACCTGCCTTGGGGAAAAGTGATTCTAGTTTCTATGACTAGCCTAAGGGGAGAAGTGGACTGAGAAACAGGAGGGCAAGAGATCAGAGAAACACTTTTCCTTCCAAGGCCTTCATTTTGGGGTATTTTCTGAGTTCCAACATCATTTCGACTAAATCTGTTGAATGAAGCAAGGTTGAGAAGAGCCAGCCCACTTATCCTTAGTGCAAAAAACTCCCTTACTTATCACATAGATCATGAAATCCTCAGAGAAAAAGTCTTCTCTGTTATTAGTTCCAAAAGTAAGTCTATGTCCTCTAAATAACTGGTTCGTTTCAGCTAATGAACACAGTATATTGGATAGATGACCCTTCTCACATTGGCTACTAGAGAGCTGAGCCAAATTTATGCTTCACTGTGCTTTTTTTTACTTTACATCTGGCTCCACTTCTATACTCCAATTTTTTTCTTGATTTATCTTCTGTCATTTATAATAAATATTACGTGTTTTGTTGGAATGTGTGTAACCTTAGTCTCTTCTAAATTTTTTGGCATGAAAATATCTTCCTACTTTTTGGAATACCTGCAGAAGCTCTGAAGATAAGAAGGCCAGAAGACTCTGAGATATGTCCTTATTATTTCCTACAAAAGGTAGTGTCTCATCACATTGTTCATAGGGATGGATAACTGATGTGATCTCATCCTTTTAGCCAAATTTATAGCATTTTACATTTTATAGAATCAAGAGACTATGTGAAAAATCTGAGACATGAAGACAATTTGAGGAAACTGAATGTTCTTCGGGACTTTCTACGCCTAGAACAGGCCCTGATTAAAATCTTAAACACAACAGTGGGGAGAGTTACAGACTTCCAGACCTTTTCCAAAATGTGTCAAAACAGTAAGTGATAAGGAAGAAGATGATATAAGGAGGTTATTTCTCAAAATGTTATACATGCTCATTGGAAAAGACATTTAAAATGAAGCTTGGACCTGATTAAAATTAAGAGAATTTTAGTAAAAATTAAGACATGACAAGTAACATTGGAATTGTACTTATTTGAAACCTTTGGTAATTAAGTGTATCATTATTGATAATAACTGTAGGGGAAGACACATGATTTTAGTTGACTGAGTAGCTTTAAACCCTTATGACAGACTTAAAATGCAGGGAGCTGAGAGAAAGAAAAATGTTCCTTTGTCTCTCTAGGCTGCCTCCTGCAAGAAAGGAAGGACAAAAAGAAGAGGTAGGATGGAAGGATATTTTCCCCACACTTTTAAAATACTTTACAAACACTTCTATAATTATGTGATATATGTTCCTGAAAAACCCTCATAATTCTGCAAAATTGTTCAATAAAAATAACAAGCTTAAGGGAAAAATGGGTTTGGTGAACCATCAAAACATATGTAACTTTGTAACCAAGAATCTAATAAGTGGGCGGTGTGGCTCAGGCCTGTAATCTCAGCACTTTAGGAGGTTGAGACTGGAGAATTGCTTGAGCCCAGGAGTTCAAGACCAGCCTGAGCAACATAGAGACACCCCATTTCTAAAAAAAAAAATAAAATATAAAATTAGCTAGACATGGTGGTGCATGCCTGTGGTCCCAGCTACTTGGGAGGCTGAGATGGAAGGATAGCTTGGGACCAGGAGGTTGAGGCTGCTGCTACCCTTGATTGGGCCAATGTATTCCAGTCTAGGTGACAGAGCAAGACCCTGTCTCAAACAAGTACTAACAAAATAATACCAATTTTAATAAAACTAGTTAAGAAATATAAATTTTTAATAAAGAAACTACAATAAATATAAATAAAAATAACTTGATGGAAGGAAATAAGGAAGACTTATACAAAATAAAATTCACAAAGACAGAGAGAAGGCTTAATAAACATCTCTAAGACAGAATGTGGCCAAACAGAGCCAATAGGAGGAAGTAGGGTGCTGCATTCAATTGCATCAATATATTTTGTGTTCAGTGACTGTTACCTGGTGGTGCTAATGCTACATTCTGTACTGATGTCATTCTACTTGCCAATTGAGTTTATTGGTTTTACGGAAACATGCATTGTGACGAAACATTCTGTTCTTTGTGAAATTTCCAGAAATTAAAGTTATTCAGAATTCCATTGAGTTTAAAAATCTTTTCAGTGAAAATTTTCTTGAAGGGAAGGGAAGGTTATAACCACACTTTAGTATGAATTAATTTTATTTCAGTCAACAGAAAAGTTAACAGGAAGGGAGAGTACAAATTCTGACCTGTGTAGAGTGAAAGGCAAATAGCTGAGTAGAGTTACCTGCGTTCAAAAGGTAGTCTGATAGAGGGCATTGGGGACAATAGCTGGTTTTCCACAGTCACAGGGCAACAAAAAAAACATCTTGGGGCCAAAAAAAAAGCCGAAAGTGAGTGAGAGAAGCATATAAATGACGAGTAGGATCCCTATGCATACTTTCTGCCTATGTCACAATTTCCTCAGGTAATTTTCTCCTTCCTTAAGTCACAGGCTTATAACAGTATTTTGATTGACGTAACTGTTGCTTATTTTGATACTTGACATTGTCCTTAACCCCACTTTTCAGGTTAATTTCTAAATCTATTCAAGGACTTTTCTATGTAAGAACTACTTAATCCTCTCAAATTTGTGAAGAAAACTTTCCCCTCCCCATTGTTGCAAGCTGCAGTTTAGTAGGTGGTGTGGAATGGTGTGACTATTAGGTTTTCTTTTTAACACTTGCAGCTTTGCTTTTGGTAAAATTATTATGTTATATATTAATTACATATACTAATATAATTACATGTAATATGTTTATGATATTATAAAATTATTCTAAGAACAAACTGTAGTTTTGACTTTAAGTTATATAGGATGGTGAAAGGATTCCAATCCACAAATGGTTAAAACATTTATTTCATGCATTCATTGGCATCAAAAACTTTTTACCAGGAATCTTTATTAAAAGGGCAAACTGCTTATTTTAATATGAACTTCTCACTCTACCATCATTTATCATCTGGTGAAATTATAAAAGTAAAAAACATTTAAGTGCTCTAGAATGAACAGTAAAAGAATTAAAAAGAGAGGATTCGGAAAATCCACAGATTGAATATCCAGTCACTGAATAATTAAGAATTTAGGCAAGAATTTACGTATAAGAAGATATACGGAAAACAGCAATAGGTAGATTTTCATGGTAAAAGAAAGAGAGACAAAAAAGTCCTAAGATAGAAAAGAAAATGCAAGAGGAGTAGAGAATGTTGGAGAGGATCGAAACAACAGCGGCAGACTACAGCATAAGTAATGTTCTCACTAAATGTTAGGAGTTTGGAAACTCAGCAGATGTTCAGAAGATAGCTACAGGAGATGAGACAAAATGAGCTAAAGCAGAACAAACAAAATTTATCATTAATGCTTGCGATTCAAAAAGTATTACTTATATTAAAATTATTTTTAAATTATTTTGGAAAGACCAAATTACTTTAATTTCTACTCTGTTGCCCAGGCTGGTCTTGAATTATTGGACTCGAGCAGTCCTCCTGCCTCAGTGTCCCAAAGTGTTTCTCACCCAACCATAAAAATGTATTGTTTCATATCAGTTTTCTGCCCAAGCCAACTCTGATGCAATCTTTGCAGTGATGAATAAATATTATTTCTAACATAGTCTGACATTTGCTCTTCTCTTAAAGGATTGGTTTTTTCTTAATAAATATTTGTCTTTTTGTTCTTTATTATTACTATTAATAAATATTTATTTTAAAGTTAACAGCCTGGGCACAGTGGCTCACACCTGTAATCCCAGCACAGTGGGAGGCCAAGGTGGGCACATCATTTGAGGCCAGGAGTTCGAACCAGCCTGGCCAACATAGTGAAACCCTGCCTCTATTAAAAATACAAAAATTGGCAGGGTGCGATGGCTCACGCCTGTAATCCCAGCACTTTGGGAGGCCGAGGAGGGCGGATCACAAGGTCAAGAGATCCAGATCATCCTGGCCAATATGGTGAAAACCTGTCTCTACAGCTGCTTAGGAGACTGAGATGGGAGGATTGCTTAAGTCCAGGAGGTCAAGGCTGCAGTGAGCTGTGATTGTGCCACTGAATTCTAGCCTGGGTGACAGATGAAGACCCTGTCTCAAATAAAATAAAATAAAATAAAATAACTTTGAGACTAAGTTCTGCTTGGCACAATAATAAAAATATCTATTTATAAAACAAAATTGAACAAGTTATTGTTCCTCAGAAGAACCTTAACCAATTTACAGCAAGTTTTATCAGGAAGAAATTCATCCCAAACTGCAATACATATGCCAACTTCTGGCATAATGTGTTAGAATTGCTTCAATGTAATGTTTGTGTTCCACCATATCTAATCTATACATATGAAATATAACAGTATTATAGAGTATAATTTTTCCAGAAACTTTAGAGTAAAAATGCTTTTAATTAAACATTTATCTTAATATATTAACTAAACGTCACTTTATTTCAGAACAATTCGTCAATATTTTAAGTAGATCTTGACGAAAATGCACTAAATCTATTTTTAAAAATGTTTTATTACTTGCAAGTTTCAGCCTGATGTGATTTTAAAATAGCCAAGTTATAAGTCCCTGAAAATTGGAGTTTGTAATGGAAATACTGACAGACGCTTAACTTTTAGGAGAGCGAGTCTGCTGTCGTAATAACATTTGCTGTTGCTGCCTCAGTCAGTGTAGCAACATGACTAGGGTGCTAGATGTGGCATTTCAAATATGAAACTGGTAGAAAACTTGCTGAAATACTTTTCTATGTTTCTAAATTTTTAGAAAACTTGAATCTTGTTTTGGAAACTCCTTTTCTCTCCAGTTATTGCAATGAACAAGTATGAAGCCCTTTTCTTGTTTCTACAATATCTCAGTTGTCTCCTCCTCCCCCATGGCTGGTTTTTCCACAAAGCTTTTTTATCTCAGTATACAGCACCCTGATACCCACCTCTTTGTTCAACCCAGAAAGCTAGATGTCAGTCTTAATTCCTAACATTACTTCTTCCCCCACATCTAATCTGTTGTAAACACTGAGGGGTTTACTGCAAAAATATATTTTGAAATCAGTTATTCTTTGTCATCACTACCATCACCTTGGTCTGTGTCGCCATATCCTCTGATCAAGCCAATCACAATAGCTTCCTAGATTCCTTACTATCTTCCAAATGGACCTAAAATAAAATCCAGACTTCATATCTTGATCTACAAGATCTTACCCTCTTGGACCTCATCCTCATTTCACCTCCCCCAAAGCCTCATTCACTTCTCTGCCCTGCATAGGACACTGAAGTCACACTGGCTTTCTGGTAGTGCCCAGAATATGCCAAGCTCTCTGGGCTCTGTATGTTCTTCATTTAGAACATTTTTACCATATTAGTCTTCATCATTCTTTATGTCTAAGGTTAAATGTCATTTCCACAGAGATATAGCCCTAATCCCTCAAGTGTACATGCCCCCTCCATGATTATGCTTTATCAAAATAGCCTGTCTGTTTAATTCATGTAGTTTTACATAATATGTAATTATTTCATTTGTTTTTCTTTCCTACAAAAATTTAAGCCTCATAAAACAGAAACCATATTTTATTTTTTCTTTGCCATACATTTCTTTTGTTTAGCAAAGTATTAAAAGTATTGGCTGATTATAAGAATAATTGGATGAAACAATGAATAATAGCTAATATTTATTGAGCATTTTCTATGTGCCAAAAACCATTGTATGTGCTTTACAGTGCACATATAGTGCATGTTTAATCTTTGTGATATTCTAGGGATAGATATTATCGATAACCCCAGTTTACAGGTGAGAAACTGGAGGCACAGGGAAGCAGAATAACTTTCGCAAGGTTATGTATCTAGAAAGATGCAGAGTTGCCTTCAGTGATGAACTCTTTCAATTCTTTCCATCTTTCCATACATTCTATAGTCTGATTCCATGTGATTGAATGGAAATTTCCAAGAAGGAAGAACTAAAGCAAGATAAAAAGGGAGGGAGGGAAGAGAGAAGAAAGAAGATGAATATATCTTGTAATAAGTGCCTTGAAAAGGTTTACAAAGAGATGAGGTAGAGAATACATAGAAGAGACAACTTTAGATCAGGTGATCTGGGAAGTCCTCTTGGCAGAGGTCACATTTGAATTGAAATCTTAAGGATAAGAAGAATACAAATATTCAAAGATTGGAAGGGAAAGAATTTCATGTAGATAAGCTATCAAGAGAAGAAGACTGGAAATAGGAAAAAGACTGGTATTTTCCAGGAAGTGACTGAAAACAGTTTCTATGTCGGCCAGCATAGAGAATGACAATGGAATGCAAAGGGCATGGAAAGATGGGCAGGGGCCAACTTAGGCAGTACTTGTAATCAATGGTAAGGAATTTGGGACATATTTTATAGTAGAAGGTAACCATGAAAAAAACAAGGGAGTGCAATAATTTCCAATTTACATTTTTTTTCCTTATGATCAACTTATATGGTATGTGAATAATGGATTGGAAAGGGTAACAAAAGAAGCAAGGATAGCTAAGAAGCTATCACATGAATAATAGTCAAACTCTTCATAGAAGCGGAGACTTGAATAATGGTTACCAGGGGCTGAGGGGAGGGAGAATTGAAAAGGTGTTGATCAAAGTGTACACGGTTTTACTTATGCAAGATGAAAAAAATCCTGGAATCTACTGGACAAAATAGTACATATAGTTAGTGATACTGTATTGAATACTTAATTTGTTAGGAGGGTAGATCTTAAGTTTTCTTAACAATATGAGGGAGGGAGGAAACTTCAAGAGGTGATAATTAAGTTTACAGCATTATGTGTGGTGATAGTTTTACAGGTGTATACCTATATTCATATACATTAACATGTACACATTAACTGTGTACAGCTATTTTGTAAGTCAGTCATCTCAACTTTAAAAAAGATACAATTGCATGGATTGAAACAAGTCAAAGGAAAAAATCTATGAAGTTTATTAGACAAATTTAAACACACATTGATCATCATTGAAGTTGCTAGGGTACTACCTCATTTTTTTCCTGAAATTCTTAAATTAAGGGGGAGAGAGGAAAAAAAGACATTTATTTTCCCTTTCCTTGGTAAGATGTATTTCAGAGTAACTAGTAGTTGATGAGGGCAAGTTTCTATTTATAGAATTTCAGCAAATAAAGCAGTAGGAATGATAAAATTAATAAATCACCATTTTGTGACCTGTAATGGATCCCTGCAATGGTCACACAGAGCTACTAAAACCAGGAGTGGAGACGTTAATGGAGAATTTTATAATGAAGAAATCAGGCTGACATGCTTAGAACCCCATCAATTGAGTTAATTCCTAAAACTGGGAAAGCCAATTGCTATATGTCTCAAAATATGATGATTGCAACACATATTAACACTATGAAGTATTCTTGCCTAAAATATTGAACCCGAATCTAATTAGTCCTCTACATTGATATGAAATACAGTGAACAGAGGAATAAGTTAAACAACACCATGAGGAAGTAACCAGCCAAATCTATAATGTGAGAATTCTACAGAAAAACAATGACTCCATTTGTCCAACAAATCAATGGCATATAAAAGGTCATGGTAATGGGAAGCAATTATTATAGAATAAAAAACCCTTATGAAACATAACAACTAAATGCAATATGAGGACCTATTTCAATGTGATTAAAACATACCATTTATAAAAATCATATTTGAGACAATAAGAAATCCAAATATAGTATGGACTGTATCAATAATATTAAGAAAGGACTTCTTACAATTTTTAGCTATAAAAATGGCAGTGGGGTTGTTTGAAAATACGTTCTTATCAGAGATAAATAATGAAGTATTTTTTGGTGAAATGATATGATATATAAGATTTTCTCTAAAATACTCTCCAGAAAAAAAAAAAAAAAAAAAAAAAAGGAGTAAGAGAAGAAAGAAGACTCATGTAATACCAATAACTAGTATAGTGGAATTATGTGTGTATGGGGTTCATTACATAGTAGTTTGTGAAATTTTCTCTAAGAAATTATTTTCAAAAGGCCATTTAATTCCTTCGAAGAGAAATAATAATGCCATAGACATAGGTGGTCATGGTGGAAAAGGAGAGAAATATATAGATTGGAAGTGTATTTGAAAATTAATAGGAATTGTTAATGAATTGAAGGAGGGGGTAAAGGAAAAAGGATGAATCAGTGGTGGCTTCTTGGGTTTTGATTTGAGCAACTGAGTAGAGAAGGTGCTAATTACTGGGTCAGTTTAGACTGCAAAGGAACAGGTTTGGGGAAAGATTAAAAACCCAGTTTCATACAATGAGATTCTTATGTGTTTTCTATTAATGCTAAAACAAATTGCCACATACTTATGGCTCAAAGCAACATGAATGTATTATCTTGCAGTTCTGAATGTTAGAAGTCCAAAATCAATACACTAAGCTAAAGTCAAAGTGTAAGCAGGGACAGTTCTTTCTGGAGGCTCAAAGGGAGAACCTTTTTCTTTCCTTTTTTTTCTTTTTTTCTTTTGTCCCCTTTTCCAGCTTCTAGGGGTTGTCATCATTCTTTGGCTTGTGACCTTGTGTTACATACTTTTTTCTCCCTCTACTTCCATGGTCATGTCACTTTCCCTGACTTTTACCCTTTTGTCTTCCTCTTTAGAAAAAAAAATAAATGTATATATCTTTTTTTTTGTTTGGTTTATTTGAAGTTTCAGGGTACATGTGCAGAATGTGCAGGTTCATCACACAGGTAAATGTGTGTCATGGTGATTTGCTGCACAGATCATCGCATCACCTAGGTATTAAACCCAGCTTGCATTAGCTATTTTTGCTGATGTTCTCCCTTTCATCCTCTACCAACAGGCCCCAGTATGTGTTGTTCCCTTCACTGTGTCTATGTGTTCACAGTGTTCAGCTCCCACTTATAAGTGAGAACATGTAGTGTTTGATTTCCTGTTCCTGCCTTAGTTTGCTGAGGATAATGACTTCCAGCTCTATCTATGTCCCTGCGAAGGACATGATCTCATTCCCTTTCATGGCTGCATAGTATTCCATGATGCATATGTACTACATTTGCTTTTTCTTTTTTCTTTTCATTTTTTTGAGATGGAGTCTCGCTCTGTCGCCCAGGCTGGAGTGCAGTGGCAAGATCGTGGCTCACTGCAAGCTCCACCTCCCAGGCTCATGCCATTCTCCTGCCTCAGCCTCCCAAGTAGCTGGGACTACAGGTGCCCGCCACCACACCTGGCTAAATTTTTGTATTTTTTAGTAGAGATGGGGTTTTACCATGTTAGCTAGGATGGTCTCAATCTCCTGACCTCGTGATCCAACCGCCTCGGCCTCCCAAAGTGCTGGGATTACAGGCATGAGCCACCGTGCCCAGCCTATGTACTACATTTTCTTTATCCAATCTATCATTGACAGGCATTTGGGTTGATTTCATGCCTTTGCTATTGTGAATGGTGCTGCAATGAACATATGCATGAATATATCTTTATAACAGAATGATTTATATTCCTTTGGGTATATACCTAGTAATGCAATCACTGGGTTTCCGGTTCTAGGTCTTTAAGGAATCGCCACATTGTCCTCCACAACGGTTGAATTAATTTACATTCTCACCAACACTGTAGAAGCGTTCCTATTTCTCCACAGCCTCACCAGCATCTCTTGTGTTTTGATTTTTTAATAATTGCCATTCTGACTAACGTGATGTATCTCATTGTGGTTTTGATTTGTATTTCTCTAATGATCAGTGATGTTGAGCTTTTTCTTGTATGTTTGTTGGCTGCATAAATGTCTTCTTTAGAGAAATGTTTATCCATGTCCTTTGCCCACATTTTAATGGGATTATTTTTTTTTCTTGTAAATTTGTTTAAATTCTTTGTAGATTCTGAATATTAGACCATTGTCAGATGGATAGATTGCGAAAATTTTCTCCTATTCTATAGGTTGTGTCTTTCTCTTAAAAGAACCATTGTTGTTACATTCGGCCTACCAGCATCATCTAGCATGAACTTCCATCTCAAAATCCTTCACTTAACCAGACCTGCAAAGTCTTTTTTGCCATGTAAGATAATATATTCACAGTTCTAAGGATTAAGACATAGACATCTGGGATTAGGGGCTTCTGTTATTCAGTCTAACACAAGGCCTAATATGTTTGAAATATATGTCGAGTATCCTAGTGGAGATGCCAAGAGGCTAGTTGGATATAAATCTAGAGGTCAGAGAACTGAGAAACTACATTTGGGATCATCAGCATAGATGGGACTTAAAAATAAGTAATGGTTGAACATGAAGAATTCCAAATTTAGAGGATCCCAGGTAACTCAAGAGTGACGAGTTGAAGAAGCTAGGTAAGTGCCACACTTGGAAAGCTAAGAGAGGAGCCTCATTCATGTAATATGGAGAATTGTGTTGAAATGTGTTAAATGCAGCCAATAGGTCAAATAGGAAGGAAAAATATATCCACTGTATTTGGCATTATAAATAAAGTTAGTAATTTTCACAAGAGCAGTTACAACCCAATTGAAGTGGGCTGAAGAGTGAAATGGACCTGAAAATGAAGGCAATGCATTTGTAAAACTTTACCCTAAAGAAGCAGTGAATAAATGTGAAGGCTCTTAAAAGATCTGGGTAAAAGAAAAGGTGTTTTATTTCATTTTCTCAAGAGAAGAGATAGAATATGCTTGTTTAACAAATATATTAATGTTAATACAAATTATCTGGTAAAGAACCATTTATAATATAGGAGAAAGAAGGGTTAAAGGAAGGAAGAAAGTCTTTGGTAAGGGAACAAAGAGGTTCCACAGCACAAGAGAAAGACTTTGATGGGAGCACTTCTCTGGGAATAAAGAAAGGAAAGCAAGAAAAATGGGCACAAGTAGAGGCTGGCAGCTTAGTTTATAAGGATGCTCCTTCAATCACTCTATCTTCTTAGTGATGAGAGTGGCAAGGGGTGTTACCAAGTCAGGTGATAAGGAAAGGTTTGAGAATTGTTCTACCAAAGAGATACCATAAAATCACTTTCAAAGGACCAGTGTGCCCCCAGCAAAAATAGAGTGGCGGGTAGGTGTTGGTGGGGTGGAAGAAAGCCTTCTTCTTGTGATGAGATAGATTTGGGAGTTCAGTTTCTGATAATTAGGAACAAATTATTTTGAAGTCATGATTAAGTTATGGTCAACTATAAGGAGCTAATTGATTTTAAGGGAACGTCTGCTATGGGAATGCAATATGAATTATGCTGGCTGCTTGAAATTCACCATGCAGTAAGGATTTCAGTGTTCAACATCTTCTAATGAGTTGCTAAGTGAATTTAAAAGTATGTAAAAATAATAGACTCTCCTCTTTAGCTCTAGATAAGCATTTTCCCCTAAGAACTGACATCACTTAACACCCTAGGGCCCCCAAAAGTAGCTGCTTTGCTCCAGCCAGAACATTTTTTATTTTTGTTTTTCCCATCCTCTCCCAAACCATAAGCAGATGATATCCCAGTATCTGAAAGCTCAGAACTGTCTAGCTTCAAATTCATCTCTGCCAGCACAAACAAGACAAACAACGTCTGGTCCTGGGCTGAGATTCTCCACCACTATTTTGAGGGTTTAGGACTTGGGGTTGTGTGCCAGTAATGAAGAGTTTCTGTGCTTGAATTCTGTTTTGAGCATTGTGAACCTGTGGGAGTATCTTTCAATTTTGGTGCCCAAAGAAGAGAACTGTAGTATTATCATGGAAAGGACATGTGTCTCAATCTATTCCTTTTGGATGGAGTGAGAAGCATGAAATAGTTAACTTAGGAAAAAAATAACTTTACTGGGAAAGCATAATACAATGGTTAAAATACAATCAATTAGGTTGCAGTTTTTCAGGAAACATTTTCATTATTTCGATTAGATTCACAGAAGTAACCTGGGCCTTGATTTAATCCAGGATATAACTTGATCCAAGAGTATTAGTAAAGCATCCCCTAAAGAATGGAAAGAATTATTTCTAGAAATGGTTAATATCAACTACAGGTTCATTTTCTACTAATTTTGTTTTAATAGGATAACATCTGATTGTATCTCTAAATTCTCAATGTTCTCTACTATGATTGTCTGTGCTCCATTAATAACAACATTAATATTTTGCTTCTGAATAATGCAAAGCTCTTTCACAGATTAAAAAAAAAAATTATTCTTACAACTTTTCCTTTAGAAGAGACCAAGTTTACTAGTATTCCTGTTTTCCTGAAAAAGGGATTAAAACATAGACATTGAAAACACTGTCCCCAAATCTATCAGATTTATTTGACTTGCAGTTTAATTCTCACACTATGAAATTTGTATGTGTAAACATGAATATGTAAACTAAATGGGACATTTAGGAGATTATTAATAGGAGGTTCCAATTCCTGCTTTGTCTCCTGAACTTACTTCCTGTAAGACTCATTTCAATTTAATCATCATGGATTAAAGATCTGTTGTTTAAGGCATCCAGAATTTTGCACAAAGGCAAAGATATCAGTTAATAATCATTTGAAACAGAAACTTAACCCCAAAGTGTATTACATTCATTCAGCAGGTCACTGTTTTTTACAATTAAAAATGACAGGTCACTGTCTATGTTGATGCCGTTAGACTTAGCTTTTGCTGCTTTTGCTGTTGTTGCTGTTTTGCTAGTAATAACTGAACTTACTAATTCACTGATTTCAGTGCAACAAATAGAATTGTTCAAATTTTTTTGTTCAATTCAAGCAAAACAAACAATTTAACAATTTAAACAATTTAGTATGTTTCATATTTGACTCTAAATTGGATAATCAGCAATCATTACCATCCCAGTTGGGGACCCCTTCTATACCACTTGATATTGCTAGTTATGTTTGGATAGTTCAACCACATGGCAGCTGAGTCAAGATTGATGTTTATTACTATTTGGATATGTTTCTACTTACTCAACACATTTATTAGATGTACTAGGTATTCAATGAATATTGATTAATTTTATATTACTTAATTCTGACACTTTTCAATCACATCAGAATTATTTGAAGGAAGAGTTTGGGTGTTCAAGTAGGTAATCATGCTATTTAAGAATCTAACAAAGCCTGGAAGATATTTTTCTGAACTAAATAATTGAAGGAAAAAAAGAAAGAAACTTGTAATAATGGCCATAACATAAAAATAAAAAATTAATAGATGTTAGCATGGATGCAGTGAAAAGGGAACACTTTTCCACTGTTGGTGGAAATGTAAACTAGTACAACCACTATGGAAAACAGTGCAGAGATTCCTTAAAGACCTAAAAGTAAGTATACAGTTTGATCCAGCAATCCCCTTACTAGGTATCTACCCAGAGGAAAAGAAGTCATTATACAAAAAAGATACTTGCACACGCATGTTTATAGCAGCACAATTTGCAATTGCAAAAATGTGGAACCAGCCCAAATGTCCATCAATCAACAAGTGGATAAAGAAAATGTGATACAGACACACACACACACACACACACACACACACACACACAAAAAACATGGAATACTACTCAGCCATAAAAAGGAATGAAATAATGGCATTCGCAGCAACCTGGATGGAATTGGAGAGCATTATTCTAAGTGAAGTAACTCAGGAATGAAAAACAAACATCATATGTTCTCACTTATATGTGGAAACTAACCTATGAGGACACAAAGGCATAAGAATGATACATTGGACTTTGGGGACTTAGAGGAAAGGGTGGGAGCTGGTGAGGGATAACAGACTACACATTAGATACAATATACACTGCTCCGGTAATGGGTGCACCAAAATCTCAGAAATCACCACTAAAGAATTTATTCATGTAACCAAATACCACCTATTACCCCAAAACCTATTGAAATAAAAAAAAAAATTAAAAGAAGAAAGAAAGAAACTCATGGCTTTGAGAGAAAGTAGTTGAATTACAACACTTCTTGTAGTATCAGACAGGATTGTGTATTTGGTGAAAAATAGGCCTACAAGGCAACCTGTGCTGCCAAAAGCGATGCTTCCAGAAGTCCAAAATGTAAAGATTATTGGTTGAGTAACCAGGGCAATGAAGCTAGTAACATTGGAGAGGAAAGATGACAATCCAAAGGGGACAGACCAGACAGCCACTCTCCTGGTCACACCAGTGATTCAGTGCATTCAGTAGAGTCCCAGGAAAGATCTAAGACTGAGCGAAGGCACAAATGCAGCCCAAGGAGAAAATAATATAGTATCAAAGTATAGGTTTTGCATGCCAAGTTTGTCCAGGTATTCTGAATCTACATAATAATGAACAAACAATTTTTAGTGGAAATATCTTGATTATTTTGAGTTCTTTATGTACCAAGGATAAAGCGGCATGCTTAGGGCTAAGAATAAAACTGAATAAAACAGTCTCTGCCTTGCTGGACAGCAAGTACTTCTTTGAAAAGGGATCTGTGGGAGCACATCTCTGGGTCTTCCACAAATTCTGTGTTTTAATGTCACTTCATTAGAGAGGTCTTTCCAGAATACTTTATTAAAATAACTCTTACCCCTTTGCCTGATAGTATATTGTGTATGATAGTGGCCACAACAGAACTTGAGCACCTTGACAACAGGGACTTTGATTTACCAAAAATGCCTATATATAAAAATAAATATTTGTTGAATGAATGCATGAAAGAATAAAGAATTGATCTTGTTATTGTTTTTGAGCTATTGCAATCAACGTTGAAAGGAAGATACTTATATTTATTTTTGTCTATTTGCCTAATTTTCTTAAGACAAATTCTTAGAAATTGAATTGTTAGGTATGTATATTTTTAAGGAATTTTGATAGAATGCCCAGTTGTTATTCTGAAAGGAAATTCAAATTCACATTCTTCTGCTGTGGGAGAGTATTTTTTTTCCTGTAATTTTCCATAAAAGGGCATTATTATACATTTTTAAATTGGTACTATTAAATAGTTTTATGGGTGGTAAAAAATATTGCAGTGTTGTTTTATTTTGAGTTTGATTAGATAGTTATTAGAGTTCACTGAGGCTAATTGTAGGGCCTTTGTTTCCTTTTTATTCTACTACAGAGTTTTCAGATTAATGCTCCCTATACTTTATTTGGCTCAACGTGGCAGTTCTTAAATATTTTCTATTAAAATTCAAATAGTTGTAAATTCAAAATTTAAGAATCAGAAGATTTTATTTAAAAATAGAGAATATTTACTTCTCTTAAAAGTTTGGATGATCTGGCAATACTGGCCTAAAATTCCTCATGACGGCAATTGGGTACAACTGACTAGCAAGCATTTCTATCTCCAGAACCAATGTCTTTTATAAACCATGGACCATATTTCCAACTGTTTACTGACATTTCCTTGTCCATAGAAATAACTTTTCTGGTTTTTGCTGTTGCTAAGGAAAAGTCTGAGAACAATCTATTTTTTCACTCTTTTTCAAGTAACCTGCTTCATTTCCTTGAATTTTTGGAGGAATTTTTCTTTATAGCACATACACATTGAGCATTAAATTCCATGACAGTCAACTCTTAATGAAGAGATTTCTTCAACATTCTCTAATTCAGTCTCTACCTCCATATCTCTTTCCAAAATGGGAAATGTTACTGGAGATTTTCCAGGCTTACACCACTTGCTTCCTAAATCACTGAATCACTGCTTTTAAAAAGATTATTTCATGTCAAATTATAGTGTTGACTTTCAATTTTTTTCACTTTATACTGTTCCTAAAAGATACTCCATAAAGTCTGTGGTATAAGTTTGAAAGTACTTCCTAGTTTCAATTTTCTTGTCTATTTTGTGTATTTTGGTAAATTTTTAGTGAGGGCTAGGTTATAAGTCTTCTCTTATTCCTACATCTTTCCTGGAAATGGCCTCAATGTTTGATGTGCATGTTATATAATATACATGGTTCATTAAACTTCTTAATATAACTTCATGATAAAAGAGCTTACTTTTCTTCTTTCAGATATTTTCTTTTCAAAGATAGGATATACACCAGCTGTTCGCATTCAATAAAACTAATTACATAGGGAAATTTATGAACAGTTTATTGATGGAGTTGCTACATGAATACTTAGCCGGTGTTCATGGTTATTAGGCTTAGATATGTTGTCACTTTCCTTCTCGCTTAACCTACAGGTCAGGAAGCAAGGTACTTTTTTTTTCTTTTGAGACGGAGTCTCGCTCTGTCGCCCAGGTTGGAGTGCAGTGAGGTGATCTCAGCTCACTGAAAGCTCCGCCTTCCGGGTTCACGCCATTCTCCTGCCTCAGCCTCCCAAGTAGCTGGGACTACAGGCGCCCAACACTACACCTGGCTAATTTTTTGTATTTTTAGTAGAGATGAGGTTTCACCGTGGTAGCCAGGATGGTCTTGATCTCCTGACCTCATGATCTGCCTGCCTCGGCCTCCCAAAGTGCTGGTATTACAGGTGTGAGCCACCATGCCTGGCTGAAACAAGGTACTTTTAATTTTGTATTTACTCTGAACATTTTAAGAACTCTCACTTAAAAAAATGTTTTGGCCAGGCGCGGTGGCTCAAGCCTGTAATCCCAGCACTTTGGGAGGCCGAGACAGACGGATCTCGAGGTCAGGAGATCGAGACCATCCTGGCTAACCCGGTGAAATCCCGTCTCTACTAAAAAACACAAAAAACTAGCCGGGCGAGGTGGCGGGCGCCTGTAGTCCCAGCTACTCGGGAGGCTGAGGCAGGAGAATGGCGTAAACCCGGGAGGCGGAGCTTGCAGTGAGCTGAGATCGGGCCACTGCAGTCCAGCCTGGGCAACAGAGTGAGACTCTGTCTCAAAAAAAAAAAAAAAAAAAAAAGTTTTAGACTGAGCAGGGTGGCTCACACCCGTAATCCCAGCAATCTGGGAGACCAAGGAGGGAGGATTGTTTGAGGCCAAGAGTTCCGAGACCAGCTGGGGCAACATAGCAAGACCCTCTCTCTACAAAAAAAAATTTAAAAATAGCCTGGTATGATGGCACATGTAGTCCCAGATACTCAGGAGGCTGAGGCAGGAGGATCACTTGAGCCCGGAGGTCGAGGCTGCAGTGAGGTGTGATCATGTCAGAGTGAGAACTTGTCTCTAAAAAAATAAAAATTAATTTTTTATATAGGCTGAGTGACTTTTTAAGGTAATTGTAAGGTAATTTTTCAAAGTAGTCATGTTTGTAAAAGTATGTTTTGTAGTATATTTGTGTTATTAGAAAAGAAGATCCATCCTCTGGTGAGCCGTCTGTTTGTTTACTCTTAATGTGAACTGACTGGAACCATAGCTATTTTAAACCAGCATTATAATAACACATTACAGGAATTGCATATGCTGTAAAAAAAACTGGCCAGTAAGACATATTGATGAATAGCTATTGACAGCTTTTATTCAGGCATGCATTTGCAGAAACATTGAGTTCATATTTTTGCAACAAGCATCTTATCACAAGTCTGCATAGATCAGAGTATGCATATACTCTAAGCTCAGAAACAAACATGAACTGAATATTCAAGGGTTGCTCTAGTGTTCACAGATACATCTGAAAAGTTAGATCTTTTTTTTCTTTTTCTTTTTTGTTTTGTTTTGTTTTTGTTTTTGTTTTGAGACAAGGCCTTCCAGGATAAAGTACAGTGGGGCACCATTACAGCTCACTGCAGCCTCAATATCCTAGACTTGAGTGATCTTCCCACCTCAGCAGCTGGGAATACAGAGGCATGTCACCATGCCCAGCTATCTTTTTTTTATTTTTTGTGGAGATAGTATTTTACCATGTTGCCCAGGCTGATTTCAAACTCCTGGGCTCAAGTGATCCCTCCTGCCTCAGCCTCCCGAAGTGCTGGAATTACAGGCATGAGCTACCACTCCCAGCTAAATCCAGCTAGATCCATACTTTGATACAAATATACAGAAAGAGGGGGATGCATACTTCAGTGGGAAGCCTTTGCTTGGTGTACTGTAATATTATTCGCTGAAATGCATACTTTACATAACGGTTTTTTAAATTGAGAAACTAACAATTCTTTTCTCTTGGAAATATTTACTACATATTCCTTTTTTTTTAGGTCTTTATTTTTTTTCAGTCTGGGGAGTGAATAATTTTATAGATATAGAATGTTTGCTAACCACATAACACTTCGCACTTAACAGAAATGCCATGACATGTCCTAAATTTATTTCATCTGTCTGCACTCAGGGTTACACAATGCCAAAACTTGGCACTGCAGGATTTTAGTTGTTAACTTGTCCTTTACATAATATAACTATCCCCTAGTTGACTAAAATAATCTTCTAGTTGCTACCAATAAAATCACTACTGGTTCAGGTTTACTCGCCATTTTTTTCCAAAATAACCACCATTTAAAAACAAAAATTCCTATTTGTGCTATGCCACTTTTCTTTCTGGAAAAGTGCTCATTCCTCTTTCAAGCTCTACTTTAAAATATTCCTCTTCTAAAAAAACTCCTGAAATGATTCTGTGTAAAACGGTTCCAACTGAGGACCTTTTTCTCTGGGCTGCAGGTGTTCTGTGGCATTGTGTATGTGTGTATTGGTGTGCACAGAGAGTAGCAGGACAAAACAGAGATTTGTATCATGAATGACCATTACTCTTGCTGGGCATTCAGAGTGAAAGTGGATGCGGATGTGTCGTAAAAGAAATATTTTCTTTAGGACTTCAGGAAATTCAACAAAAACAGTTCTTGAGTCTTAGCTATGATGACGTTTCTTGATTGAAAGCAAGACCCAGCCCCTAGGAGGTACTTCTGTGTCTTATTCATTGGTTTTTCATTGTGTCCACTCATTAAGTTATTCCTTCTCTTCTCACTTGAAAATTTTACTGGAATCCATTAATAAATATTAGGAACCTCATTGGCTGACTACTCCATCTCCAAAAACACAAACTTTTTTGTGATCTCCAAAGTTCTTCCTACAATTTGTGCCCCACATATACTGCACCCATCACCAGAGTCAGTACTCAAAGAATGTAATCTCTTCTCTTTAGTAAGATACATTAATGGGCCACTAAAACAAGACCTGAGATAATCAGAAATAGAAATACAGGCTTATCTGAAATAGTCCCAGGATAGCAAAGAAAAGGAGGAAAAATAAAAGTGTTAACTTTCAAGCCAGAAGTTTGAATGTTTATACTCTGCTACAATGTCTGTGTGGGAAAATCAAGAGATTTAATAAATGGCATTTTCTCTGGAATGCTCACAAACTTTTCCTCTCAAATGGTTTCACAGGATGCTCCCTGCATTACTTTGCTTTTATCTGCTTTCTCTGTGTCCTCTCTAGTAGAAGCAGCTTATCTTCCCATCTCCATCTATGATGTGGCCAGAATGTGAGATTCTGACAGGGCTGCCTGTTGTAAGCTTTGCATGAGACAGTTTCTTTGAGACATTTTTGGACGGAGGAAAAGGATAGCATCTCTGCGTACAGTGATGAAGGAAAGAGATGCAGTTTGTTTCCAATGCCTCCTGGGCTTCTCTGGCATTACAAAAGAAGGAGAGATGGAGAGAAAAAGGGAATGAGGAAGACTGGGAAGGAAGGAAGGAAGGAAGGAAGGAAGGAAGGAAGGGAGGGAGGGAGGGAGGGAGGGAGGGAGGGAGGAAACAAAAGAAAGGAAAAAATGCTGTGTATTTCAGGTTGAAGCATTCTATTCTTTTCATAATGTAGCAGGAGATCTTTATGCAATCCTACAGCTTCAACCATTGCCACTACTTTGATCACTCCCAAACCTCCATTTCCAGTCTTTCAATAACTGTATGAGATATTACCATGCTTGCAGTCTAACAGGTTAGATTGCCAGAGGTTCATGGACGCTGGCAAAAGACTCAAGGCACTTGGGTCAGAGACAAAGACCTTTCTTACTGATAGCACAGCAAACTGAATAAGGCTTATATTCACGCCAGTTACCTTTTTCCATCCAGGCCCATGAGGGTGCTGTAGATGTAGAGAGGCCAGTTTGATGCAGTGGGTTTGCACCAAAACTGAGAAAATATGAGCTCAGGATATCCCCAAATTTTAAAATGGACTGCAAGAAAACCTGTCCAGCCTGTGCTCCAGAGGAAGACATTATCTCCTAGCCCCAATTTTTTAGTGGTAAAATGCCCCTAATGAAAATGTATAGTCTCAACCATTTTTAAGTGCACAGTTATGTAGAATTCAATACATTCATAAAGTTAACCAGCACCAGTATCCATCTCCATAACTCTTTTCATCTTGCCAAAATGGAAACTCAATACTCATTAAGCAATAATTTATCATCCCCTATACTCCCTGCCCCTGGCAACCACCATTCTACTTTCAGCCTTTATGATTTTGAGGTACTCTAAATATCTCCTCTAAGTGGGATTATTTCAGTTAGCATTCAAAGTTCATCCATATTGTAGCATATATCAGAATGTCCTTCCTTTTTAAGGTGAATAATGATACATTTTATGTATATATCACATTTTGCTTATCCATTCATTCATTAATGGGCACTCGTTTTGCTTCCAAATTTTAGGTATTGCGAGTAGTGCTGCTATCAACATGGGTATACAAATATGGCTTTAAGCTCCTGCTTTCCATTCTTTTGGGTCTATATCTAGAATTGGAATTACTTGATCATATGGTGTCTATTTTTAATTTTTTTGAGAATCCTCCATACTGTTTTCCACAGGACTGTCTCATTTTATATTTCCACTAACAGGATGCAAGGGTTCCAATTTCTCCATGTCCTCATCAACACTTGCTATTTTCTGTATTTTTTTGTCTGTTTGTTGTGTTTATTTTTTTAAAAAATGCTCTCCTAATGGGTGTAAGATGGTATTGCATTATAGTTTAAATTTGTGTTTATCTAATGATTTGCAATGTTGAGCATCTTTTCATGTGCTTATTGGCAAACTGTACATCTTCTTTGGAGAAATGTCTATTCAAGTCGTTTGTCCGTTTGAATCAGGTTATTTGGTTTTTAGTTGTTGAGTATTAGGAGTTCTCTATGATCTGGATACTAGTCCCTTATCAGGTATATCATTTGCAAATATTTTTTCTCATTTTGTGGGTGGCCTTTTACTTTGTTGGATATTATCATTTGATGCACAAAATGTTTTAATTTTTATGAAGTCCAATTTGTCTATGTTTTATTTTGTTTTGTGTACCTTTGGTGCAATATCTAAGAAATCATTGTCAAATCTAATATTGTGGAGCTTTTGCCTAAGTTTTCTTCTAAGATTTTTAGTTTGAGTTCTTACATATAAATATATTATGTATTTTGACCTAATTTTTGTGTATCATTTTAAGTAAGTGTCCAATATCATTCTTTTGTAAGTGTTGTCCAGTTTTCCTAGCATCATGTGTTGAAAACACTGTTCTTTCCACATTGAATGTTCTTGGCACCCTTGTCAGAAATTACGTGACTATATAGACAATGGTATATTTCTGGGCTCTCTGTTGTTTTAGATTGGTCTATATGATACTGGCTTTTTTTTTTTTTTTTTTTTTTTTTTTTTGTGCCAGTATCGCATTGTTTTGATTACTGTGGCTTTGTGGTAAATTTTGACATCAGGAAATATTAGTCCTTCAGTCTTGTTCTTCTTTTTCAAAATTATTTTAGTTAATCAGGATCCCATAACATTCCATGTAAATTTTAGGGTGGGTTTTCTAGTTCTGTAAAAAAAGTGTCCTTGAGATTTTGATGGAAATTGCATTTGTAATTCTCTTTTGGTAGTACTGACATCTTAAAAATATTAGGTCTTTCAATCTATAAACATGGGATATCCTTCCATTTATGTCTTCTTCATTTCAGCAATGCTAGCTTTCATTGTACACATCTTTTACATCTTTGGCTAAATTAATTTCTAAGTATTTTATTCATTTTGCTTCTATCGTAAATGGAATTGTTTTAATATTCCCTTTTCAGATTACTTATGTTAGTGTATTTAAATGCAATTAATTTTTGTGGGTTGACTTTCTATCCTGCTACTTTGCTGAATTCATTTATTAATCCTAGCAGTGTTTTGTGGGTATATGTATGGAACCTTTAGGGTTTTCCACATATAATATCATCTCACTCTAAGAACAGAGATAATTTTACTTTTTTCTTTCCAATTTGGATGCCTTTTATTTCTTTTTCTGGCCTACTTGCTCTGGCTAGAACTTCTAGTACTCTATTTAATCAAAAGGACAAAAGTGGGCATCTTTGATCCTGATCTTAGAGGAAACACATTCAGCCTTTCACCATTAAGTTTATAATGTCCACTGTAGGTTTTTCATATATGGCTTTTATTACGTTAAGGTAGTTTCCTTCTAGTCCTTATCTGTTGAGTGTTTTCACTGAGAGTGTTGAATTTTTTCAAATGCTTTTTTCTGTATCAATTGAGGTGATTATGTGTCGTTCTTTCTTCAACATGTTAAGGTGGTGTAATACATTAACTTTCACGTGTGGAACCATCCTTGCATTGCAGGAATAAACCCCACTTTGTCGTGGTGTACAATCATTTTAATATGCTGTTGAATTAAGTTTGCTAATATTTTGTTGAGTGTTTTTGCATCAATGCTCATAAGGAATATTGGTCTATAGTTTTATGGTCTTGTAGTGTCTTTGATGTTGGAATCAAGGTAATGCTGGCATCATAGCATGAGTTAGGAAGTATGCCTCTTCAACTTGTTTGAAAAGTTTGGGAATAATTGGTATTAGTTATTCTTTAAATGTTTGGCTGAATTCACCAGTGAAACCATCAGGTCCAGGGCTTTTCTTTTTGGGGAAATTTTTGGTGACTAATTCAATATCCTTACTAGTTATAGTTCTATTCAGGTATTCTGTTTCTTTGTGATTTCATCTTTGTAGGTTTTCCATTTCTAAGCATCTGTCCATTTCATCAAGCTTATCTAATTTGTTGGTGTATAATTGTTCATAGTACTTTATTATAATTCCTTTTTTATAGAATTGATAGTAATGTCTCTGCTTTCATTACTGATTTTAATAACTTGAGTCTTCTCTCTTTCTTTCTTAGTCCATTTAGCTAGAGGTTTGTCAATTTCATTGATCTTTCCAGAGAGCAACGTTTTGGTTTTATTGACTTTCTCTATTGTTTTTCTATTATCTATTTCATTTCTCTCTGCTCTATTCTTTATTATTTTCTTCTTTCTACTAGCTTTGGGTTTCATTTGTTCTTATTTTTCTAGTTTCTTAAGTTGTAAAGTTAGATTGCTAACTTGAGATGTTTCTTATTTTTTAGTGTAAGCACTATACATATAAATTTCTCTCTTTACACTACTTTCTTTGTGTCCTATAAGTTTTGATGTGCGGTGTTTTCATTTGTATTCATCTCTAAGTATTTTCTGTTCCTTATAATTTCTTCTTTGTTCCATTGGCTGTGTAAGAGTGTGTTGCTTAATTTCTACAAATTTGTGAATTTTCCAGCTTTACTTCTTTCATTGGTTTCTAACTTCATTCCATTGTAGTTAAAAAAAACTTTGCTTGATATCTATCACCCATTTTTAAAATATTTTGTGACCTAATATATAGTCTATGCTAGAAAATGTCCTATGTGCACTGGAGAAGAATGTATATGCTATTGTTGTCGGGTAGAGTGTTCCATATATATCTGTTAGATCCAGTTGGTTTATTGCTGATTCTTTCTTCCAAATCAAATCTGCCTTTGAATCTGTCTGGAGAGTTTTTACTTCAGTTATTGTATTTTTCAGCTCCAGAATTTCTTTTTGGCTTCTTTTTATATTTTATAAATATTTTATTAATATTTTGTTCATAAATCATTTTCTCGACTTTCTTCACATCTTTCTTTAGTTCTTTGAGCATCTTTAAAATAGTTGTTTTAAGGTCTTTGTCTGGCAGATCTGCCATTAGGTATTTTTCAGAGACAGTTTCTGTTGGTTTTTTCCCCCTTTGAGTTGACCATACTTTCCTGTTTCTTTGCATGCCTTGTGATTTCTTTGTTGTGGAAACCTGGGCATTTGAATCTAATAATGTGGTAACTCTGGATATCAGATTCTCCCCTTCCATAGGCTTTGCTGTTTTCTGCTATTGTGCTTGTTTTGTGATTGTTGCAGGCTGTCTCTGCCAAATATCAGCCTGAAGTATAAATTTAAGGGTTAATCAGGCCTTTTCTTGAGCTTCAGCTTTCTCTGGGCTTGAGCAGTCACTTTCTATGTTTCCCCATATATGTAGTTGCTTTTGAATTTCCTAGTCCTCAATGTGTGGCTCCAAAAAAGGAAAAAAGAAAAAAGTGATGGTGGGGAAAATGATTAGTTCTAGTAGCCCTTTAATTTCTCTGTAAATTTCTTCAGCTGGAAGAGGAGGAGTTTACACCAATAGAGAAAGGTGCGACAACAATGTTTACTCAACTTTTTCCCTGCACCTCTGTGATCAGAAGCAGAAATAAGCAATTACAACATAGATTCCTGATATTTGGATGCCAGGGTCCTTTTTGCCCACCCTGGCTCCCACAATCTGTGTGCAAGCTGCTCCAGGAACAATGCACAGCTGCCTGCCACAAGGCTGAAGGTAGGAGATAGGTAGCTGATAGGTGTTAAAGCTGAAATTGACCATAATTAACTGCAAGTATTCTCCAAACTTTCCCTGGAAGTTTCAAGCCTTCAATAGGCTCCAGACTCCCAAAATACTTATATCAGACAGATTCTTCCAGTCCAATTGTTGTCTAGATGGGGAGACAAAGTCCTGGTGATCCTACTTCATCATATTCCCAGAATCCTCCTCTGACACATTATCTGTATTATACTTTAAAGCAAATTAGCCTGCTCTGTCTTTCAGAGTGAAACACTATCACTATCTTCAAGGCTGTTCCCTTGAATATCCCTATATAACCATCCTTGAAAAGATGGTACAGAACCAAAAACTCAACATTTCTGCCCGAAAGACATACCGAGATGTTACAGATCCCTGCAGAATTGTCTCTTATCATAGTACAGCTCTCTTCTATTAATTCCAGACCTACATATACAGTTTTCTACTTGACACACCACCAGGATATCATAAAGGCATTTCAAACTTAGATTGCCACAGTGAACTCAGAAGATTATTTTATAATTCACTTTTCCTTTGATTTTCTATCTTAGTGAATAACTACTTATCTAACCTACTGTCTTAGTCTGTTTTGCACTGCTACAGCAAAATATCTGAGACGGGGTAGTTTATATGCAATAGAAATTTATTTCTTGAAGTTCTTGAGGCTAGGAAGATCTAGACCAATGCACCAGCAAGTTAAGTTGTCTGGTAAGGGCTGTTCTGTGCCTCCAAGACAGTGCCTTGTTAATGCGTCCTACATACGGCAGGGATGCTGTGTCTCACATGAAAAATACAACAGGGCGAGAGAGCCAAATGCTTCATGAAGCCTCCTTTTTAAAGGCCTTAATCCCATTCACAAGAGGAAGATCCCTTGTGACCTAATCACCTTTTAAAGGCTATACCTCTTAATAACATCACGTTGGCCATTAAGTTTCAAAAACTGAATTTTGGAGGGGACATATTCAAACCATAGCAACCACCTTGATACCTAGGGGTCATTCTACATGTCTCTTCTCTCTCATCCCATCTCCCAGTCCCACTCCTAGCTAATCAATTACCAAACTCATTCAATTTAATCTCATTTGTAGCTTTTATACCTGCCTACTCTTCTCCATAATTATACTGCTCTCTTAATTAAGGTCCTTAACACCTCTTTCCTGGATTTTAAAATCCAACTGGTAAGTATCACTTCAGGCCATTCTTCCCACTTCTACCAGATAGTTCTTAATGCTGTTGTCTATAAAATAAAATTCAAACCTCTGTGTCACATAATGCTATTTGCATGTTGACCCTGCCTTCCTTTCTCAGCCTTTTCTCTCCTCTAATTGTATACTTTTGTTTAACTGTCAGTCTCCTTGTGGTAGAATAAGAATTCCTCAATCTCAGGGACCTACTTAATTGACTTTGATTCTGCTAAGAACACAGTGGACATTGAATAAATCTGTACTAGATAAATGTTTATTGAGAACCTATTGTGTACAAAGTTGTGTATATGTTGCTTTATATTTCTTCAGTTTGTGTTTTTGCTTACATTTATAGGCTAAATTTTAGACATAACAAGAAAATGAAATTTTAGTTTAAAATTTTCACTTTTTTTCATATTTATAGACTTTATTTTTTTATTATACTTTAAGTTCTGGGATACATATGCAGAACGTGCAGGTTTGTTACAGAAGTGTACATGTGCCTTGGTGGTTTGCTGCACCCATCAACCCATCATCTACATTAGGTATTTCTCCTAATCCTATCCCTCCCCTAGCCCCCCCACCTCCCAACAGACCCCGGTGTGCGATGTTCCCCTGTGTCCATGTGTTCTCACTGTCCAACTCCCACTTATGAGTGAGAACATGTAGTGTTTGGTTTTCTGTTCCTGTGTTAGTTTGCTGAGAATGATGGTTTCCAGCTTCATTCATGTCCCTGCAAAGGACATGAGCTTATCCTTTTTTAATAGCTGCATAGTATTCCATGGTACATATGTGCCACATTTTCAAAGAAAGAAGCTATTTATTTTTCAATGTCTCCACTTGCCAAAGGGGACATCCTGTAAATAAGTTACTAGCCAACCAGCTATTTTTACCCAAAAACTAACTAACCATATATATTTAGTTATATGTATATAGTTAGTTATATATATGGTTAGTTATATACAGTTATTTTTACCCAACACTAAATGTATATATATAAACTGTGTATATATATTTAGTTTTTATACTGTAGTTATATATAGTTATATATAGGATTTTTACCAAAAAACTAACTATATATGATATATATATCATTATATATTATATGTTATATATCATCACATATTTTATATATCATTATATATCATTATATATTATATATATCATTTTATATGTATATTTAGTTTTTGGGTAAAAATAACTACATATAACTATATATAACTATAGTATATATAGAGTATAACTAACAACAGTATAACAGTAATAGTATATACATATACATAGCTATGTATAACTATAGTATATATAGAGTTATATATAGTTAGTTATAACAAAACATATATATATATATATAGAGAGAGAGAGAGAGAGAGAGAGAGAGTTCAATTTAGAAAAAGATTTCTCAATCTTGGCACTATCCACATGTCCTTGGCAGATAATTCTTTTCTGTGGGGGCGGTCTTATGCATTGTAAGATGCGTAGCAGCATTCCTCCTTTCTACCCATTCAACCCCAGTGGCACCCCCAATCTAGTTTTGACAACCAAAATTATCTCTGGACATTGCCAAATGTCCCAGGAGGATTGCAGGAGTGGGGTAAATTGCACCCTGTTTGAGAATCACTGATTTAGAGCCACTGTCTGGCACTTTTTAGCTCTCTACAAAGTATTCAAATGGAGTAAAGATTCTGTACAAGTTTCTGTAACTGATATTTATGAATTAGTAGAAATGTACTTCCCAGCCAGAAAATAGTGCACTATAGTAACAATGTTTTAAGCTGTTTCACAGAATATACATACATATTAATGAACGGGATATTTACTGTGTGGAACAAAACCAGTGAAGGATATGATGCTCCAAAAGCTGCAGTGGTAAACCACATGGACCATATTAACCATATGACTGTCTTTCTCTAACCATAGGAGAGATTTATACCTTCTCTGCTGTTATAGAATCATCTAGCTGTATAGAGAGGGTTATTTTAAATAATTTAGAAGATTTTCCTGGCTATTAAAATTCTTACTGCATTTTTATTGCCACAGTCAACATTAATTTATGGTAATAATAATAAATGTTTGTAAGTGTGGCTGATATCTTCCAGTAGGATAGTTTCAGAATGATTTTTAACAGTTGAAGTTTGCGAAGGGATTGTCATCATATTATCTAATTCTTCTTGGTATTTTGAATAGAAGTGTTTAAAATTGCTGAGATATTATGCCCTAGAAAATGGACTTGAGTGTTGTACAATAACAGCTTTTCATTTGGGTTATGAGTCTTAACATTCACTTAGAACATCAACTCCAGTAGTTTCAAATATGCTTATGAGGCATTTGGCATTTTAAAAGCATTCATAAATGAATGCATACCAGGACAGTTCCAATTGGTTGGATAAATAATGTACATTTAAAAAATTAAAGTAAAATAATATCAAAATGCATACAGACTTTGGTTAAATAGAATAAGTGTCTTTTGAGTCATTGAAATAGATTCTTTATCACATTGAGTGGGCCTTTCAGAAATGTTGTTTTTACATTTTATAACAAGTAGCAAAGAGTACACTAGAACCAGCAAATGTCAGGAACAGTAGTCAAGATTTCAAATAAGAAGAGGATATTACTATATGATTTTTATGAAGAGTGAAAATCAGAAACCTGTTGCCATTTCATTTTCAAGAAATCTTATTTATTAAGAACATTAAAGCACAGATACACAAATGAATGAGAAGCTTTATATTACTTGTATTCCACATGCATAGTATTTGGAAAGAATAAAATTATACCACACAAACTGAAAATTAATTAATAGCGCTTTTTAAACTTTCTTATATTTCAGACTGTGTAACTAAAAATATCAAATACTCTTATTTTCCAAAATCAAAATTGTCCCATTCACCTCCCCTCCTGCCACAATTCAAGAATCCTAAGGTCTGTGAGAACCACCCTGCCACTTCTTGCCAAGGTCTTCATGGTCCTTTCAGCGCATTTGTGTGCTTTACTTCTCTGCCAGGTGTGAATGAACATGGGAATCTTTTTTTTTCTCTCTTTTTTTTTTTTTTTCCGAGATGGAGTCTTGCTGTGTTGCCTAAGTTGGAGAGCAGTGACACAATCTCGGCTCACTGCAACCTCCACCTCCCGGGTTCAAGCAATTCTCTGCCTTAGCCTCCTGAGTAGCTGGAATTACAGGTGCCTGCCACCAGGCCTGGCTAATTTTTTGTATTTTTTTAGTAGAGACGGGGTTTCACCATCTTGGCCAGTCTGGTCTTGAACTCCTGATCTCATAATCTACCCAGCTTGGCCTCCCAAAGTGCTGGGATTGCAGGCGAGAGCCACCGCGCCCGACCAGTCTTTATCAAGAATTCCGACCTCCCTGGGCACGTAAGCAACCATCACTCTTTGAGGTCATACCTGGGCCTAGCATGCTGGTATAATTAGGAAACACAACCCCTTTAATGATCCCATAATACCTGTGTCCTTCAAGGCTCAGGGTCTGGCCGTCTTCATCATTTTCTCAGATGCCTATTTCCATTTTCTCTTCTTCCTTAGCAGTCCTGTGTGCTTCTCTAACATGTTAGATAGAAATTTAAAGCTGTTCTTAATCACTACTAGAGCAAGAGAAGCAAGAACCAGGTTGTTTAGTTGCTCTTCCATTCTTTCTATTTCCCCAAAATAGTGAGTATAAATTGATAATTTTATTAGGCTTATAAATTATCTATTGCCTCTCCATATATTTCTCTACTCCTCACAAAACTTGTGCAACACATGTTACCATTTTGCAGCCCCAGAATGACACTGGTATCATCTAGCTCTTGGCTCAAGGTTATGGAAGTAGAGGAGGGAGATCTGAGACTGCAACCCAACTCCATGTGAATCAAGCCCCTCAAACTTTGAAATGTTTCAAATGAGATTAATGAATCAATGAATGACAATGTGCTATTATTAAATTTAACCTTAGATAACTATAGAATAGTAATTTCAATCCCACTTTTTGGTGTCTGTGATAGGAAAAGTAATGGTCCCACAAGACGACCACACCTTAATGCCCTGGACCTATGAATATGTCAGGTTACACGGCAAATGGGAATTTAGGTGGCAGATAGAATTAGGGTTGTTAATCGGCTGACCTTGAGAGGTCTAGTTAGTCCTGGATTATTTGGGCAGTCCCAGTTTAATCACAAGGGTCCTTAAATGTAGAAGATGGGGGCAGAAGACTATTAGAGTGGTGTGACAAGGACTCAACTGACCATTGCTGGTTGTAATGATGGAAAGGGGACCACAAAACCGAGGAACACAAGCAGCCTCTGGAATCTGGGAAAGGCAAGAAAACAGAAGGTCCCTAGATATCTAGAAAGAGTGCAGCCATGATAACACCTTCATTTTGGCCCAGTGAATCCCATTCTGCACCTCAGAACTGGAGAACTGTAAGATTATTGTTTTAACTACCTCATCTGTGGTCATTTGTTACAGAAGCTATGGAAAATTAACACAGTGTCTATATCAACTTTATGTTTTCAAAACATTCTAACCACAATTAACACTTGCTAATAAACCAGAATAAAATCAAAGAAGTTAATATTCCATTATCTTTAAGAAATTTTTTATCCAAGACTGTCCTAAAACTATAACTGCAAAGTTTCCAGTTTTTCTTTCTTTCTATTTATTCCAGTATATGGTTATTCAGTCAACAATTATTTATTAAGCACCTATTATTAACTTGGTGTTGAGGAGATGCTGGGAGGCAGACAGACAAAGTTTCTGGCCTTCATATATTTATGATCAAAAAAGTTTCAAAATTCAATTAATTCAGTGCTTTCTGAGCATTTACCTCATATCCTGTTGGTGGCTTGAAATCAGCCATTATAGAAGCATATACACCATAGAAAACAGCAAGTGACCCCCAGGCTTTGTCAAACATTTCCTAGTACACCCATGCATGTATACCAAGTACCTGGGGTAAGATGGTGCCTGATCCATAGTTGGCATTTCATAAACAATTGTCAAATGGATAACTGAAAACCTGAATATAAAATATTTCATAACAACTAATATCACAGGAATAACATCTTAATAGAAAATGTTTTGGGGACTGTTTTGTTGAAGGGAGAGCCACCTAAGGAATTGCCTTTAAGGAAGCTTTTGCCAATAAAATAAATTTCATTGAATGACCTCATTTCCTGTTCTGTCACTGTAGAACCAATGAGTTGAACAGTGATTTTAAAAAAATCTTCCCCCTTTATTTTCACCTTTGTCTCAACTGCAAGTAATTAATTTCTAAAATATCATAAATCAAATTATGCTATCTAATAGACCAACCCAGTGATATGGTTTGGCTGTGTCCCCACCCATATCTCATCTTGAATTGTAACTCCCACAAGTCCCACGTGTTATGGGAGGGACCCAGTAGGAGGTAATTGAATCATGGGGGTGGGTCTTTCCTGTGCTATTCTCATGATAGTGAATAAGTCTTAGGAGATGTGATGTTTTTATAAAGGGGAGTTTCCCTGCACAAGCTCTCTGCTCTTGACTGCCACCATACCATGTGAGATGTGCCTTTCCCCTTCCACCACGATTGTGAGGCCTCCCCAGCCACGTGGAACTGTAAGTCCATTAAACCTCTTTCTTTTGTAAATTGCCCAGTCTGTCTTTATCAGCAGCATGAAAACAGACTAATATACCCAGTATGTAATACCTAGTATTTCAATTGTATACACTTATCTTCCAATGGTGATGTTAAAGAGGTTGAGAATATGTAGCCTAATGTTAAGTCTTTAAGTGAGAATGATGGAAAAATAGACTCTATTTTGTCTCATTAGAAATAGTCTCTATTAAAAAAAAAGAAAAAGAAAAAGAAATAGTCTCTATTTAGAATAGTCTCTGTTACTTAGCCAGTAATGTATATTGGTTGACTAAAAGTAAAATCAAGCATAATACTGTTGCCCCTTGAATAACATGGCTTTGAACTGTTTTGGTCCACTTGCATGCAGATTTTCTTCCACCTCTGCTACCACTGAGACCACAAGACTAACCTCTCCTCTCCTCCCTCCCCCTCAACCTACTCAACGTGAAGACGATGAGGAAGAAGACCTTTATGATGATCCACTTCCATAGTAATATATTCTTTCTTCATTATGATTTTCTTAATAATATTTTCTTTTCTCTAGTTTATTGTAAGAATACAGTATATAATACATATACAAAATATGTGTTAGTTCACGACTTAGGTTATAGGTAAGGCTTCTGGTCAACAGTAGGTTATTAGTAGGTAGTTAAGTTTTGGAGAAGTCAAAAGTAATACACAGATTTTTTTCACTGCTTGGGGGTTGGCACCCCAACTTCTCACATTGTTCAAGGGTCAACTACGAGAGTAAAATAAATCCTTATTCTTCCTGTATATCTTAAGACTTCTTTCCCTTAAATTATTACCTTCTCCAAGAAGATTTCTATAACTCTCTAGGAGAAAAAAGTGGGTATTCCTCTCCCCCAGGCTTGTATGGCATACTGTATATGCTCCTATGTGCATGATGTGTATTCATCATATATAGTACAATATAATTGCATATAAGTATCTGTCTCCTCAATGTGAGTAAATAAAATGTAATGACTTTCTTTGTTTTTATTAATAATTATACACTCAGAGTATAAGGAGTTCAGTAATGTTTGAATTTGTGGTCAAACTAATACATTAATGGATTAATTAATAGTCCTTTATGTCTTAAAAGTAAACCGAAGACTTTTATAGAAGTAAAAAACTAAGAAAAAAAATTGAAGAATGCAGATTTTTTTGAGGCCAAACCGATGCCAACTGTTCTTCAGATTTAATGAAGAGATATCCAATGAACACAGGGTTTTGGCATTTGTTTCAAGGCATGAGGAAGAACGGAGATACCATGTTAACTCTTTTCGAAAGTTCAATGACAAATGACTAGAAACAGGAATTTTTCTAACATGTATTGAATAGCCAACACTTCCAGTAAACAAGCATCTGGTTGAGATGTTTTAGAATCTCTATGGAAAGGTTCTGTCCACTTAAATTCCAGGACTCAGCAATGTTTCAGTACATTTTACTTAGGAACTACTTATACTCATGTTTATTGTTTGAATATATTTCATTCAGGAATTGTTTGACTCATTTATATTTAAGCACAATTAGATACAATGAGTATAAAGGTCAAACATGTATATTTTCACCAACATTTAGTGTAAATAACAAATGTGGTACAGGCGTGGTGGCTCACAGTTCGAGACCAGCCTGGCCTGTCTCTACTAAAAATACAAAACAATTAGCCAGACGTGGTGGTGGGCGCCTGTAATCCTAGCTACTTGGGAGACTGAGGCAGGAGAATCGCTTCAACCCGGGAGGCGGAGGTTGCAGTGAGCTGAGATCACGCCATTGCACTCCAGCCTGGGCAACAAGAGCGAAACTCCGTCAAACAAACAAACAAACAAACAAACAAAACACACACACACACACACACACACACACAAAATGCAGAGAATAAACAGCTGAACTGGTTTACTGCCCTCTGCATTTTCTTGAGTAGATGTTACAGATGCATCATTTTCTGTGCCCTTTGGTTTTTGCCAAATCACAGCAGCCAATCAATGCATATTCCTCCTCACAGTCCCTTTGGTGCTTTTGAACAGAAATAAGTGCAACTCTCCACTTCAGTGTGCTGGGCTGGGGTCCAGGAGAAAGGAAAATCTTGAATTTAGAATTTTGGCTTCTCCACTGCTCAGCAAGACATTCCAAAATTTAAAGAAGATGTAAATAACCAACATATGTGAATAATATAACCGGGGCCTGTTTTCACTGGTCATGAGACACCATACTCAATTGGGGAAATAATTATTTTTGTCTTGTTAGAGTTCAGACTGTTGTGCCACTACTTGGACATGTCTTTTTATTATGTACTATGTATCTTTAAATAAGTTTTCCCTGTTGTGGTAGTTGTTTTTTTGTTTGTTTGTTTGTTTTGAGACGGAGTCTCGCTCTGTCGCCCAGGCTGGAATGCAGTGGCCGGATCTCAGCTCACTGCAAGCTCCGCCTCCCGGGTTCACGCCATTCTCCTGCCTCAGCCTCCCGAGTAGCTGGGACTACAGGCGCCCGCCACCTCGCCCGGCTAGTTTTTTGTATTTTTTAGTAGAGACAGGGTTTCACGTGTTAGCCAGGATGGTCTCCATCTCCTGACCTCCTGATCCGCCCGTCTCGGCCTCCCAAAGTGCTGGGATTACAGGCTTGAGCCACCGCGCCCGGCCAGTAGTTGTTATTTTAAAATATTTAAATTCTAGATTCAGTAATATTTTGTATAATAACTATGAATTTGGAAAATATAATGTTCTCTTTGGTAGGGTAATTATTAGTTTTATCCCCATCAGGAAGTAAAGGCTAAAGCTCACCTGGGCACATGGGCAGGGGAATTCCATGACTGGACACAAGACTTTCTGTTCTAAAGATTCTTTTTAACATCAACAATTTGATTAGAGACTTTTATGTCAATTGATTTTTTGTTTTCATTCATTTAAAAAAATAATTTTGGACTTGTGAAATATTTTGTGATACCATTTTAATTGACTATTATCTTAAAAATTATAGTTTGTATTTATAAAGAGACAATTAAATAGTAAATGCTTTTTCATAAAACTTTCTATAATTTTCTGTATAAAAGAAAAAGGCTACATCTTTTTGTGATAAAATAGTAAGATAACTGATATAAAACTTAATTAAATTTCAAAACATGGAGGGTATGTGTGTGTGTGAGTGTGTGTGTGTGTTGAACACATCCAGTGTTGAACACTGGATGTAAGTTTTTAGGAGCAAACTCCTTTTCATTTCCAATTTTAAAATATTGCACTAAGATTTATTTTAGAAGAGGAAAAAAAGTAAGGAAAAGTAGAGCCTATTTCTTTAGTTTCACACAGATCCAAACTGCGATTGTCTTTGATTCTTAGCAGCTATTAAGGATGCAGTTAAAATATCCTAAAAAACAAGGATTGTGACCTACTTTTATTTGCTTCCCCCAGAATCTCTCATTCACCTATTCTCCAAATAGTGATTGATTGCCTGACACTCTGCTGAACACTGATACCACTGCATTGGACTGTATGTTCCGAAAATGACAATAAGAGTATTGCCTATTCTACATGTGCTTTTATGATATGACCAGGCCAGGGCTTCTTCAAGAATTTCCTTCCTTCCTGTTCATTGGTCTAGCCTTAGAATTTGCTTCTAACCAACTGAATGTAGCAGAAATGAAAATGCATTTTTTTTTAAAAAAAAATTTCACTTTTATTTTAGATATAGATACATGTACAGGTTGTGTTATGAGCATAGTACCCAATAGGTAGTTTTTAAATACACACTCTGCTCCCTCCCCCAGCCCTCTAGTGGTCCACAGTGTCTATTGTTTCCATGTTTATGTTCGTGTGTGCTCAGTGATTACCTCCCACTTGTAAGTGAGAACATGTAGTATTTGGTTTTTTGTTCCTGTGTTAATTTGCTTAGGATAATGGCCTCCAGCTCTATCCATGTTGCTGCAAAGGCCATGATTTTATTCTTTTTTATGGCTGTGTAGTATTCAATGGTGTATATATAGGACATTTTCTTTACCCAATCCACCATTGATGAGTGCCTAGGTCGAGTCCATGTCTTTGCTATTGTGAATAGTGTGGTGATGAACACATGAGTCTGTGTGTCTTTCTGGTATAATATTTTCTTTTGGGTATATACCCAGTTATGGATTGCTGGGTCAAATGGTAATAAGTTCTTTGAGAACTTTCCAACCTGCTTTCCAGAGTGGCTGAACTAATTTACATTCCCACGACCAGTGTGTAAGTGCTCCCTTTTCTCTTCAACCTCACCAGCATCATTAAAGATTTTTTTTTTTTCTTTTTTTTTTTTTTGAGACGGAGTCTTGCTCTGTCACCCAGGCTGGAGTCCAGTGGCCGGATCTCCGCTCACTGCAAGCTCCGCCTCCCGGGTTTATGCCATTCTCCTACCTCAGCCTCCGGAGTAGCTGGGACTACAGGCACCCGCTACCTCACTCCGCTAGTTTTTTTGTTTTTTTTTTTTAGTAGAGACGGGGTTTCACCGTGTTAGCCAGGATGGTCTCGATCTCCTAACCTCATGCTCCTCCCGTCTCAGCCTCCCAAAGTGATCATTAAAGATTTTAATATAAGACCTCAAACTATAAAAATCTTAGAAGAAAACCTAGGAAATACCTCTCTTGATATTGGCCTCAGCAAATAATTTTTGGCTAGTTCCCCAAAAGCAGTGGCAACAAAAACAAAAATCGGCAAATGAGATCTAATTAAACTAAAGAGCTTCTATATAGCAAAAGGAACTGTCAGTAAACAGACAACCTACAGGATGGGAGAAAATATTTGCAAGCTATGCAACAGACAAAAGTCTAATATCCACAATCTATAAGGAACTTACATCAACAAACAGAAAATAAATAACCCCACTAAAAATGGGCAAAGGACATGAACAGACACTTTTCAGAAGAAAACATACAAGAAACCAACAAGCATAAAGAAATGCTCATCATCATCATCATCATCCTCATCATCACTAATCAGAGAAATGCAGATCAAAACCACAATGAGATACCATCTCATACTAGTCAGAATGGCTATCATTAAGAAGACAAAAATCCAGGTTTTTTGAGACCAGGTCAGAAAAGACCCTTGCTATGGTTTAAATATCCCCTCTTAAATTCATTGAAATTAAATCTCCAATGCAGCAGTAATGAAAGGTGAGACATTTAAGAGGTTATTGGGTCATGAAAGTCTTGCCCTCATGAGTAGATCAATCCATTCATGAATTAACGGATAAATGTGTTAATGGATTGATGATTATTATGGGGGTGGGACTAGTAGCTTTAAAAGAAAAGAAAAGCTTTTCTTAAAAGAAAAGCAAGAGGCCAGGTGCAGTGGCTCACGCCTGTAATCCCAGCACTTTGGGTAGCCATAGAGGGTGGATCACCCGAGGGGTCAGGAGTTCGAGACCAGCCTGGCCAACATGGTGAAACCTCATCTCTACTAAAAATACAAAAATTAGCTGGGTGTGGTGGCAGGTGCCTGTAATCCCAGCTACTTGGGAGGCTGAGACAGGAGAATGGCTGGAAGCCAGGAGGTGAGGTTGCAGTGAGCTGAGATCGGGCCACTGCACTCCAGCCTGGGTGACAGAGCGAGACTTCATCTCAAAAAAAAAAAAGAAAAGAAAAAGAAGAAGAAAGCAAGAGTGACCTGAGCTGAGCAGGTTAGCATGCTCAGCCCCCATGATATGTGATACACTGCACTACCTGTTGACCCTGCACAGAGACTTCACCAGCAAGAAGACTCTTACCAGATGCAGCCTGGGCCTTGGACTTCTCAGCCTCTGTAACTATAAGAAATAAATTTATTTTCTTCATAAATTATGCCATTTCAGGAACTGTTATAAGCAACAGAAAGTAAACAAATACAGTTATGCATCTTCTGCCTGGTTTTCTTGAAAGTCTTGCCCTAGGGAAAGTGAGCCACCATGTAAGAAGTTTGACTACTCTGAAACTATCTGATAACGAGACCACGTGTACGCACTTTGGTCAGCCATTTATCTGAGATCAGGCTTTGCAGAATGATCACATATCAGATGTGAGTGACTCCCAGCTGCTCCCAATCAGCAGCACTACAAGGAGTAGGAAATTGTCCAGAAAACTCAGCTTGGATTTCTGACCTACAAAATTGTGAAGCATAGTAAAACGGTTTTTTGTGTAAGCCACAAGATTTTAGGATAATTTATTGTACAACCATAGATAACCGTAACAAATACTATTAATAAAAGCTAGCATCCATTGAGCTCTTTTTTATCTCTTAGACACTTACTTAATCATTAGGTAAATACTAACATTATCTCCATTTTCTAGTGGGGAACGAAAAAAAAAAAACTGACACAAGAACATACAGTTTGGAAGAGATGAAGTCAGGATTTAAATTCAAGACCTGCATTTTACCTGCTGTGGTCTACAAAGTCCCTGTCCTCAAGGAGCCCACAACTAGTAGAGAAATAAGCTCATAAGTAATTATAATAAAATGTGACAAGATGCTATGGGCTTATACAAGATGCCATGAGAATTTAAAATAGAGGTAATATAATTTTTTTTGGAGTGAAGAGAGAATTAAAGAAAGTAAAAAAAAAAATGAAAACATAGTATGATTATGTGAAGATCAGGTGTTTCAGAGAAGAAAACTGGACATCATTTTCTCTTTCTCTTTCTTTCTTTCTTTTTTTTTTTTAGTCAGAAACAAATATAGCTGAAGCAAAAGAAAGTAACAAGATGGAACAAAAAAATTGAGGTGGTAATTTAGGAAAGGTTAGCATGGACCATTTCATTCCATGATAAAGCTTTTGTAATTTTTTTCTATAAGTGATAAGAAATCATTGGGAAAAAATTGATTAGAGAAGCAGCAAAAGAGAGCTTGCATTTTTACAGTATAATTCTGGTTGAAGTGCAGAAGATGAATTGAATTTAGAAATAGGTACTCAAATACATATTTTATATAAAAAAATAGATGGATTAATTTAAGTCATAATTTCATTTTTCTTTGTCCTTCTCTACTGCCTTAGGCAATTTGTTTTATCATTTACAGAAAAACAATATAGAATATACAAAACAGTACACACAGTGATAATGAGAAACAACATTTATTGAAAACTTACTATGTGTATTGTCCTTTAATCCTAACAATAAACCACAATGTAAAGCTTATTATCCTTTTTTATAGAGGGGTAATTGAGGTAGAGTTTATTAAAGATCAGTTATTTGGTCACAGAACTGGAATTTCAGCCAAATTTCTGTTCCAAGTTCTGAGACAGAGTTCAGTAGTGGCAAACTCTGAAGCAGATATTTTTAATTTAACTTAGTAAAATTTATCATAGAAATATGGATACAGTGCTAGGAAGATAAAAGAAAGGGGCCGTTAGCCAAAGTGAAAAGTTTGGGAAAGGCTTTCTCAAGTGCATAAAGGAATCCCAAAGGATGAATTTTTTCCTTTAAGTATTCATTCTTTCATTCATAAAATATGTTAGAGTGCCTATGATCCCAGGCACCATGCCAAGGGAATAAGAGAGTTGTGGGTTTTGCATACTTGAAGCACAGTTTGTAGCATGTAGAGTTAATTAAAAAAAAAAAATTACAAGATTAAATAACATTATGAAAAGAAAAGTACATGGTTCTGTGTAAGCTCCTCAAAAAGGAATCCTCATCTAACCTGGGGAGGTAAGGTTTAAGCCAAGTGTTAAAGGGTCAGTAAGGGTTATTCTGGTGAGGAGGGGGAATGTGATGTAGGAAAAGCATTCCAGGCACAGGGAAAATCATAATGCAGGCAGAGAGATGGATGAGCACATGAACGGAAAGATATTAAACGTGATGACAACAGAGAGTAAAAAGCAGAATTATTAGTGTAATAGGCAGGCCTAATCCATGAGGAGTTTAATGGCATCCTATGGACTATGAGTACCATTTGAAGGCGTTTAGAAATTTGATTTAGGGTTTATTAAGTTCACTCTGGCTGCTGTGTGCAGAATGCATTGAAAAAGCGCCAGGATGGAAGTGTGGATACATGGACAAATTGTAATTATATTTTGGAAATATAACTGATAAGACTTGGTCATTGATTATGTATCAGGATTGAAAAAGGAAAGAGCAATGTAAAGGATAGTTTGTCCATTTACACATTGCATGACTGAATAGATGGTTGTATATGCAGCACTGCAGGAACTGAAAGAGAACTAATGGGGTAGGGGAGGGGAAGGGAAAATGGGGATGGGAGAGAGGAATTGGAGGGATCATGAGCTCCTCTTGGACTAGCTTAGTCTGAGGTACCTCTGAGCTACTCAAGGTGAGAGCTAATTAATAGTTGGATATTTGGAGTTAGGAATGATATCTGTAGTGAATATATAGATTTTTAAATCCCTGCAAATAGATCTATGCTACATGAAGTTATGCAATTATTTAGGAAGGGAAAATAGAGTGACAAGATAAGGGTCCATGGACAGAGGGATGAAGAACATTTCAGGATTGGATGTGTTAGGAGACAAAGGAGACAGTAGAATATCTTGGAGAGTTGGGAGTTAAACCTGAGCAAGACCATGTAATGGAGAGTTTCAAGGTGGAGGAAGTATTTTATATGTCATTTGTTACCAACAGAAAATGTGGAGCTGAAAATGAAAGTATTGAATTGTGCCCTTTAGGATAACATTTGTTTCAGTGGGATGTTAAGGGCAGGTTGCAGTGCGAAGGGAGGACGTCTCTTGGAAGAAATTTGACTGTGAAGGATATCAAACAGCACCTGGGTGAGATTCAGGATCAAGGAAGACATTTTATTGTTTATTGGAGGTTTTTTGGTCTGTTTTAATTAATTTATTTATTTATTTATTCATTCATTCATTCATTCATTCATTCATTCTTGGTTTTAGAGTGGAAGATTCTAGGTAGTATTTTCATGTTCTTGTCAGAGTTCACCAAAGCAGACAAAGGTGAGTATTTGTATGTCAAATCTTGCTCACTCCACCAAGGAAACGGAGTTATTTCAAGGAATGAGATCAAAGAGAAAAAAGAGATCACAAAGATCAAAATTTGCTTGGAAGGGGAGAACATGACCAGAAAATATATTGCTACAATAATTTTAAGAAATCTTTTCCAGAGTCTTTTCTTTTCTTATCATTTCAAATAAATCTGTGGTCATTTGTATAGCCATTAATTCTGCTTTGTGAGATTTGTGGTTATTTTAATGCAGTTAATAATCCTAATGTTTATTTAGAGTAGATATCAGTTCCACATTCTGCATGTCAGATCTGCCCAATGAAAGTATGTTTTCATGTCTGTATCTCTCAAATATCTAAGCTCATCTTCATATTATAAACAAGAATTTGTTTTCTAAAAGTAATTGTAGATTCTCGGTTCCTGAAAACACAAAGAATTAACACAGGTTGCTAGCAACCTTTATTGAAATCCAACACTAGATGTGCCGTAGAAGTGAGATAAAATTTCCCACTCTGAAAAATTAATGATGACAACAGCAACAGCAAAAAAAGAATCCCTGAGGAGAACATTATTGGGCCCTTCCTCACTGTAAAAAAAAAAAAAAAAAAAAAAAAGGCAGCTCTAGCCAGCACCAGGAATGGTACAAGCAAAACAGAGAGGTGTTCAAACCCATATCTCTACGAGGGACATGAAAACAGGTGCTGACAGACCATGTAGCTCCTGGGTACTTCTACTCACCGTTCTCCCCTACCCCCACTCCAACATTGGAGCTTCAGTCACAGCATGGTTAATGTAGACATGAGGCAAACTGGCTGTCCATTACTGGGAGAATGGATAATTAAATACGGCGGACACACACTATGAAATACAATGCAACAGTTAGAAGCAATGAATTTGGTGTGCATTCAAAATCATGGATAAATGTTAATATATTTGGGGGGTTTACAAAGTGTAAGAAATAGAAATATAACTATAATTTATACTATAATACCATTTACATCATTGTTTAAAGATTCCAAACAATATTTAGCAAGGATAGAACATCCAAATGGACATATCTTAAGCAAAATAGTGTGAGTCTCTGGTGAGAGGGGGATCAGAGAAGAATGGAACTAGTGATCATTGATGAAAATAATAATTAGTAAAAATAAAATGGAATGAGAACTAATAATGACAGTGTGCCATGAACCTAGACTTATGACTAAAGCACGTCTCTGTACTACCATCCAAAAACAATAAAAGAAATTATAACAAAACCAGCTGTTAAAAAAATGCATAATGAAATATGCAAATCGGTTATAGTTAATGTAATTTTCAGATTGCAAACTCCCCAAATGTAAATTTAGAAGGGGATAGGCTTTCTGCTATTGAGCCATTTCAGATGAACAAATAATTCAGCAGCCATTCCTACAGGCTATTATTGATTCATCAAACTCTCCCTAGTAGTTTCAAAAGGCACATAGTGAAAAGGGTCAGAGAGGGTATAAAATAAGATTTTCAATGAAGTGACCCTTTGATGAAAGAACAGGAAATTTGGAGAAGGGTTAAAAAATCTCAGTAGGCTAGTAAAAACCTCAAAAGATTGATCAATTTTGTCAAGCTCATTTTGAGACTGCTTTCATGTATCATAAAATATTTTTGAAAGACAAAGACATAAGGCATTACCAATTAATAAATAACAGAAAATCTATATACTGGAAAGTTTTATTAATTTAATATTTTATACTTGTGTCGAATGTCAGTCTTGACCCAAACTATGCCATGACTTTGAGTAGAACAAAAGAAGGTTAAAAACGCCCTGCACATGAAAGTTTTATATTCTGACAGCACAAAGGAATGAAATACTTTCTCATCTGAAATAGCAGTTGTCTGGGAGGTTCTTTTATTCTTTCATTGGCACATAGTAAATTGAGTCTTTTCACGGGTAATGCAATTGGGAACTTTAAAGATAATTAAGAAACATAAAATATGTCAGTCTTCTCAAACATAGTTGGAATATGAGTTTTAATCTCTCTCCTTGAAGAACAGTAGTATAAGTTTAGGTCTCATCATTTTCTAAATAATATTATTTAAATACATACCAAGAAAAAATGTCTAATAACTGTGTACAGAAAAATAAAATATCTGTGTTCTGTAAATATTTAAGAACTGTACTTGAAATATATTGATAATATATGAGCAAAAATATTTTAGTATGTTGATACAGTGTAGCAACAAATATGAAAAAAGAAAAGAAATCCTGTAATAAAAATTAGGTTTGATGACTTGCTCTGGTATAAATGTAGAGAGTCAGTTCTCTCCTGACTGTCTTTGAAGTCAGAGACAACACAGAGGGACAAGCAAATGTCCATCTGTCCCAACCTCTGCAGCTAAATTGATGGCAGTACAGCATCACTGGTTGCAGAACCTACACCAACTCCCTATAGTATCTGTAGTCTCCATGAGGTTTCCAACAGTCCCATCTAGTTTATAGAATTTAAGATGGAACCTTGTGATTCACACCAGCAGCATTAGCATAGATGATTCGTGCCTCAACTCCCATTCAAAAGAGTAAATTTTCATGAAAGTTCATATAGGTGAAACCCTTCCAAACATTGTCATCTCATTCATAATCCACTCTCAAGTTGCTCTTTTCCCACTTCCTCTGTGATCTTCTCCTACGTTCCACCAGTAACTCAGTCTGTGATCAAGAGAGATATTACTCCCAATTCAGAGGAGTTGCTCCTGAGAAACACATTTTAGTTCCCCCTTAAAGGCTCTCGATACATTGAGGACATAAATTTCTGAGGAATTAACATTTGACAGTCCCCACCTGGTCCAAGACATGATTGACCTCTTGTTATCGGAGCTCCTACTCAGTTCCAATGGTGTTTTCCTCAGGACTCATCATCATTACAAAAGTTGAACACCAACATTGCATGGGTCCTATATAGCACATGTGGAAATAAAACAGAATCCTAGCTATAGTTCTGCCTAATTAAAAAGAAAATTATGTAGTGCTCTAAAATAAAATACAGAGTCTCGCCACCAAGAAGCCTCCTCAAAGAGACCTATAACTGCCATTAAAGTATCTAACTTTTAAACATCTCAGACCCAGGGAAGTTTTCTGTATGCTAATTTAAATATTTCTAACATAAAATAGAGAGTATGTCATTAGATGACACGTGCACAGAAAAACATTCAACCTTCAGAGTTACAAGGCCAAAGCAGTTCTCATTAAATAAGACATCGACAAAAAGAATGGTTCTCCATTCTGTACATCTTTATGGAGGATAAGGAAGGCCACCTTTCTTGGGCTCATGAATTCTCTATTCTCCTCTCAGAGCAGGAATTTATCACACAAGGTTTAATTTGAGAAAACATCTTCTTGAAGTTACAACTTAGCATAGCTGAATATAGATCTATGTTTTAATTCCAATTTTGCTACTAATAAGTTATGTGAGTTTGGGGGAAAAAGCAAAACAAACACTTCAACACCGTAAGCCTCAGTATACAAATGTACGCGCTAAGACGTTTGTATTAGATGATTTCTAAGGTTCTTTGTACCTCTTATTTTTACGTTTCTTTATTCTAAACTGAATTTCATGGTTGTTTAATTTGTTTGATAATTGCATCACATAGATCTAGGGAATGCTAGGTACGTGCTAAATATCGAAATACAAAGCCAAAAAGCCACAGCATACATTTTATATATCTATCAAAACATCAGTATTACACAATAGGTATTATATGAGCGTTATACAATAAATATTTTCAAGATAAGAAAAAGAAGTGATTAATTATTTCTGGAATATAGAAACAGTTATCTCAATGGAAGCGTTATTTGATTCAGACCTTGAAGTATGAGTTATTTCCTGCAGATTGGGGTGGACAGAGATGCCATCTCCAAGTCCCTTCAAATTCTGTGATTCCAAAAAATAATTTACTGATATTTTGACCAAGTATTAAACAAGTACATATCAGCATTACTAGAAATAATAAATATATGAATGTGTACCTCAATGTTAAAAGTTATAAAATTGAAACTAAAGCCACTGGATTACCTCAAAGTCACTACTGTATCAAAGACTAGACTATTAACATTTAACTTCTTTTTTCCATTTGTATTCTTTCAGGACATTGGGTGGCAAATGACAAAACCCGACTTGAACTACATGATGCAAAAGCAGAAATGCTGCTAGACCTCAGGGACAGTGGAAATTTAGAACAACAGAAACTGCCTACACTCTAAATTGCCAACTTGACTTCATTCTCTTAGTTTAGCTTCTTCTATTTGTTGGAAAACACAGCTGCTAGCAGCATCTGAAACTCTAAACTTACAACTTCTCATCTTCCCCCTCCACCTCCTGCTTCTACTGATTCTTCTTCCTCAATTCCAATTTGGAAAAGCAAATTGCTAGCTTGGGTCTTGTGCTCCCCATCAGAAGAGTCAATTGAGGTTTTCACGACAAGTAATATCATTGGACCCATTTGGTTCTGGTAAGCACCATAGAATAAGCACTGTCACTAGGAAGCAAAAGTAATATAAGAACATGTTCAGGCCCCACCATTTACTGGCTGTGTGATATTGGAAAAGCTACTTGATTTTTCTGGGTCTCCCTTTCCTCATCTGTAACATGGAAGAAATACTAGTTCCCAACTTAGTGCAATCTTGTGAATATTAAATGAATTAATGTACATGAAGTGATTAGCATAGGATCAGGTACATATGAAATGCACAATTAAATAGTGAATAGTATTTTTAAATTATTATGTTCATCATCATCATGGAAGCTCTCATTAGAATCACATCTTTGGGGCCGGGCGC